>NC_091321.1:31050338-31172838 GCF_038502225.1 Cherax quadricarinatus | reverse complement strand
ATATATATATATATATATATGTATATATATATATATATATATATATATATATATATATATATATATATATATATATATATATATATATATATATATATATATTTATATATATATATACCTGGAGTTTATGTGGAGAGAGTTCCGGGAGGTCAACGCCCCCCGTCCAGATCATGGGGGCGCAACACTGCCCAAAACCGTACCCGTCCAAGGAGGGACTAGTTTCCACTCCCCCCCAATGATCAGTTCTTGGAAAACTTTTCGAATCTTGTCCAGAATTGAGACTTCAGTATCTGTTATCAACAGGAAAATAACTAGCTATGTAATAGGTATAAACAAATTCTCTGATTAAACAGTTACACTTGACTAATTAATTCAGGAACCCAGATCCCACAGTTCTTTTCCACCATACTTGACCACATATTTTGTAACCGCTGTGATAATATTAGTTAATCAGACGTCAATACCACAGGTCTAAGTGATCATTTGATCATTTATTGCACCAGGAAAATCATTAGGGAACGAATAATCCTACACAGGGCAATAATAATGAGGTCAACTAGAAACTACAGTAAAGAAACACAGTTAAATAGGCTACACAATTGTGACTGGACACTGATAAGTTGCACGGCCGTATTTGATGCCGTCGTTCATAATATTGTACCAATTAATGAGGTTAGGATTAAACCTAGAACATAAATCCCTGCATAACTACTGAGATATTAAATAATACCAAATTTAGGGATCAGCTATTAGAAAGAAAATATATTGCAGCATTAAATGAATTCTTAAATGTAAGGAAGAGAGAACAGCTTATAAGGAGCAAAGGCATGTCACTATTGCTCAAAAATCTAAGAATAGAGGAAAACTCTAGCAACAACTAAACTGAGGAATAGTCATAAATTCGTAGATAGATCTAACATAGTGTTGAATATCGATAACGAGGTATACTACGAAACAACATAAATGGCAGGCTGTTTTAATTCATGTGACACATCTGTCGCATCAACACAAGTAAACTGCCCGTTGCATCGAATATCTGTAACACAGACACCAACACCTTTATAACTTATTACATTAACAAAGGCGTCTCCCCAAATAGTTGCCAACTAGAAGGTGTATCTTACGACTTCATGCGAAAAGAACTAAGCAAATTAAACCCAACTAAGAGCACAGGTCCAGATGATGCCTCTCATTTGCCAGTCCCCATTACGCAATTAATGCATTTGCCCATCAATACCAATACCGTTCTGCAGGAGTTCAAGGAGGCCAGAGTTACACAAATATTGAGTCGACTCAAGGTTGAGGGACTGATTACCTCGTTCTCCTCCTGTTCTTCACGATTCTCCTTTGTATGGACTGATGAAGCCACTGTGTGGCGAAACGTTTCCTCAATAAAGATACCCAAGAGTTGCACATGTGTCTAATTTATCAAGTTATTACAAGGACCCCAATGGAAATAAGCCAGGTTGTCCGACTTTTCTGGGTTATCCTGAAGGGTAAAGTACACACATGCTTCTAAGTATGATAATTTATGTAACTGTATGTGAAGCAGTACTTAAATAAACTTATGTTTGGGTCTGAAGTTCTCTTTCTCTGTAGAGGGACGGTATGTGACGCTATCTAGCTAAGGAATTCTCTTAAATTATATTTCGTCACCTACCGTGACGGGGTTAGAACCAGCAGCAAAGGCGATGTGTGGCATCAGAAATGATGATATCAGCAGTTCTTAAGAGGTCGTGCTTGGGAGAACATGGTTCGAGGAAGAGGCAGCCATCTAAACTACAGTGAGGAAGGCTCTTTGCCACATTACACATGTCTATGTCTATGGTGATGGCCTGGCAAGGATGTGAAATGGTATAACACCAAGGAGGTGTTGACAAAGAACACAGGACGTCATTAATCCACAGAACAAGTACAGTGACAGTGGTTCAGTAGTAAACGCACTGGCTAGTGAGTTTTAAGACTCACCTACCATGGGTTCAAGACCCACTTGTTCCCTGATTTTGTTAACAAGCACAGCATCAGACCCAGCCTATTAAAGACAATCTGCAATGCTACATGCATGACAACATCAATTCGCACCGAACTTGGGTTAAAAAACTGGAAATAATTCTTACACCTTAGTTTTAAACCTCTATCCCCACTTTAGGTAAGGTAAGGTTCGTCAGGAAAGTGCTTTGTAGATGAATGGTTCAGAGAACCGACATGTTGATAAATTAGACACATGTGCAACTCTTGGGTATCTTTATTGAGGAAACGTTTCGCCACACAGTAGCTTCATCAGTCCATACAAAGGAGAATCTTGAAGAACAGGAGGAGAATGAGGTAATCAGTCCCTCAACCTTGAGTCGATGTGGTCAGTCCATTCAAGATTGATGGACTGACCACATCGACTCAAGGTTGAGGGACTGATTACCTCATTCTCCTCCTGTTCTTCAAGATTCTCCTTTGTATGGACTGATGAAGCTACTGTGTGGCGAAACGTTTCCTCAATATAGATACCCAAGAGTTGCACATGTGTCTAATTTATCAGGAAAGTGCTTCTTGACGCGGGTCTCAGTCATATGATGACTCACCACTGAAGCTTTTGGTCATCTGACAGAGACCTTCCACTGGCTTACCGGTTCACCCTTTTAAAAATTATGGTCTTAGTTATCACCATTTGTATTACATTAGTAACTTTACTACAAGTTATGGATAAATTACACCATTAACTACAAGTTATAATGAGAAACTTAGATGAAAGTACAAGATATATTCTGTATCTCTAACAGAATAAGAACAAGTTACAACTTCAAGTTACCCTGAGGTAACTACAAGTTTCTTAGTAACTACAAGCTACCCTGCTAACTTCAAGTTACCCCAAGGTAACTACAAGTTTCCAAGTAACTACAAGTTGTTCTGTTAACTACAAGTTACCCTGTTAACTACAAGCTTCTCTGTTAACTACAAGTTACTCTTTTAACTGCAAGTTACAATTAAAAATTACTCGCACTTCCATGGAAGAACAAGTTACAACTTGTTATAACTCGTACATTGTTAGAGTACCTTCTCATTGCAACTTGTAGTTAACAGGGTAACTTGTAGTTACTTGGAAACTTGTAGTTACCTCGGGGTAACTTGTAGCTGTAACTTGTACTTCCATTTGAGTATCTGAATGTAATTTATCACTACAACTGTAGTTAACACTGATTTATAATTAACAGTGCAACTTGTGCATAGCTTGCAGTTAAATTGAGGTAGCTTGTAGTTTAACAGTATAACTTACCAGTGAACTTGGGGTAACTTATTCTGTAACCTGTAGTTACTTGGAAACTTGTAGATATCTTGTTGTAACTTGTAGTTAATAGGGATTTGTAGTAGTAACTTGTAGTTAACAGGGATTTGCAGTAGTAACTTGTAGTTACTTGGAAACTTGTACGTACTTTGGGGTAACTTGTGGTTAACAGGGATTGGTATTAGTAACTTGTAGTTACTTGGAAATTTGTAGATACCTTGAGTAACTTGCAGCTAACAGAGATTTGCAGTTGTAACTTGCAATTAACTTTGAGTAACTTGTAGTTAATTTGGAGTAACTTGTAGTTAAGAGGAATTTGTAGTAGTAACTCGTAGTTAACAAGGATTTGTAGTAGTAACTTGTAGTTAACAGAGATTTGTAGTAGTAACTTCCAGTTAACAGGGATTTGTAGTAGTAACTTGTAGTTACTTGGAAACTTGTAGATAACAGAGTAAATTGTACTCAGTTTAGAGTAACCCCAGCTGATAGCCTCCCCTCGAGGCTTCACTCCAGGGGCAGGATCACCAGAAGACTAGATAGCGGCTTCACTCCAGGGAAAGGATCAGGAGAACACTAGATCGAGGCTTCACTCCAGGGGAAGGATCAGGAGAACACTAGATCGAGGCTTCACTCCAGGGGATGGATCAGAACACTAGAGCGAGGCTTCACTCCAGGGGAAGGATCAGGAGAACACTAGATCGAGGATTCCCTCCAGGGGAAGGATCGGGAGAACACTAGAGTGAGGTTTCACTCCAGGGGAAAGATCAGGAGAACACTAGATCGAGGCTTCACTCCAGGGGAAGGATCAGGAGAACACTAGATCGAGGCTTCACTCCAGGGGAAGGATCAGGAGAACACTAGATCGAGGATTCCCTCCAGGGGAAGGATCGGGAGAACACTAGAGCGAGGTTTCACTCCAGGGGAAGGATCAGGAGAACACTAGATCGAGGCTTCACTCCAGGGGAAGGATCAGGAGAACACTAGATCGAGGCTTCACTCCAGGGGAAGGATCAGGAGAAGACTAGATCGAGGCTTCACT
The DNA here is from genome assembly GCF_038502225.1 of Cherax quadricarinatus. Lineage (NCBI taxonomy): Eukaryota > Metazoa > Arthropoda > Malacostraca > Decapoda > Parastacidae > Cherax > Cherax quadricarinatus. The sequence continues at coordinate 31,168,522 of NC_091321.1, read as the reverse complement.
CCAGGGGAAGGATCAGGAGAACACTAGATCGAGGCTTCACTCCAGGGGAAGGATCAGGAGAACACTAGATCGAGGATTCCCTCCAGGGGAAGGATCGGGAGAACACTAGAGCGAGGTTTCACTCCTGGAGAAGGATCAGGAGAACACTAGAGCGAGGTTTCACTCCAGGGGAAGGATCAGCAGAAGATTAGATCGAGGCTTCACTCCAGGAGAAGGATCAGTAGAAGACTAGAACGAGGCTTCACTCCAGGAGAAGGATTAGGAAAACACTAGATCGAGGATTCCCTCCAGGGAAAGGATCAGGAGAACACTAGAGCGAGCCTTCACTCCAGGGGAAGGATCAGCAGAAGACTGGATCGAGGCTTCACTCTAGGGGAAGGATCAGAGAACGCTAGATCGAGGCTTCACTCCAGGGGAAGGATGAGAGAATGCTAGATCGAGGCTTCACTGTAGGGGAAGGATCAGCAGAAGACTAGATCGAGGCTTCACTCCAGGGGAAGGATCAGCAGAAGACTAGATCGAGGTTTCACTCCAGGGGAAGGATCAGAGAACGCTAGATCGAGGCTTCACTCCAGGGGAAGGATCGGGAGAACACTAGAGCGAGTTTTCATTCCAGGAGAAGGATCAGCAGAACACTAGAACGAGGTTTCACTCCAGGGGAAGGATCAGGAGAACACTAGATCGAGGCTTCACTCCAGGGGAAGGATCAGCAGAAGACTAGATAGAGCCTTCACTCCAATGGAAAGATCAGGAGAACACTAGAACGAGGTTTCACCCCAGGGGAAGGATTAGGAGAACACTAGATCGAGGCTTCACTCCAGGGGAAGGATCAGGAGAACACTAGATCGAGGTTTCACTCCAATGGAAAGATCAGGAGAACACTAGATCGAGGCTTCACTCCAGGGGGAAGGATCAGGAGAACACTAGAGCGAGGTTTCACTCCATGGGAAAGATCAGGAGAACACTAGATCGAGGCTTCACTCCAGGGGAAGGATCAGCAGAAGACTAGATCGAGGCTTCACCCCAGGGGAAGGATTAGGAGAACACTAGGTCGAGGCTTCACTCCAGGGGAAGGATCAGGAGAACACTAGATCGAGGCTTCGCTCCAGGGGATGGATCAGAACATTAGAGCGAGGATTCACTCCAGGGGAAGGATCAGGAGAACACTAGATAAGAACATAAGAACATAAGAAAGGAGGAACACTGCAGGAGGCCTGCTGGCCCATACTAGGCAGGTCCTTTATAATTCATCCCACTAACAAAACATTTGCCCAACCCAATTTTCAATGCCACCCAAGAAATAAGCTCTGATGTGAAAGTCCCACTCAAATCCAACCCCTCCCACTCATATACTTATCCAACCTAGATTTGAAACTACCCAAAGTCCCAGCCTCAATAACCCAACTAGGTAGACTGTTCCACTCATCAACTACCCTATTTCCAAACCAATACTTTCCTATGTCCTTTCTAAATCTAAACTTATCTAATTTAAATCCATTACTGCGGGTTCTCTCTTGGAGAGACATCCTCAAGACCTTATTAATATCCCCTTTATTAATACCTATCTTCCACTTATACACTTCGATCAGGTCTCCCCTCATTCTTCGTCTAACAAGTGAATGTAACTTAAGAGTCTTCAATCTTTCTTCATAAGGAAGATTTCTAATGCTATGTATTAATTTAGTCATCCTACGCTGAATGTTTTCTAACGAATTTATGTCCATTTTGTAATACGGAGACCAGAACTGAGCTGCATAATCTAGGTGAGGCCTTACTAATGATGTATAAAGCTGCAGTATGACCTCTGGACTTCTGTTGCTTACACTTCTTGATATAAATCCCAGTAATCTATTTGCCTTATTACGTACGCTTAGGCATTGCTGTCTTGGTTTAAGGTTGCTGCTCACCATAACCCCCAAGTCCTTCTCGCAATCTGTATGGCTAAGTTCTACATCATTTAACTTATAAGTACTAGGGCTATGGGCACTCCCAAGCTTCAGAACCTTGCATTTATCTACATTGAACTGCATCTGCCACTTTTCTGACCAAGAATAGAGTTTGTTTAAATCCTCCTGAAGTTCCATAACATCTACGTTTGAATCAATTATCCTACCTATCTTTGTGTCATCAGCGAATTTGCTCATATCACTAGTAATTCCCTCATCAAGATCATTGATATATATTATAAAAAACAACGGGCCCAAGACTGATCCCTGTGGAACGCCACTTGTTACAGATCCCCACTCGGATTTAACCCCATTTATGGACACTCTCTGCTTCCTGTCAGTGAGCCATGACTTGATCCACGAGAGCACTTTTTCCCCAATGCCATGTGCTGCCACTTTCTTTAACAGTCTATGGTGCGGAACTCTATCAAAAGCCTTACTAAAATCTAAGTAAATAATATCAAATTCTTTATTGTGGTCAACAGCCTCAAAAGCTATACTGAAGAAAGTTAATAAATTAGTTAGACAAGACCGGCCTCTTGTGAATCCATGCTGAGTATCATTAATCAAGCTATGCTTATCGAGATGGCTTCTTATAATCTCAGCTATAATTGACTCTAGTAATTTGCCTACAATTGAGGTCAGGCTTATTGGGCGGTAATTTGACGGTAACGACTTGTCCCCTGTTTTAAAAATAGGAGTTACATTAGCCATCTTCCACATATCAGACACTACACCTGTTTGAAGAGATAAATTAAAAATACTAGTTAATGGTTCACAGAGTTCCATTTTGCATTCCTTAAGAACCCTTGAAAAAACCTCATCAGGACCCGGCGACTTATTTTGCTTCAGTCTGTCTATCTGCTTCACAACCATCTCACTATTGACTGTGATGTTACATAATTTATCTTCTTCTAGCCCACTGTAAAAATTAATTACTGGAATATTGTTAGTGTCTTCCTGCGTAAAAACTGAGAGAAAATAATTATTTAAAATCAAGCACATTTCATTCTCTTTGTCAGTAAGGTGCCCATAGTTATTTTTAAGGAGACCTATCTTATCTCTAACTTTTGTTCTATAGACCTGGAAAAAACTTTTTGGGTTAGTTTTAGAATCCCTAGCAACTTTAATTTCATGGTCCCTTTTAGCTTTTCTTATCCCTTTTTTAATGTCCCTCTTAATGTCAATATACTGATTCATAAGATGACCCTCACCTCTTTTGATACGCCTATAAATTCCTTTCTTATGCCCTAGTAGATATTTGAACCTATTATTCATCCATTTTGGGTCATTTCTATTTGATCTAATTTCTTTATATGGGATAAACGCTCTTTGAGCAGCATGTATAGTGTTCAGAAAGCTGTCATATTGATAGCTCTCTTCGTTACCCCAGTCAACAGATGATAAGTTTTCTCTAAGCCCATCGTAATCTGCTAAGCGAAAATCTGGGACTGTTACTGAGTTATCGCTACTATCGTACTTCCATTCAATGCTAAATGTAATTGATTTGTGGTCGCTAGCACCCAGTTCCTCTGAAATTTCTAAATTAATAACAAGGGATTCATTGTTTGCCATAACTAAGTCAAGCAGGTTATTTCCCCTTGTAGGTTCTGTCACAAACTGCTTCAAAAAACAATCCTGAAATACTTCTAAGAAGTCGTATGATTCTAAATTCCCAGTCAAGAAATTCCAATCAACATGACTAAAGTTAAAGTCTCCTAGAATTACTACATTATCGTGCCTTGTGGCCTTAACAATTTCCTCCCATAGTAGTTTCCCTTGGTCCCTATCTAAGTTTGGGGGACGGTATATCACTCCTAAATCAGTTTTTGATGCCCCTCTGAAAATTCTATCCAAACAGACTCTATATGTGTTACTTCAGACTTAATACCCGTTTTTATGCAACAGTTCAAGCGATCTCGGACATACAATGCCACCCCACCCCCCCTTCCAATACTTCTATCTTCTTGGAACAATTTAAAACCCTGAATATGACATTCCGCAGGCATGTCCCGACTTTTTGAATTAAACCACGTCTCAGTTAAGGCAAATACATCAATGTTACCTACACTAGCAACTAATCTCAACTCGTCCATCTTACTCCTAGCACTACGGCAATTAGCATAATAAACATTGAAAGACTCTCCTTTCTCTTTACCCTTCCTGCTCATTTCTATTTTTCTACTAAACCTATTACTGTCCTTATCACCCAAGGTCCCTGGCTTTTCAATATCTATCTCGTTCTTATTATAACTAGTTCCCCTAGAACTCGTAATATTACTACACTGGGACTTCACTGTTTTCCTGCCAAAACCCATACCACTAACTATTCCTAGTTTAAAGTCCTAACTGCTCCCTCCACTGCAGTTGCCAGTGCTCCCACCCCACACCTAGATAAGTGAACCCCATCCCTAGCATACATGTCATTTCTGCCATAGAAGAGGTCCCAGTTGTCAATGAATGTTACCGCATTTTCCTTTCAGTATTTGTCCAGCCAGCAATTGACACCAATTGCCCTGGACAACCATTCATTTCCAACTCCCCTCCTTGGCAAAATACCACATATGAGAGGGTTCCCAACCTTACTTCTAATTATTTCTATTGCTGACCTATACCTGCTAATCAGGTCCTCACTCCTACGTCTGCCAACATCGTTGCCTCCAGCACTGAGACAGATAATAGGATTGCTCCCATTACCTCTCATGATGTCATCCAGACGGCTAACAATATCCTCCATCCCAGCCCCAGGAAAGCAAACTCTCTGTCTCCTACTCCTGTCCTTCAAGCAGAACGCCCTATCCATATACCTAACTTGGCTATCCCCAACAACAACAATATTCGTACCTTCCTTAATGTCTTTCGTCCTGACGTTCCCAGTAGTCGACTCACATTCGTCGGGTAGCACTGAGAGTGTATTGGATGTTTCCACAACAGTTTCCACGGCAGTCTCTTTCTTCTTCATCGTTTCTACCTTTCCATTCGTCTTCTTGATCGTCAACTTTTTTCCCTGCTGTCCAGCCACTGACCAGTTTCCCTTCTTGACCTGAGGACTCAAAACAGGAGGACTACTCCGAATCTTTTTGTTTTCCTCGGTCAGTCGCCGAATTTCCATATTCGCCAACCTCAATTCTTCCTTAAGCTGTTGGTAAAGTTGCTCGATGGGGGGCATCTTGCTTCAATTCTAGAGAGCGCGCAAACAGGTCTTCACAGAGCCAAGTACACGTCAACACTGCGCAGAAGCCAACTCAATCAGGAGCTACTGCGCAGCACGTCCGCACGGCCCAATAGCGATGCGAACACGATCGATCGAGGATTCCATCCAGGGGAAGGATCGGGAGAACACTAGAGCGAGGTTTCACTCCAGGAGAAGGACCAGGAGAACACTAGAGCGAGGTTTCACTCCAGGGGAAGAATCAGCAGAAGATTAGATCGAGGCTTCACTCCAGGAGAAGGATCAGTAGAAGACTAGAACGAGGCTTCACTCCAGGAGAAGGATTAGGAAAACACTAGATCGAGGATTCCCTCCAGGGAAAGGATCAGGAGAACAGTAGAGCTAGGTTTCACTCCAGGGAAAGGATCAGCAGAAGATTAGATCGAGGCTTCACTCCAGGGGAAGGATCAGTAGAAGACTAGAACGAGGCTTCACTCCAGGAGAAGGATTAGGAAAACACTAGATCGAGGATTCCCTCCAGGGAAAGGATCAGGAGAACAGTAGAGCTAGGTTTCACTCCAGGGAAAGGATCAGCAGAAGATTAGATCGAGGCTTCACTCCAGGGAAAGGATCAGGAGAACACTAGAGCGAGCCTTCACTCCAGGGGAAGGAACAGAGAATGCTAGATCGAGGCTTCACTCCAGAAAAAGGATGAGAGAATGCTAGATCGAGGCTTCACTAGAGAGGAAGGATCAGCAGAAGACTAGATCGAGGCTTCACTCCAGGGGAAGGATCAGCAGAAGACAAGATCGAGGCTTCACTCGAGGGGAAGGATCAGAGAACGCTAGGTCGAGGCTTCACTCCAGGGGAAGGATCGGGAGAACACTAGAGCGAGGTTTCACTCCAGGAGAAGGATCAGCAGAACACCAGAACGAGGTTTCACTCCAGGGGAAAGATCAGGAGAACACTAGATCGAGGCTTCACTCCAGGGGAAGGATCAGGAGAACACTAGAGCGAGGTTTCACTCCAGGAGAAGGATCAGCAGAACACCAGAACGAGGTTTCACTCCAGGGGAAGGATCAGCAAAAGACTAGATCGATGCTTCACTCCAGGGGAAGGATCAGCAGAAGACTGGATTGAGGCTTCACTCCAGGGGAAGGATCAGCAAAAGACTAGATCGATGCTTCACTCCAGGGGAAGGATCAGCAGAAGACTGGATTGAGGCTTCACTTCAGGGGAAGGATCAGAGAACGCTAGATCGAGGCTTCACTCCAGGGGAAGGATCAACAGAAGACTAGATTGAGGCTTCACTCCAGGGGAAGGATCATAGAACGCTAGATCGAGGCTTCACTCCATGGGAAGGATCAGAGAATGCTAGATCAAGGCTTCACTCCAGGGGTGGATCAGAGAACGCTAGATCGAGGCTTCACTCCAGGAGAAGGATCAGGAGAACACTAGAGCGAGGTTTCACTCCAGGGGAAGGATCAGGAGAACACTAGATCGAGGCTTCACTCCAGGGGAAGGATCAGGAGAACACTAGAGCGAGCCTTCACTCCAGGGGAAGGATCAGCAGAAGACTAGATCGAGGCTTCACTCCAGGGGAAGGATCAGCAAAAGACTAGATCGAGGCTTCACTCCAGGGGAAGAATCAGCAGAAGACTGGATCGAGGCTTCACTCCAGGGGAAGGATCAGAGAACGCTAGATCGAGGCTTCACTCCAGGGGAAGGATCAGAGAACGCTAGATCGAGGCTTCACTCCAGGGGAAGGATCAAAGAACGCTAGATCGAGGCTTCACTCCAGGGGAAGGATCAGAGAACGCTTCGATCGAGGCTTCACTGCAGGGGAAGAATCAAAGAACGCAAGATCGAGGCTTCACTCCATGGGAAGGATCAGAGAACGCTAGATCGAGGCTTATTTCCAGGGGAAAGATCAGAGAACGCTAGATCGAGGTTTCACTGCAGGGGAAGGATCAGAGAACGCTAGATCGAGGCTTCACTCCAGGGAAAGGATCAGAGAACGCTAGATCGAGGCTTCACTGCAGGGGAAGGATCAGAGAACGCTAGATCGAGGCTTCACTCCAGGGAAAGGATCAGAGAACGCTAGATCGAGGCTTCACTCCAGGGAAAGGATCAGAGAACGCTAGATCGAGGCTTCACTGCAGGGGAAGGATCAGAGAACGCTAGATCGAGGCTTCACTGCAGGGGAAGGATCAGAGAACGCTAGATCGAGGCTTCACTGCAGGGGAAGGATCAGAGAACGCTAGATCGAGGCTTCACTGCATGGGAAGGATCAGAGAACGCTAGATCGAGGTTTCACTCCAGGGGAAGGATCAGAGAACGCTAGATCGAGGCTTCCCTCCAGGGGAAAGGATCAGAGAACGCTAGATCCAGGCTTCACTGCAGGGGAAGGATCAGAGAACGCTAGATCGAGGCTTCACTCCAGGGAAAGGATCAGAGAACGCTAGATCGAGGCTTCACTCCAGGGAAAGGATCAGAGAACGCTAGATCGAGGCTTCACTCCAGGGGAAGAATCAGAGAACGCTAGATCGAGGCTTCACTCCAGGGAAAGGATCAGAGAACGCTAGATCGAGGCTTCACTGCAGGGGAAGGATCAGAGAACGCTAGACCGAGGCTTCACTGCAGGGGAAGGATCAGAGAACGCTAGATCGAGGTTTCACTCCAGGTGAAGGATCAGAGAACGCTAGATCGAGGCTTCACTCCAGGGGAAAGGATCAGAGAACGCTAGATCGAGGCTTCACTCGAGGGGAAGGATCAGAGAACGCTAGATCGAGGCTTCACTCCAGGGAAAGGATCAGAGAACGCTAGATCGAGGCTTCACTCCAGGGAAAGGATCAGAGAACGCTAGATCGAGGCTTCACTCCAGGGGAAGAATCAGAGAACGCTAGATCGAGGCTTCACTCCGGGGAAAGGATCAGAGAACGCTAGATCGAGGCTTCACTCCAGGGGAAGGATCAGAGAATGCTAGATCGAGGCTTCACTGCAGGGGAAGGATCAGAGAACGCTAGATCGAGGCTTCACTCCAGGGAAAAGATCAGAGAACGCTAGATCGAGGCTTCACTCCAGGGAAAGGATCAGAGAACGCTAGATCGAGGCTTCACTCCAGGGGAAGAATCAGAGAATGCTAGATCGAGGCTTCACTCCAGGGAAAGGATCAGAGAACGCTAGATCGAGGCTTCACACCAGGGGAAGGATCAGAGAATGCTAGATCGAGGCTTCACTCAAGGGGAAGGATCAGAGAACGCTAGATCGAGGCTTCACTCCAGGGAAAAGATCAGAGAACGCTAGATCGAGGCTTCACTCCAGGGAAAGGATCAGAGAACGCTAGATTGAGGCTTCACTGCAGGGGAAGGATCAGAGAACGCTAGATCGAGGTTTCACTGCAGAGGAAGGATCAGAGAACGCTAGATCGAGGCTTCACTCCAGGGAAAGGATGAGAGAACGCTAGATCGAGGCTTCACTCCACGGAAAGGATCAGAGAACGCTAGATCGAGGCTTCACTGCAGGGGAAGGATCAGAGAACGCTAGATCGAGGCTTCACTGCAGGGGAAGGATCAGAGAACGCTACATCGAGGCTTCACTCCAAGGGAAGGATCAGAGGACGCTAGATCGAGGCTTCACTCCAGGGGAAAGGATCAGAGAACGCTAGATCGAGGCTTCACTGCAGGGGAAGGATCAGAGAACGCTAGATCGAGGCTTCACTCCAGGTAAAGGATCAGAGAACGCTAGATCGAGGCTTCACTCCAGGGAAAGGATCAGAGAACGCTAGATCGAGGCTTCACTGCAGGGGAAGGATCAGAGAACGCTAGATCGAGGCTTCACTGCAGGGGAAGGATCGGAGAACGCTACATCGAGGCTTCACTCCAAGGGAAGGATCAGATAACGCTAGATCGAGGCTTCACTCCAGGGGAAAGGATCAGAGAACGCTAGATCGAGGCTTCACTCCAGGGGAAGGATCAGAGAACGCTAGAACGAGGCTTCACTCCAGGGGAAGGATCAGAGAATGCTAGATCGAGGCTTCACTCCAGGGGAAGGATCAGAAAATGCTAAATCGAGGCTTCACTCCAGGGAAAAGACCAGAGAACGCTAGATCGAGGCTTCACTCCAGGGAAAGGATTAGAGAACGCTAGATCGAGGCTTCACTCCAGGTGAAGGATCAGAGAACGCTAGATCGAGGCTTCACTCCAGGGAAAGGATCAGAGAACGCTAGATCGAGGCTTCACTCCAGGGGAAGGATCAGAGAACGCTAGATCGAGGCTTCACTCCAGGGAAAGGATCAGAGAACGCTAGATCGAAGCTTCACTGCAGGGAAAGGATCAGAGAACGCTAGATCGAGGCTTCACTCCAGGGGAAGGATCAGAGAACGCTGGATCGAGGCTTCACTCCAGGGAAAGGATCAGAGAACGCTAGATCGAGGCTTCACTCCAGGGAAAGGATCAGAGAACGCTAGATCGAAGGTTCACTGCAGGGAAAGGATCAGAGAACGCTAGATCGAGGCTTCACTCCAGTGGAAGGATCAGAGAACGCTAGATCGAGGCTTCACTCCTGGGGAAGGATCAGAGAACGCTAGATCGAGGCTTCACTCCAGGGGAAGGATCAGAGAACGCTAGATCGAGGCTTCACTCCAGGGGAAGGATCAGAGAACGCTAGATCGAGGCTTCACTCCAGGGGAAGGATCAGAGAACGCTAGATCGAGGCTTCACTGCAGGGGAAGGATCAGAGAACGCTAGATCGAGGCTTCACTGCAGGGGAAGGATCAGAGAACGCTAGATCGAGGCTTCACTCCAGGGGAAGGATCAGAGAACGCTAGATCGAGGCTTCACTCCTGGGGAAGGATCAGAGAACGCTAGATCGATGCTTCACTCCAGGGGAAGGATCAGAGAACGCTAGATCGATGCTTCACTCCAGGGGAAGGATCAGAGATCGCTAGATCGAGGTTTCATTCCATGGGAAGGATCAGAGAACGCTAGATCGAGGCTTCACTGCAGGGGAAGGGTCAGAGAACGCTAGATCGATGCTTCACTCCAGGGGAAGGATCAGAGAACGCTAGATCGAGGCTTCACTTCAGGGGAAGGATCAGAGAACGCTAGATCGATGCTTCACTCCAGGCGAACGATCAGAGAACGCTAGATCGAGGCTTCACTGCAGGGGAAGGATCAGAGAACGCTAGATCGAGGCTTCACTGCAGGGGAAGGATCAGAGAACGCTAGATCGAGGCTTCACTCCAGGGGAAGGATCAGAGAACGCTAGATCGAGGCTTCACTCCAGGGGAAGGATCAGAGAACGCTAGATCGAGGCTTCACTGCAGGGGAAGGATCAGAGAACGCTAGATCGATGCTTCACTCCAGGCGAAGGATCAGAGAACGCTAGATCGAGGCTTCACTGCAGGGGAAGGATCAGAGAACGCTAGATCGAGGCTTCACTGCAGGGGAAGGATCAGAGAACGCTAGATCGAGGCTTCACTCCAGGGGAAGGATCAGAGAACGCTAGATCGAGGCTTCACTCCAGGGGAAGGATCAGAGAACGCTAGATCGAGGCTTCACTCCAGGGGAAGGATCAGAGAACGCTAGATCGAGGCTTCACTCCAGGGGAAGGATCAGAGAACGCTAGATCGAGGCTTCACTCCAGGGGAAGGATCAGAGAACGCTAGATCGAGGCTTCACTCCAGGGGAAGGATCAGAGAACGCTAGATCGAGGCTTCACTCCAGGGGAAGGATCAGAGAACGCTAGATCGAGGCTTCACTCCAGGGGAAGGATCAGAGAACGCTAGATCGAGGCTTCACTCCAGGGGAAGGATCAGAGAACGCTAGATCGAGGCTTCTCTCCAGGGGAAGGATCAGAGAACGCTAGATCGAGGCTTCTCTCCAGGGGAAGGATCAGAGAACGCTAGATCGAGGCTTCACTCCAGGGGAAGGATCAGAGAACGCTAGATCGAGGCTTCACTCCAGGGGAAGGATCAGAGAACGCTAGATCGAGGCTTCACTCCAGGGGAAGGATCAGAGAACGCTAGATCGAGGCTTCTCTCCAGGGGAAGGATCAGAGAACGCTAGATCGAGGCTTCACTGCAGGGGAAGGATCAGAGAACGCTAGATCGAGGCTTCTCTCCAGGGGAAGGATCAGAGAACGCTAGATCGAGGCTTCTCTCCAGGGGAAGGATCAGAGAACGCTAGATCGAGGCTTCACTCCAGGGGAAGGATCAGAAGATTTTGTAATAAAATGTTTCACATATGATGATTTTTTAATTATTTTCCACGCCATTTTAAACGTAAAATAACATGACATTTGCGTACCACTTATCATGTGCAATGTTTACCAATATATTGCTTACCACAATAATATTGCTTACCACAATAATATTGCTTACCACAATAATATTGCTTACCACAATAATATTGCTTACCACAATAATATTGCTTACCACAATAATATTGCTTACCACAATAATATTGCTTACCACAATAATAATAACAATAATATTGTTTACCACAATAATAATAACATGACAATAAAAATATTTTAATGCTCACTTTCTGTGAAAAAAAATGAAATCTCCTGTATCAATATTTTTTTAAGTTTATATGCATATCATCTACATATCACCTGTTATGTGCAGTGAATAGCACCTTGAAAACTATATATACCGGTGTTTTTCGAGAAAAATTAGAAAAGATTTAAGGACTCTGTGGAAATTAGTCACATTTTATTTTTTGAGTTATTCTAGGTACACTACTCATTTGTTGGTGCTGCTGCTGTGTATGTTAATAATGTTGTAACTGTGTTTGTGTTTGTTGTGATGAGTTTGTGTTTAGGGAAAAAGATTAACAGGTTCTCTCTTTTCCACATGTGATGTGCATTTTTGTTAGCCGTAATAAAGGAATTGTCATCGCCAATTAGGACACGTGTTCCTGCTCCTGGTGACAGGTGTAACTATTTTGTATCATCTGAGGCGCCAAGCCTCGTCTTCTGAGATGATGGTTAAAAGGAAATGATTAATAGTTTCTCTCTACCGCAAGTGAAAGTGCATTTTTGCGGTTAGTCATAACAAATGATTTTCAGTGACAATTACGACAGGTGTGTCTCCTGCAGGTAGCAGGTGTAACTAAATTTCATATCTTGTGCGGTCACAGAAAAGTCTTTCCTCCCTCCCATAGGTTCCTAGGTTCAACAATGTCTTGAACAGACTCTGCCTACATGGAACTGTGACTTTAAGCGAAGGAGTGCGTGCGTTGGTAATATTCAGTAACTCTGAGTGTGATACAGACGGACAGTTTGAAAATTTTCCACTTCACAGGTGGTTGTGATTTTTTGGTTGTGCGTGTTTGTAATCGTTGTGAATGTCACTAGAGTTGTGAATACTTGTGAAATGTGAGTGTTTTCCTAACTTTGTAATGGTGGTTGTGATAGACTTGTAAGTGCTTGTGAGGTAGTTGTGAGATTTGATTTTGTAGAGAGATGTGAGTATTGTAATTATTGTCGTACTTGTGAGTTGTGAGCTACAGTTGAGAAGTGTTTGTGAGTTGTGATTTTCTGTTATACTTTTTCCCGCCCGCAGGTGTGTCGACGAAAATATAAAGTGAGGCATCACATTACCGTGACCTGACGGTCCCACCACCTGACCACAACCTGGGCTCAAGACAGGAAGGGTGGGCACTCCACTTTGACCAGTTCAACATATGATTGCTTTATAAACCACTATGTTTGTATGAGAATATGAGAAGTAGCTTATCATGTTTGTCCTTGGGGGACCTGGAGATGTATCTTAAGATCCATGTAAGTGTAGTCAGAAACATCTACTATGGGACCCAGGAGCTACCTTATACCTCATAAATGGTCAGGAGCCTACCTTTGTTTAACTATGAGACCAAGAACTGTAGCTTATTACCTTGGTGGACCGAGAGATGTGTCAGAAACATATGCTTTGGGACCCAAGAGTTGCAGTGAAGACTTATCCTTGACTAATGTTGGTAAAAATATGTACAAGTTAATGAAACGTCTACAGGCTCACTACATACAATTTCATTTACATTTCCCAACGAAAAATCGTTAATTATATTGCATTAACATTCTGTGAGGGAAAACTTGTTCCAGTCAATTGAAAAAAGAAATTTATGGGGAAAATCTTGATACGAGAACATGGAAAATTGGGGAAAAATGCGAAAAAAAGTTCTAACTCACAGAAAATCTTGTTTCATGTTCCCGATGATGCAGTCATGATCCAAGGAAATAAAGCTCAACATAGCTAGATTCAGGGAACTCGGCGTGGCGTGATGTACCCTAAGATGGACTAGTCATAGTTGAAAGGCCCAATTTTTCAGATGAAAAACGTTTTGATTTCTTTAGATCTGTTATTTGTCATACCTAAATTTAGTGAGATGAGGGGGGAGGGGGGGATGTCAAAAGCTAGTCATAGTGAGATGAGCAGGGGTCGTCAAAAGCTAGTCATAGTGAGATGAAAGGGGGTCCAAAAGCTAGTCATAGTGATATGAGGAGGGTCGTCAAAAGCTAATAAAGAGAGAAGAAGGGGAGTCGTCAAAAGCTAGTCATAGTAAGATTAGGAGGGTCGTCAAAAGCTACTCATAGTGAGATGAGGGGAGTCGTCAAAACCTAGTCATAGTGAGATGAGGGAGGTCGTCAAAAGCTATTCATAGTGAGATGACAGGGGTCGTCTAAACCTAGTCATAATGAGATGAAGGGGGGTCATCAAAAGTTAGTCATAGTGAGATGAAGGGGGGTCGTCAACAGCTAGTCATAATAAAATGAGGGGGTTGTCAAACTCTGGTCATAGTGAGATAAGGGGGGTCGTCAAAAGCTAGTCATAGTGAGACGATGGGTCGTCAAAAATAGTCATAGTGAAATGAGGGGGTCGTCAAATGCTAGTCATAGTGAAATGAGGGGATCGTCAAAAGCTTGTCATAGTGAGATGAAGTGGGGTAGTCAAAAGCTAGTCATAGACACATAAGACAGGGTCGTCAAATGATGGAGTTGTCAAATGATGGAGTCGTCAAAAGATAGTCATAATGAGATGAGGGGGGCCGTCAAATGCTAGCCACAGTGAGATGAGAGGGTCGTCAAAAGCTAGTCATAGTGAGATGAAGGGGGAGGTCGTCAAACACTAGTCATAGTAAGATGTGGGGTCGTCTAAAGCTAGTCATAGTGAGATGAAAGGGGAGGTCGTCTAAAGCTAGTCATGGTGAGATGAGAGGGTCGTCAAAAGCTAGTCATCGTGAGATGAAGAGGGGTCGTCAAAATCTAGTCATAGACACATAAGACGGGGTCGTCAAATGATGGGGTCGTCAAAAACTAGTCATAGTGAGATGAGGGGGGCCGTCAAATGCTAGTCACAGTGAGATGAGAGGGTCGTCAAAAGCTAGCAGTGAAATGAAGGGGGAGGTCGTCAAAAGCTAGTCATAGTGAGATGGGGGTCGTCTAAAACTAGTGATAGCGAGATGAAAGGGGAGGTCGTCAAAAGCTAGTCATAGTGAGATGAGGGGATCGTCAAAAGCTAGTCATCGTGAGATGAAGAGGGGTAGTCAAAATCTAGTCATAGACACATAAGATGGGGTCGTCAAAAGCTAGTCAGTGTGAGATGAGGGGGGCTGTCAAAAGCTAGTCACAATGAGATGAGGGGGTAGTCAAAAGCTAGTCATAGTGATATGAAGGGGAGATCGTCAAAAGCTAGTCAGAGTGAGATGAAAGGGGAGGTCGTCAAAAGCTAGTCATAGTGAGATGAAGGGGGTCGTCAAAAGTAAGTCATAGTGAGATGAGAGGGTCGTCAAAAGCTAGTCATAGTGAGAAAAAGGGGTCGTCAAAAGCTAGTCATAGTAAGATGAGGAAGTCGTCAAAAGCTAGTCATAGAGACGTGTGGGGGGTCGTCGAAAGCTAGTCATAGTGAGATGAAGGCCTGTCATCAAAAGATAGTCAAAGTAAGATGAGGAGGGTCGTTAAAAGCTAGTCATAGTGAGATGAGAGATGTCCTCAAAAGCTAGTCATGGTGAGATGAGGGGGAGGGTCGTGAAAAGCTACTCATAGTGAGATGAGGGGGATCCCGTCAAAAGCTAGTCATAATGAGATGAGAAAGGTCGTGAAAAGCTAGTCATAGAGAGATGAGGGAGTCGTGAAAAGCTAGGCATAGTGAGATGAGAGAGGTTGTCAAAAGGTAGTCATAGTGAGAAGAGGAGGGGGATCGTGAAAAGCTAATCATAGTGAGATGAGTGGGGTCGTGAAAAGTTAGTCATAGTGAGACGAGGAGGGTCGTGATATGCTAGTAATAGTGAGATGAGGGAGTCTTCAAAAACTAGCCATAGTGAGATGAGGGGGTCGTCAGAAGGTAGTCATAGTATTATGAGGTGGGTTGTCAAAAGTTAGTCATAGTAAGATGAGGGGGGTGTCGTCAAAAGCTAGTCATAGTAAGATGAGGTGGGTCGTCAAAAGCTAGTCATTGTAAGATGAGGAGGGTCGTCAAAAGCTAGTCATTGTAAGATGAGGAGGGTCGTCAAAAGCTAGTCATTGTAAGATGAGGAGGGTCGTCAAAAGCTAGTCATAGCAGGTCTAGTAACAGATTATTATTATTATAATCAAGGGGGAAGCGCTAAACCCGGAGGATTATACAGCACCTGGGGGGGGGAGATGTGGAAGGCATTCAGGCTTAATTCGGGGAACTGGAGCACAGATCCAATTCCCTAAATCAAGAACCCCTCACCAACATCAAGAGAGTTTAAGTACACTACTCACGTTTTTTTTTTTTTAAATATTTCAATAAAATTTCAAATATGTACGAGCTCGGTCCATACTTATGGAATATAATCCACCTTACAGAATGCGAAGTTATTAATATTTTGAAGCCAATGCGAAGAAACACTCGTTTTTTATTGAATAGAAAATAGCTGTCATTTATGCAACCCAAAAACAGCACAAGCTGTTCAGGAAGCCACATCAGTGGTGAAAAGTTGAAGCCGATCAGATGAGTCATTCTCCAGTTATGGCACTGATGCCAACGATTTCAAGATTTTTTTTTACCATTTTACTACATCAAATTTGCGGGCATGCCAATGAAAATTAATAAGCACTGTAGTGTGATATATATCCAAAATAAAACTACGCAAAAATGCAAAAAAAAAAAATCATAGTACTTTAAACAATGAGTCTTTAAAATCTGCATTAATAACAAATAATAATGACTTACTAGAGAAGCAATAAATGGTGCAAGAATACCACCAAGCCGAGCACACATGGAACAAGCACCAACTCCCACACTGCGGCACTCAGTTGGGAAGATCTCGGTAGAGAAGATAAAGACGACGGCAAATGCTGCTGAGATTCCAAACTTACCGAACAAGCTCAGAACGACCACCAGCCAGTAACTGCCTTTTATAAGAAGTAGAAAATTAAAGGTATTACACAAACATGGAGGTAGAGTAAAGGTTAACTAATTTAATTGTACGTTCAGTGAAAATTGTTTTCCAGGGAATGTTACTAAGATATATTGTAACTGGGTGCTTTTTTCTCTCTATTGAGCTAAAATTAGTATAGCATATATATACACAGGTTAATGAATTGTTTTGTATCACCTCCATTATGAAGTTATTTTGATAAATTAGACACGTGCAACTCTTGGGTATCTTTATTGAGGAAACGTATCGCCACAGGGTGGCTTCATCAATATATACAAAAGAGAATCTTGAAGAACAGGAGGAGAATGAGGTAATCAGTTCCTCAACCTTGAGTCGATGTGGTTAGTCCATCAATCTTGAATAGAATACGGCATAATTGTGGAGAAGGAGCTTATAAACCGTAGGCAGGAGAGGTGCAGCACCACCTACGACAGCTACAGTGATCTTATCTTGACATCAGCCACATAACACTAGAGCTACAGTGATCTTATATTGACACCAGCCACAAAACATTAGTGCTACAGTGATTGTACCTTGACATTAGCCATAAAAACGGGTATTAAGTCTGAAGTAACACATACAGAGTCTGTTTGGATAGAATTTTCAGAGGGGCATGAAAAACTGATTTTAGGAGTGATATACCGTCCCCCAAACTTGGATGGGGACCGGGGGAGACTACTGTGGGAGGAAGTTGTTAGGGCCACAAGGCACGATAATGTAGTAATTCTAGGAGACTTTAACTTTAGTCATATTGATTGGAATTTCTTGACTGGGAATTTAGAATCATACGTCTTCTTAGAAGTAGTTCAGAATTGTTTTTTGAAGCAGTTTGTGACAGAACCTACAAGGGGAAATAACCTGCTTGACTTAGTTATGGCAAACAATGAATCCCTTGTTAATAATTTAGAAATTTCAGAGGAACTGGGTGCTAGCGACCACAAATCAATTACATTTAGCATTGAATGGAAGTACGATAGTAGCGATAACTCAGTAACAGTCCCAGATATTCGCTTAGCAGATTACGATGGGCTTAGAGAACACTTATCATCTGTTGACTGGGGTAACGAAGTGAGCTATCAATATGACAGTTTTCTGAACACTATACATGCTGCTCAAAGAACGTTTATCCCATATAACGAAATTAGATCAAATAGAAATGACCCAAAATGGATGAATAATAGGCTCAAATATCTACTAGGGCATAAGAAAGGAATTTATAGGCGTATCAAAAGAGGTGAGGGTCATCTTATGAATCAGTATATTGACATTAAGAGGGACATTAAAAAGGGGATAAGAAAAGCTAAAAGGGACTATGAAATTAAAGTTGCTAGGGATTCTAAAACTAACCCAAAAAGTTTTTTCCAGGTCTATAGAACAAAAGTTAGAGATAAGATAGGCCCCCTTAAAAATAACTATGGGCACCTTACTGACAAAGAGAATGAAATGTGCTCGATTTTTAATAATTATTTTCTCTCAGTTTTTACACAGGAAGACACTAACAATATTCCAGTAATTAATTTTTATAGTTGGCTAGAAGAAGATAAATTATGTAACATCACAGTCACTAGTGAAATGGTTGTGAAGTAGATAGACAGACTGAAGCAAAATAAGTCGCCGGGTCCTGATGAGGTTTTTTCAAGGGTTCTTAAGGAATGCAAAATGGAACTCTGGGAACCATTAACTAATATTTTAATTTATCTCTTCAAACAGGTGTAGTGTCTGATATGTGGAAGATGGCTAATGTAACTCCTATTTTTAAAACAGGGGACAAGTCGTTACCGTCAAATTACCGCCCAATAAGCCTGACCTCAATTGTAGGCAAATTACTAGAGTCAATTATAGCTGAGATTATAAGAAGCCATCTCGATAAGCATAGCTTGATTAATGATACTCAGCATGGATTCACAAGAGGCCGGTCTTGTCTAACTATTTTATTAACTTTCTTTAGTAAAGCTTTTGAGGCTGTTGACCACGATAAAGAATTTGATATTATTTACTTAGATTTTAGTAAGGCTTTTGATAGAGTTCTGCACCATAGACTGTTAAAGAAAGTGGCAGCTCATGGCATTGGGGGAAAAGTGCTCTCGCGGATCGAGTCATGGCTCACTGACAGGAAGCAGAGAGTGTCCATAAATGGGGTTAAATCCGAGTGGGGATCTGTAACAAGTGGCGTTCCACAGGGATCAGTCTTGGGGCCGTTGTTGTTTATAATATATATCAATGATCTTGATGAGGAAATTACTAGTGATATGAGCAAATTCGCCGATGACACATAGATAGGTAGGATAATTGATTCAAACGTAGATGTTATGGAACTTCAGGAGGATTTAAACAAACTCTATTCTTGGTCAGAAAAGTGGCAGATGCAGTTCAATGTTGATAAATGCAAGGTTCTGAAGCTTGGGAGTGCCCATAGCCCTAGTACTTATAAGTTAAATGATGTAGAACTTAGCCATACAGATTGCGAAATGGACTTGGGGGTTATGGTGAGCAGCAACCTTAAACCAAGACAGCAATGTCTAAGCGTACGTAATAAGGCAAATAGATTACTGGGATTTATATCAAGAAGCGTAAGCAACAGAAGTCCAGAGGTCATACTGCAGCTTTATACATCATTAGTAAGGCCTCACCTAGATTATGCAGCTCAGTTCTGGTCTCCATATTACAGAATGGACATTAATTCGTTAGATAACATTCAGCGTAGGATGACTAAATTAATACATAGCATTAGAAATCTTCCTTATGAAGAAAGATTGAAGACTCTTAAGTTACATTCACTTGTTAGACGAAGAATGAGGGGAGACCTGATCGAAGTGTATAAGTGGAAGATAGGCATTAATAAAGGGGATATTAACAAGGTCTTGAAGATGTCTCTCCAAGAGAGAACCCGCAGTAATGGATTTAAATTAAATAAGTTTAGATTTAGAAAGGACATAGGAAAGTATTGGTTTGGAAATAGGGTAGTTGATGAGTGGAACAGTCTACCTAGTTGGGTTATTGAGGCTGGGACTTTGGGTAGTTTCAAATTTAGGTTGGATAAGTACATGAGTGGGAGGGGTTGGATTTGAGTGGGACTTTCACATCAGAGCTTATTTCTTGGGTGGCATTGAAAATTGGGTTGGGCAAATGTTTTGTTAGTGGGATGAATTGTAAAGGACCTGCCTAGTATGGGAAAGACAGGCCTCCTGCAGTGTTCCTCCTTTCTTATGTTCTTATGTTCTTATATAACACTTGTGCTACACTGATCCTACCTTGACACCAGCCATATAACATTAGTGTTACAGCGAACTTATCTTGACATCAGCCACATAATATTAGTAAGCAACATAACATTAGTGCTACAGTGATCTTATCTTGACATTAGCCATATAACACTAGTGCTACAGTAATCTTACCTTGACACCAGCCACATAACATTAGTGCTACAGTGATCTTATCTTGACATCAGCAACATAACATTAGTGCTACAGTGATCTTATCTTCACAACAACAGCAGCATAACGTCAGTGCTACAGTGATATTTTCTTGATATCAGCCACATAACAATAGTGCTACAGTGATCTTATCTTGACACCAGCCACATAACATTAGTGCTACAGTGATCTTATCTTGACATCAGCAACATAACATTAGTGCTACAGTGATCTTATCTTCACAACAACAGCAACATAACGTCAGTGCTACAGTGATATTTTCTTGATATCAGCCACATAACAATAGTGCTACAGTGATCTTATCTTGACACCAGCCATATAACATTAGTGCTACAGTGATCATATCTGTACTTCAGCCACATAACATTGGTGCTACAGTGATCTTATGTGGCTGGTGTAAAGATAAGAACACTGTAGCACTAATGTTACGTGGCTGATGTCAAGATAAGATCACTGTAGCACTAATGTTATGTAGCTGATGTCAAGAAAAGATAACTGTAGTACTAGTGTTATGTGGCTGGTGTCAAGATAAGATCACAGTAGCAGTAATGTTATGTGGCTGATGTCAAGATAAGATAAGTGAAGCACTAATGGCTGATGTCAAGAAAAGATCACTGAAACACTAATGTTATGTGGCTGTTGTCAAGACAAGATCTGTGTAGCAATAATGTTATGTGGCTGGAGTCAAAATAATAATCACTGGAGCAATAATGATATGTGTCTGATGTAAAGATAAGATTACTGTTGCTCTAATGTTATGTAGCTTGAGTCAAGATAAGCTCACTGTAGCACTAATGTTATGTGGATGATGTCAAGATAAGATCACTGAAGCACTGGTGTTAAGTGGCTGATGTCAAGATAAGATCACTGTAGTACTAATGTTAGGTGGCAGGAGTATAAATAAGATAACTGTAGCACAAGTGTTATGTGGCTGATGTCAAGATAAGATCACTGTAGCACTAGTGTTAAGTGGCTGATGTCAAGATAAGCTCACTGTAGCACTAATGGTAGGTGGCTGGAGTATAGATAAGATAACTGTAGAACTAGTGTTATGTGGCTGATGTCAAAATAAGATCACTGTAGCACTAGTGTTATGTGGCTGATGACAAGATAAGATCACTGTATCACTAGTGTTATGTGGCTGATGTCAAGTTAAGATCACTGTAAGACTAACGATATTTGGCTGGTGTCAAGATAAGTTCACTGTAGCACTAATGTTATGTGGCTGATGTCAAAATAAGGTCACTGTAGCTGTAATGTTATGTGGCAGGTGAAAAGATAAGATCACTGTAGCACTAATGTTATGTGTCTGATATCAAAGTAAGAACACTGTAGCACTAATGTTATGTGGCTGGTGTCAAGATAAGTTCACTCTAGCACTAATGCTACGTGGCTGATGTCAAGATAAGATTGCTGTAGCACTAATGTTATGTGGCTGATGTCAAGATAAGATCACTGTAGCACTAATGTTATGCGGATGGTGTCAAAATATAGTCACTGTAGCTCTAATGTTATGTTGCAGGTGTTAAGATAAGATCTCTGTAGCACTAATGTTATGTGTCTGATATCAAGGTAAGATCACTGTAGCACTAATGTTAGGTGGCTGGTGTCAAGATAAGGTCGCTCTAGCACTAATGCTATGTGGCAGATGTCAAGATAAGATCACTGAAGCACTAATGTTATGTGGCTGGTGTCAAGATAAGGTCAATGGTCAACTAGAGTTATATGGCTGATGTCAATTTAAGATCACGGTAGCACTGATGTTATGTGGCTGATGTCAAGATAAGGTAACTGTAGCACTAGTGTTATGTGGCTGGTGTCAAGATAAGATCACTGTAGCACTAATGATATGTGCCTGGTGTCAAGATAAGATCACTGTAGCACTAATGTTATGTGACTGATGTCAAGATAAGATCACTGTAACACTAGGGTTATGTGGCAGGTGTACCACTAATGTTATGTGGCTGATGTCAAGATATGATCACTGTAATACTAATGTTATGAGACTAATGTCAAGATAAGCTCACTGTAACACTAGTGTTATGTGGCTGGTGTCAAGATAAGATCACTATAGTACTAATGTTATGCAGCTGGTGTCAAGATAAGATCACTGTAGCACTAGCATTATGCGGCTAGTGTCAATATAAGATCATTGTAACACTAGTGATATGTGGCTGGTGTCTAGATAAGATCGCTGTAGCACTAATGTTATGTGGCTGATGTCAAGATAAGGTCACTGTAGCACTAATGTCATGTGGCTGATGTGAAAATAAGATTTCTGTAGCACTAATGTTATGTGGCTGATGACAAGATAAGATCACTGTAGCACTAATGTTACATGGCTGATGTCAAGATAAGATCGCTGTAGCACTAATGTTATGGCTGATGTCAAGATTAGATCACTGTAGCACTAGTGTTACATGGCTGATGTCAAGATAAGATCACTGTAGCACTAATGTTATGTGGCTGATGTCAAGATAAGTTCACTGTAGCACTAATGTTATGTGGCTGGTGTCAAGATAAGATCACTGTAGCACTAATGTTATGGCTGATGTCAAGATTAGATCACTGTAGCACTAGTGTTACATGGCTGATGTCAAGATAAGATCACTGTAGCACTAATGTTATGTGGCTGATGTCAAGATAAGATCACTGTAGCACTAATGTTATGTGGCTGGTGTCAAGATAAGTTCACTGTATCACTAGTGTTATGTGGCTGATATCAAGTGATACAGTGTCAAGATAAGCTCACTGTAGCACTAATGTTATGTGTCTGATGTCAAGATGAGTTCACTGTAGCACTAATGTTATGTGGCTGGTGTCAAGATAAGATCACTGTAGCACTAATGTTATGGCTGATGTCAAGATATGATCAATGTTGCACTAATGTTATGTGGCTTGCGTAAAGATAATATCACTGTAGCACTAATGTTATGAGGCTGATGTCAACATAAGATCACTGTAGCACTAGTGTTATGTGGCTGATGTCAAGATAAGATCACTGAAGCACTAATGTTAGGTGGCTGGAGTATCGATAAGATAACTGTAGCACTAGTGTTATGTGGCTGATGTCAAAATAAGGTCACTGTAGCACTAGTGTTATGTGGCTGATGTCAAGATAAAATCACTGTATCACTAGTGTTATGTGGCTGATGTCAAGTTAAGATCACTTTAGCACTAATGATATTTGGCTGGTGTCAAGATACGTTCACTGTAGCACTAATGTTGTGTGGCTGATGTCAAAATTAGGTCACTGTAGCTCTAATGTTATGTGGTAGGAGACAAGAAAGGTTCACTGTAGCACTAATGTTATGTGTCTGATATCAAGGTAAAATTACTGTAGCACTAATGTTAGGTGGCTGGTGTCAAGATACGATCGCTCTATCACTAATGCTATGTGGCTGATGTCAAGATAAGATTGCTGTAGCACTAATGTTAAGTGGCTGGTGTCAAGATAAGATCACTGTAGCACTAATGTTAAGGCTGGTGTCAAGATTAGATCATTGTAGCACTAGTGTTATGTGGCTGACGTCAAGATAAGATCACTGTAGCACTAATGTTATGTGGCTGATGTCAAGCTAAGATCAATGTAGCACTAATGTTATTTTGCTAGTGTCAAGGTAAGTTCACTGTAGCACTAATGTTGTGTGGCTGATGTCAAAATAAGGTCACTGTAGCTCTTATGTTAAGTGGCAGATAACAAGATAAGATCTCTGAAGCACTAATGTTATGTGTCGGATATCAAGGTAAGATCACTGTAGCACTAATGTTATGTGGCTGGTGTCAAGATAAGATCACTGTAGCACTAGTGTTATGTGGCTGGTGCTAATATAAGATCACTGTAACACTAGTGTTATGTGGCTGGTGTCTAGACAAGATTGCTGTAGCACTAACGTTATGTGGCTGATGTCAAGATAAGCTAACTGTAGCACTAATGTTATGTGGCTGGTGTTAAAATAAGGTCACTGTAGCTCTAATGTTATGGCTGATGTCAAGATAAGCTCACTGTGGCGCTAATTTTATGTGGTTGGTGTTAAGATAAGATTACTGGTACACTAGAGTTATATTGCTGATGTCAAGATAAGTTCACGGTAGCACTGATGTTACGTGGCTGATGTCAAGATAAGATCTCTGTAGCACTGGTGTTATGTGGCTGGTGTCAAGATAAGATCACTGCAGAACTAATGATATGTGGCTGGTGTCAAGTTAAGATCACGGTAGCACTAATGTTATGAGGCTGATATCAAGATATGATCACTGTAGTACTACCGTTATGTGACTGACGTCAAGGTAAGCTCACTGTAACACTAGTGTTATATGGCTGGTGTCAAGATAAGAACACTGTTCCACTAATGTTATGTGGCTGATGTCAATACATAATCACTGTAGTACTAATGTTATGTGACTGATGTCAAGATAAGATCACTGTAACACTAGTGTTATGTGGCTGGAGTCAAGATAAGTTCACTGTAGTACTAGTGTTATGAGGCTGGTGTCAAGTTAGGAACACTGTACCACTAGTGTTATGTGGCTGGTGCTAATATAAGATCACTGTAACACTAGTGTTATGTGGCTGGTGTCTAGACAAGATTGCTGTAGCACTAACGTTATGTGGCTGATGTCAAGATAAGCTAACTGTAGCACTAATGTTATGTGGCTGGTGTTAAAATAAGGTCACTGTAGCTCTAATGTTATGGCAGGTGTCAAGATAAGATCACTGTAGCACTAATGTTATGAGTCTGATATCAAGGTAAAATCACTGTAGCATTAATGTTAGGTGGCTGGTGTCAAGATACGATCGCTCTAGCACAAATGTTATGTGGATGATGTCAAGATAAGATTGTTGTAGCACTAATGTTATGTGGCTGATGTCAAGATAAGCTCACTGTAGCACTAGTGTTATGTGGCTGATGTCAAGATAAGATCACTGTAGCACTAATGTTATGTGACTGATGACAAGAAAAGATCACTGTAGCACTAATGTTATTTGGGTGGCGAGAAGATAAGTTCACTGTAGCACTAATGTTGTGTAGCTGGTGTAAAGATAAGATCACTGTAGCACTAAAGTTATGTGGCCGATGTCAACATAAGATCACTGTAGCACTAATGTTTTGTGGCTTATGTCAAGATAATATCAATGTAGCACTAATGTTATGTGGCTGATGTCAAGATAAGATCACTGTAGCACTAGTGTTATGTGACTGGTGTCAACATAAGTTTACTGTAGAACTAGTCTTATGTGGCTGGTGTCAAATATAAGATCATTGAAGCACTAGTGTTATGTGGCTAGTGTCTAGATAAGATCACTGTAGTACTAATGTTACGTGGCTGATGTCAAGATAAGCTCACTGTAGCACTAATGTTATGTGCCTGATGTCAAGGTAAGTTCACTGTAGCACTAATGTTATGTGGCTGGTGTCAAGATAAGATCACTGTAGCACTAATGTTATGGCTGATGTCAAGATTACATCACTGTAGCACTAGTGTTATGTGGCTGATGCCAAGATAAGATCACTGTATACTTAGTGATATGTGGCTAATGTCAAGTTAAGATCACTGTAGCACTAATGTTATTTGGCTGGTGTCAAGATAAGTTCACTGCAGCACTAATGTTATGTGGCTTTTGTCAAGAAAAGGTCACTGAAGCACTAATGTTATGTGGCTGCTTTTAATATAAGATCACCGTAGCACTAATGTTATGTGCCTGGTGTCAAAATAAGATCACTGTAGCTCTAATGTTATATGGCAGGTGTCAAGACAAGATCACAGTAGCACTAATGATATATGTCTGATATCAAGGTAAGATGACTGTAGCACTAATGTTATGTGGCTGGTGTCAAGATAAGATCACTCTAGCACTAATGCTGTGTGACTGATGTCAAGATAAGCTCACTGTAGCACTAATTTTATGTGGTTTGTGTCAAGATAAGATCACTGGTGCACTAGAGTTATATTGCTGATGTCAAGATAAGGTCATGGTAGCACTGATGTTATGAGGCTGATGTCAAGATAAGATCACCGTAGCACTGGTGTTATGTGGCTGGGGTCAAGATGAGATCACCGTAGCACTAATGATATGTGGCTTGTGTCAAGATAAGATCACGGTAGCAATAATCTTATGAGGCTGATGTCAAGATAAGAACACTGTAGTACTAATGTTATGTGACTGATGTCAAGATAAGATCACTGTAACACTAGTGTTATGTGGCTGGTGTCAAGATAAGATCATTCTAGTACTAGTGTTATGCGGTTGGTGTCAAGATAAGGTCACTGTACCACTAGTGTTATGTGGCTAGTGTTAATATAAGATCACTGTAACACTATTGTTATGTGGCTGGTGGCTAGATAAGATCACTGTAACACTAATGTTATGTGGCAGATGTCAAGATAAGATCACTGTAGCACTAATTTTATGTGGATGATGTCAAGATAAGATCACTATATCACTAATCGTATGTGGGTGATGTCAAAATAAGGTCACAGTAGCGCTAATGTTATGTGACACGTGTCAAGATAAGCTCACTGTAGCACTAATATTATGTGTCTGTTGTTAAGATAAGTTCACTGTAGCACTGTTATGTGGCTGGTCTCAAGATAAGATCACTGTAGCACTAATGTTATGGCTGGTGTCAAGATTAGATCACTGTAGCACTAGTGTTATGTGGCCGATGGCAAGATAAGATCACTGTAGCACTAATGTTATGTGGCTGATGTCAAGATAAGTTCACAGTAGCACTAATGTTATTTAGCTGGTGACAAGATATGTTCACTGTAGCACTAATGTTGTGTGGCTGTTGTCAAGATAATATCATTGTAGCACTAGTGTTACGTGGCTGGTGTTTAGATAAGGTCACTGTAGGACTAATGTTATGTGGCTGGTGTCAAGATAAGATCACAGTAGCACAAATGTTATGTGGCTGATGTCGAGATAAGGTCATTGTACCACTAGTGTTATGTGACTGGTGTCAAGATAAGATCACTGTAGCACTAGTGTTATGTGGCTGGTGTCTAGATAAGATCACTGTAGCACTAATGTTTTGTGGCTGATATGAAGATAAGATCACTGTAGCACTAATGTTATGTGGCTGACGTCAAGTTAAGTTCACTGTAGCACTAATGTTATGTGGCAGGTGTCAAGATAAGCTCACTGTAGCACTAATGTTAAGTGTCTGATGTCAAGATAAGTTCACTGTAGCACTAATGTTATGTGGCTGATGTAAAGATAAGATCACTGTAGCACTAATGTTATGTGGCTGACGTCAAGTTAAGTTCACTGTAGCACTAATGTTATGTGGCAGGTGTCAAGAGAAGATCACTGTAGCACTAATGTTATGTGGCTTATATCAAGATAAGATCACTGTAGCACTAATATTATGTGGCTGGTGTCAAGATAAGATCACTCTAGCACTAATGCTATTTGGCTGATATCGAGATAAGCTCACTGCAGCACTAATGTCTTGAGGCTGATGTCAAGATATGATCACTGTAGTATTAATGTTATGTGACAGATGTCAAGATAAGATAACTGTAACACTAGTGTTATGTGGCTGGTGTCAAGATAAGAACACTGTATCACTAATGTTATGTGGCTGATGTCTAGATATGATCACTGTTGTACTAATGTTATGTGACTGATGTACAGATAAAATCACTGTAACACTAGTGTTATGTGGCTGGTGTCAGGATAAGATCAATATAGCACTAGTGTTATGTGGGTGGTGTCTAGATAAGATCACTGTTGCGCTAATGTTATGTGGCTGATGTCAAGAGAAGGTCACTGTAGCACTAATGTTTTGTTGCTGATGTCAAGATAAGATCACTGTAACACTAATGTTTGTGGCTGATGTCAAGTTAAGATCATTGTAGCACTAATGTTATGTGGCAGGTGTCAAGGTAAGCTCACTGTAGCACTAATGTTATGTGTCTGATGTCAAGATATGTTCTCTGTAGCACTAATGTTATGAGGCTGGTCTCAAGATAAGTTCACTGTAGTACTAATGTTATGGCTGGTGTCAAGATTAGATCACTTTAGCACTAGTGTTATGTGGATGATGTCAAGATAAGATCACTGTAGCATTAATGTTATGTGGCTGATGTCAAGATAAGTTCACAGTAGCACTAATGTTATTTGGCTGGTGACAAGATATGTTCACTGTAGCACTAATGTTGTGTGGCTGGTGTCAAGATAAGATCACTGTAGCACTAGTGTTGCGTGGCTGGTGTCTAGATAAGGTCACTGTAGCACTAATATTATGTGGCTGATGTCAAGTTATGATCACTGTAGCACTAATGTTATGTGGCTGATGTCAAGATAAGTTCACAGTAGCACTAATGTTATTTGGCTGGTGACAAGATATGTTCACTGTAGCACTAATGTTGTGTGGCTGGTGTCAAGATAAGATCACTGTAGCACTAGTGTTGCGTGGCTGGTGTCTAGATAAGGTCACTGTAGCACTAATGTTATGTGGCTGATGTCAAGATATGATCACTGTAGCACTAATGTTATGTGGCTGATGTCAAGATAAGATCACTGTACCACTAGTGTTATGTGACTGGTGTCAAGATAAGTTCACTGTTGCACTAGTGTTATGTGGCTGGTGTCAAGATAAGATCACTGTACCATTAGTGTTATGTGGCTGGTGTCTAGATAAGATCACTGTAGCACTAATGTTATGTGGCTTACATCAAGTTAAGATCACTATAGCACTAATGTTATGTGGCTGATGTCAAGATAAGATCACTGTAGCACTAATGTTATGTGGCTGACATCAAGTTAAGATCACTGTAGCACTAATGTTATGTGGCAGGTGTCAAGATAAGCTCACTGTAGCACTAATGTTATGTGTCTGATGTCAAGATAAGTTCACTGTAGCACTAATGTTATGTGGCAGGTGTCAAGAGAAGATCACTGTAGCACTAATGTTATGTGGCTGATATCAAGATAAGATCACTGTAGCACTAATATTATGTGGCTGGTGTCAAGATAAGATCACTCTAGCACTAATGCTATTTGGCTGATGTCAAGATAAGCTCACTGTAGCACTAATGTTTTGAGGCTGATGTCAAGATATGATCACTGTAGTATTTATGTTATGTGGCAGATGTCAAGATAAGATAACTGTAACACTAGTGTTATGTGGCTGGTGTCAAGATAAGAACACTGTACCACTAATGTTATGTAGCTGATGTCTAGATATGATCACTGTAGTACTAATGTTATGTTACTGATGTACTGATAAAATCACTGTAACACTAGTGTTATGTGGCTGGTGTCAAGATAAGATCACTTTAGCACTAGTGTTATGTGGGTGGTGTCTAGGTAAGATCACAGTAGCGCTAATGTTATGTGGCTGATGTCAAGAGAAGATCACTGTAGCACTAATGTTATGTGGCTGATGTCAAGATAACATCACTGTAACACTAATGTTATGTGGCTGATGTCAATTTAAGATCACTGTAGCACTAATGTTATGTGGCAGCTCTCAAGGTAAGCTCACTGTAGCACTTATGTTGTGTGTCTGATGTCAAGATAAGTTTACTTTAGCACTAATGTTATGTGGGTGATGTGAAGATTAGATCACTGTAGCAGTAGTGTTATGTGGTTTCTGCCAAGATAAGATCACTGTAGCACTAATATTATGCGGCTGATGTCAAGATAAGATCACTGTAGCACTAATGTTATTTAGCTGGTGACAAGTTAAGTTCACAGTAGCACTAATGTTGTGTGTCTGATGTCAAAATAAGGTCACTGTAGCTCTAATGTCACGTGGCAGGTGACAAGATAAGTTCACTGTAGCACTAATGTTATGTGTCAGGTGTAAAGATAAGTTCACTTTAGCACTAATGTTATCTCTGATGTGAAGATTAGATCACTGTAGCACTAGTGTTATGTGGTTTATGTCAAGATAAGATCACTGTAGCACTAATGTTGTGTGTCTGATGTCAAAATAAGGTCACTGTATCTCAAATGTTATGCGGCAGGTGACAAGATAAGATCACTCTAGCACTAATATTATGTGTCTGATATCAAGGTAAGATCACTGTTGCCCAAATGATATGTGGCTGGTGTCAGAATAAGGTCACTGTAGCACTAGTGTTATATCGCTGATGTCAAGCTAAGATCATTGTAGCACTAATGTTATCTGGCTGATGTCAAACTAAGTTCACTGTAGCACTAATGTTATGTTGCTGATGTCAAGATAAGATCACTGTAGCACTAATGTTATGTGGCAGGTGTCAAGGTAAGCTCACTGTAGCACTAATGTTATGTGTCTGATGTCAAAATAAGTTCACTTTAGAACTAATGATATGGCTGATGTGAAGATTAGATCACTGTAGCACTAGTGTTATGTGGTTTATGTCAAGATAAGATCACTCTAGCACTAATGTTATGTGGCTGATGTCAAAATAAGGTCACTCTAGCACTAATGTTATGTGGCTGATGTCAAGATAAGATCACTCTAGCACTAATTTTATTTGGCTGGTGACAAGTTAAGTTCACTGTAGCAGTAATGTTTTGTGTCTGATGTCAAAATAAGGTCTCTCTAGCTCTAATGTTATGTGGCAGGTGACAAGATAAGATCACTGTAGCTCTAATGTTATGTGTCTGATATCAAGGTAAGATCACTGTAGCTCTAGTGTTATGTGGCTGGTGTCAAGATAAGTTCACTGTAGCACTAATGTTATTTGGGTGGCGAGAAAATAAGTTCACTGTAGCACTAATGTTGTGTAGCTGGTGTAAAGATAAGATCACTGTAGCACTAACGTCATGTGCCGAGGTCAACATAAGATCACTGTAGCACTAATGTTTTGTGGCTTATGTCAAGATAATATCAATGTAGCACTAATGTTATGTGGCTGATGTCAAGATAAGATCACTGTAGCACTAGTGTTATGTGACTGGTGTCAACATAAGTTTACTGTAGAACTAGTCTTATGTGGCTGGTGTCAAATATAAGATCATTGTAGCACTAGTGTTATGTGGCTAGTGTCTAGATAAGATCACTGTAGTACTAATGTTACGTGGCTGATGTCAAGATAAGCTCACTGTAGCACTAATGTTATGTGCCTGATGTCAAGGTAAGTTCACTGTAGCACTAATGTTATGTGGCTGGTGTCAAGATAAGATCACTGTAGCACTAATGTTATGGCTGATGTCAAGATTACATCACTGTAGCACTAGTGTTATGTGGCTGATGCCAAGATAAGATCACTGTATACTTAGTGATATGTGGCTAATGTCAAGTTAAGATCACTGTAGCACTAATGTTATTTGGCTGGTGTCAAGATAAGTTCACTGCAGCACTAATGTTATGTGGCTTTTGTCAAGAAAAGGTCACTGAAGCACTAATGTTATGTGGCTGCTTTTAATATAAGATCACCGTAGCACTAATGTTATGTGCCTGGTGTCAAAATAAGATCACTGTAGCTCTAATGTTATATGGCAGGTGTCAAGACAAGATCACAGTAGCACTAATGATATATGTCTGATATCAAGGTAAGATGACTGTAGCACTAATGTTATGTGGCTGGTGTCAAGATAAGATCACTCTAGCACTAATGCTGTGTGACTGATGTCAAGATAAGCTCACTGTAGCACTAATTTTATGTGGTTTGTGTCAAGATAAGATCACTGGTGCACTAGAGTTATATTGCTGATGTCAAGATAAGATCACGGTAGCACTGATGTTATGAGGCTGATGTCAAGATAAGATCACCGTAGCACTGGTGTTATGTGGCTGGGGTCAAGATGAGATCACCGTAGCACTAATGATATGTGGCTTGTGTCAAGATAAGATCACGGTAGCAATAATCTTATGAGGCTGATGTCAAGATAAGAACACTGTAGTACTAATGTTATGTGACTGATGTCAAGATAAGATCACTGTAACACTAGTGTTATGTGGCTGGTGTCAAGATAAGATCATTCTAGTACTAGTGTTATGCGGTTGGTGTCAAGATAAGATCACTGTACCACTAGTGTTATGTGGCTAGTGTTAATATAAGATCACTGTAACACTAGTGTTATGTGGCTGGTGGCTAGATAAGATCACTGTAACACTAATGTTATGTGGCAGATGTCAAGATAAGATCACTGTAGCACTAATTTTATGTGGCTGATGTCAAGATAAGATCACTATATCACTAATCGTATGTGGGTGATGTCAAAATAAGGTCACAGTAGCGCTAATGTTATGTGACACGTGTCAAGATAAGCTCACTGTAGCACTAATATTATGTGTCTGTTGTTAAGATAAGTTCACTGTAGCACTGTTATGTGGCTGGTCTCAAGATAAGATCACTGTAGCACTAATGTTATGGCTGGTGTCAAGATTAGATCACTGTAGCACTAGTGTTATGTGGCCGATGGCAAGATAAGATCACTGTAGCACTAATGTTATGTGGCTGATGTCAAGATAAGTTCACAGTAGCACTAATGTTATTTAGCTGGTGACAAGATATGTTCACTGTAGCACTAATGTTGTGTGGCTGGTGTCAAGATAATATCATTGTAGCACTAGTGTTACGTAGCTGGTGTTTAGATAAGGTCACTGTAGGACTAATGTTATGTGGCTGGTGTCAAGATAAGCTCACTGTAGCACAAATGTTATGTGGCTGATGTCGAGATAAGGTCATTGTACCACTAGTGTTACGTGACTGGTGTCAAGATAAGATCAATATAGCACTAGTGTTATGTGGGTGGTGTCTAGATAAGATCACTGTAGCACTAATGTTATGTGGCTGATATCAAGATAAGATCACTGTAGCACTAATGTTATGTGGCTGACGTCAAGTTAAGTTCACTGTAGCACTAATGTTATGTGGCAGGTGTCAAGATAAGCTCACTGTAGCACTAATGTTATGTGTCTGATGTCAAGATAAGTTCACTGTAGCACTAATGTTATGTGGCTGATGTAAAGATAAGATCACTGTAGCTCTAATGTTATGTGGCAGCTGTCAAGAGAAGATCACTGTAGCACTAATGTTATGTGGCTGATATCAAGATAAGATCACTGTAGCACTAATATTATGTGGCTGGTGTCAAGATAAGATCACTCTAGCACTAATGCTATTTGGCTGATATCGAGATAAGCTCACTGCAGCACTAATGTTTTGAGGCTGATGTCAAGATATGATCACTGTAGTATTAATGTTATGTGACAGATGTCAAGATAAGATAACTGTAACACTAGTGTTATGTGGCTGGTGTCAAGATAAGAACACTGTATCACTAATGTTATGTGGCTGATGTCTAGATATGATCACTGTTGTACTAATGTTATGTGACTGATGTACAGATAAAATCACTGTAACACTAGTGTTATGTGGCTGGTGTCAGGATAAGATCAATATAGCACTAGTGTTATGTGGGTGGTGTCTAGATAAGATCACTGTTGCGCTAATGTTATGTGGCTGATGTCAAGAGAAGGTCACTGTAGCACTAATGTTTTGTTGCTGATGTCAAGATAAGATCACTGTAACACTAATGTTTGTGGCTGATGTCAAGTTAAGATCATTGTAGCACTAATGTTATGTGGCAGGTGTCAAGGTAAGCTCACTGTAGCACTAATGTTATGTGTCTGATGTCAAGATATGTTCTCTGTAGCACTAATGTTATGAGGCTGGTCTCAAGATAAGTTCACTGTAGTACTAATGTTATGGCTGGTGTCAAGATTAGATCACTTTAGCACTAGTGTTATGTGGATGATGTCAAGATAAGATCACTGTAGCATTAATGTTATGTGGCTGATGTCAAGATAAGTTCACAGTAGCACTAATGTTATTTGGCTGGTGACAAGATATGTTCACTGTAGCACTAATGTTGTGTGGCTGGTGTCAAGATAAGATCACTGTAGCACTAGTGTTGCGTGGCTGGTGTCTAGATAAGGTCACTGTAGGACTAATATTATGTGGCTGATGTCAAGTTATGATCACTGTAGCACTAATGTTATGTGGCTGATGTCAAGATAAGTTCACAGTAGCACTAATGTTATTTGGCTGGTGACAAGATATGTTCACTGTAGCACTAATGTTGTGTGGCTGGTGTCAAGATAAGATCACTGTAGCACTAGTGTTGCGTGGCTGGTGTCTAGATAAGGTCACTGTAGCACTAATGTTATGTGGCTGATGTCAAGATATGATCACTGTAGCACTAATGTTATGTGGCTGATGTCAAGATAAGATCACTGTACCACTAGTGTTATGTGACTGGTGTCAAGATAAGTTCACTGTTGCACTAGTGTTATGTGGCTGGTGTCAAGATAAGATCACTGTACCATTAGTGTTATGTGGCTGGTGTCTAGATAAGATCACTGTAGCACTAATGTTATGTGGCTTACATCAAGTTAAGATCACTATAGCACTAATGTTATGTGGCTGATGTCAAGATAAGATCACTGTAGCACTAATGTTATGTGGCTGACATCAAGTTAAGATCACTGTAGCACTAATGTTATGTGGCAGGTGTCAAGATAAGCTCACTGTAGCACTAATGTTATGTGTCTGATGTCAAGATAAGTTCACTGTAGCACTAATGTTATGTGGCAGGTGTCAAGAGAAGATCACTGTAGCACTAATGTTATGTGGCTGATATCAAGATAAGATCACTGTAGCACTAATATTATGTGGCTGGTGTCAAGATAAGATCACTCTAGCACTAATGCTATTTGGCTGATGTCAAGATAAGCTCACTGTAGCACTAATGTTTTGAGGCTGATGTCAAGATATGATCACTGTAGTATTTATGTTATGTGACAGATGTCAAGATAAGATAACTGTAACACTAGTGTTATGTGGCTGGTGTCAAGATAAGAACACTGTACCACTAATGTTATGTGGCTGATGTCTAGATATGATCACTGTAGTACTAATGTTATGTTACTGATGTACTGATAAAATCACTGTAACACTAGTGTTATGTGGCTGGTGTCAAGATAAGATCACTTTAGCACTAGTGTTATGTGGGTGGTGTCTAGGTAAGATCACAGTAGCGCTAATGTTATGTGGCTGATGTCAAGAGAAGATCACTGTAGCACTAATGTTATGTGGCTGATGTCAAGATAACATCACTGTAACACTAATGTTATGTGGCTGATGTCAATTTAAGATCACTGTAGCACTAATGTTATGTGGCAGCTCTCAAGGTAAGCTCACTGTAGCACTTATGTTGTGTGTCTGATGTCAAGATAAGTTTACTTTAGCACTAATGTTATGTGGGTGATGTGAAGATTAGATCACTGTAGCAGTAGTGTTATGTGGTTTCTGCCAAGATAAGATCACTGTAGCACTAATATTATGCGGCTGATGTCAAGATAAGATCACTGTAGCACTAATGTTATTTAGCTGGTGACAAGTTAAGTTCACAGTAGCACTAATGTTGTGTGTCTGATGTCAAAATAAGGTCACTGTAGCTCTAATGTCACGTGGCAGGTGACAAGATAAGTTCACTGTAGCACTAATGTTATGTGTCAGGTGTAAAGATAAGTTCACTTTAGCACTAATGTTATCTCTGATGTGAAGATTAGATCACTGTAGCACTAGTGTTATGTGGTTTATGTCAAGATAAGATCACTGTAGCACTAATGTTGTGTGTCTGATGTCAAAATAAGGTCACTGTATCTCAAATGTTATGCGGCAGGTGACAAGATAAGATCACTCTAGCACTAATATTATGTGTCTGATATCAAGGTAAGATCACTGTTGCCCAAATGATATGTGGCTGGTGTCAGAATAAGGTCACTGTAGCACTAGTGTTATATCGCTGATGTCAAGCTAAGATCATTGTAGCACTAATGTTATCTGGCTGATGTCAAACTAAGTTCACTGTAGCACTAATGTTATGTGGCTGATGTCAAGATAAGATCACTGTAGCACTAATGTTATGTGGCAGGTGTCAAGGTAAGCTCACTGTAGCACTAATGTTATGTGTCTGATGTCAAAATAAGTTCACTTTAGAACTAATGATAT
Organism: Cherax quadricarinatus; assembly: GCF_038502225.1. Classification (NCBI taxonomy): domain Eukaryota; kingdom Metazoa; phylum Arthropoda; class Malacostraca; order Decapoda; family Parastacidae; genus Cherax; species Cherax quadricarinatus. Next base: position 31,132,617 of record NC_091321.1, on the reverse strand, counting down.
GGCTGATGTGAAGATTAGATCACTGTAGCACTAGTGTTATGTGGTTTATGTCAAGATAAGATCACTCTAGCACTAATGTTATGTGGCTGATGTCAAAATAAGGTCACTCTAGCACTAATGTTATGTGGCTGATGTCAAGATAAGATCACTCTAGCACTAATTTTATTTGGCTGGTGACAAGTTAAGTTCACTGTAGCAGTAATGTTTTGTGTCTGATGTCAAAATAAGGTCTCTCTAGCTCTAATGTTATGTGGCAGGTGACAAGATAAGATCACTGTAGCTCTAATGTTATGTGTCTGATATCAAGGTAAGATCACTGTAGCTCTAGTGTTATGTGGCTGGTGTCAAGATAAGTTCACTGTAGCACTAATGTTATTTGGGTGGCGAGAAGATAAGTTCACTGTAGCACTAATGTTGTGTAGCTGGTGTAAAGATAAGATCACTGTAGCACTAACGTTATGTGGCCGATGTCAACATAAGATCACTGTAGCACTAATGTTTTGTGGCTTATGTCAAGATAATATCAATGTAGCACTAATGTTATGTGGCTGATGTCAAGATAAGATCACTGTAGCACTAGTGTTATGTGACTGGTGTCAACATAAGTTTACTGTAGAACTAGTCTTATGTGGCTGGTGTCAAATATAAGATCATTGTAGCACTAGTGTTATGTGGCTAGTGTCTAGATAAGATCACTGTAGTACTAATGTTACGTGGCTGATGTCAAGATAAGCTCACTGTAGCACTAATGTTATGTGCCTGATGTCAAGGTAAGTTCACTGTAGCACTAATGTTATGTGGCTGGTGTCAAGATAAGATCACTGTAGCACTAATGTTATGGCTGATGTCAAGATTACATCACTGTAGCACTAGTGTTATGTGGCTGATGCCAAGATAAGATCACTGTATACTTAGTGATATGTGGCTAATGTCAAGTTAAGATCACTGTAGCACTAATGTTATTTGGCTGGTGTCAAGATAAGTTCACTGCAGCACTAATGTTATGTGGCTTTTGTCAAGAAAAGGTCACTGAAGCACTAATGTTATGTGGCTGCTTTTAATATAAGATCACCGTAGCACTAATGTTATGTGCCTGGTGTCAAAATAAGATCACTGTAGCTCTAATGTTATATGGCAGGTGTCAAGACAAGATCACAGTAGCACTAATGATATATGTCTGATATCAAGGTAAGATGACTGTAGCACTAATGTTATGTGGCTGGTGTCAAGATAAGATCACTCTAGCACTAATGCTGTGTGACTGATGTCAAGATAAGCTCACTGTAGCACTAATTTTATGTGGTTTGTGTCAAGATAAGATCACTGGTGCACTAGAGTTATATTGCTGATGTCAAGATAAGATCACGGTAGCACTGATGTTATGAGGCTGATGTCAAGATAAGATCACCGTAGCACTGGTGTTATGTGGCTGGGGTCAAGATGAGATCACCGTAGCACTAATGATATGTGGCTTGTGTCAAGATAAGATCACGGTAGCAATAATCTTATGAGGCTGATGTCAAGATAAGAACACTGTAGTACTAATGTTATGTGACTGATGTCAAGATAAGATCACTGTAACACTAGTGTTATGTGGCTGGTGTCAAGATAAGATCATTCTAGTACTAGTGTTATGCGGTTGGTGTCAAGATAAGATCACTGTACCACTAGTGTTATGTGGCTAGTGTTAATATAAGATCACTGTAACACTAGTGTTATGTGGCTGGTGGCTAGATAAGATCACTGTAACACTAATGTTATGTGGCAGATGTCAAGATAAGATCACTGTAGCACTAATTTTATGTGGCTGATGTCAAGATAAGATCACTATATCACTAATCGTATGTGGGTGATGTCAAAATAAGGTCACAGTAGCGCTAATGTTATGTGACACGTGTCAAGATAAGCTCACTGTAGCACTAATATTATGTGTCTGTTGTTAAGATAAGTTCACTGTAGCACTGTTATGTGGCTGGTCTCAAGATAAGATCACTGTAGCACTAATGTTATGGCTGGTGTCAAGATTAGATCACTGTAGCACTAGTGTTATGTGGCCGATGGCAAGATAAGATCACTGTAGCACTAATGTTATGTGGCTGATGTCAAGATAAGTTCACAGTAGCACTAATGTTATTTAGCTGGTGACAAGATATGTTCACTGTAGCACTAATGTTGTGTGGCTGGTGTCAAGATAAGATCACTTTAGCACTAATGTTACGTGCACTAATATTATGTGGCTGGTGTCAAGATAAGATCACTAAGATCACTGTAGCACTAATGTTATGTGGCTGACGTCAAGTTAAGTTCACTGTAGCACTAATGTTATGTGGCAGGTGTCAAGATAAGCTGTAGCTAAAGTTATGTGGCTGATATCAAGATAAGCTGATATCGAGATAAGCTCACTGTACCACTAATGTTTAGAGGCTGATGTCAAGATATGATCACTGTAGTATTAATGTTATGTGACAGATGTCAAGATAAGATAACTGTAACACTAGTGTTATGTGGCTGGTGTCAAGATAAGAACACTGTATCACTAATGTTATGTGGCTGATGTCTAGATATGATCACTGTTGTACTAATGTTATGTGACTGATGTACAGATAAAATCACTGTAACACTAGTGTTATGTGGCTGGTGTCAGGATAAGATCAATATAGCACTAGTGTTATGTGGGTGGTGTCTAGATAAGATCACTGTTGCGCTAATGTTATGTGGCTGATGTCAAGAGAAGGTCACTGTAGCACTAATGTTTTGTTGCTGATGTCAAGATAAGATCACTGTAACACTAATGTTTGTGGCTGATGTCAAGTTAAGATCATTGTAGCACTAATGTTATGTGGCAGGTGTCAAGGTAAGCTCACTGTAGCACTAATGTTATGTGTCTGATGTCAAGATATGTTCTCTGTAGCACTAATGTTATGAGGCTGGTCTCAAGATAAGTTCACTGTAGTACTAATGTTATGGCTGGTGTCAAGATTAGATCACTTTAGCACTAGTGTTATGTGGATGATGTCAAGATAAGATCACTGTAGCATTAATGTTATGTGGCTGATGTCAAGATAAGTTCACAGTAGCACTAATGTTATTTGGCTGGTGACAAGATATGTTCACTGTAGCACTAATGTTGTGTGGCTGGTGTCAAGATAAGATCACTGTAGCACTAGTGTTGCGTGGCTGGTGTCTAGATAAGGTCACTGTAGCACTAATATTATGTGGCTGATGTCAAGTTATGATCACTGTAGCACTAATGTTATGTGGCTGATGTCAAGATAAGTTCACAGTAGCACTAATGTTATTTGGCTGGTGACAAGATATGTTCACTGTAGCACTAATGTTGTGTGGCTGGTGTCAAGATAAGATCACTGTAGCACTAGTGTTGCGTGGCTGGTGTCTAGATAAGGTCACTGTAGCACTAATGTTATGTGGCTGATGTCAAGATATGATCACTGTAGCACTAATGTTATGTGGCTGATGTCAAGATAAGATCACTGTACCACTAGTGTTATGTGACTGGTGTCAAGATAAGTTCACTGTTGCACTAGTGTTATGTGGCTGGTGTCAAGATAAGATCACTGTACCATTAGTGTTATGTGGCTGGTGTCTAGATAAGATCACTGTAGCACTAATGTTATGTGGCTTACATCAAGTTAAGATCACTATAGCACTAATGTTATGTGGCTGATGTCAAGATAAGATCACTGTAGCACTAATGTTATGTGGCTGACATCAAGTTAAGATCACTGTAGCACTAATGTTATGTGGCAGGTGTCAAGATAAGCTCACTGTAGCACTAATGTTATGTGTCTGATGTCAAGATAAGTTCACTGTAGCACTAATGTTATGTGGCAGGTGTCAAGAGAAGATCACTGTAGCACTAATGTTATGTGGCTGATATCAAGATAAGATCACTGTAGCACTAATATTATGTGGCTGGTGTCAAGATAAGATCACTCTAGCACTAATGCTATTTGGCTGATGTCAAGATAAGCTCACTGTAGCACTAATGTTTTGAGGCTGATGTCAAGATATGATCACTGTAGTATTTATGTTATGTGACAGATATCAAGATAAGATAACTGTAACACTAGTGTTATGTGGCTGGTGTCAAGATAAGAACACTGTACCACTAATGTTATGTGGCTGATGTCTAGATATGATCACTGTAGTACTAATGTTATGTTACTGATGTACTGATAAAATCACTGTAACACTAGTGTTATGTGGCTGGTGTCAAGATAAGATCACTTTAGCACTAGTGTTATGTGGGTGGTGTCTAGGTAAGATCACAGTAGCGCTAATGTTATGTGGCTGATGTCAAGAGAAGATCACTGTAGCACTAATGTTATGTGGCTGATGTCAAGATAACATCACTGTAACACTAATGTTATGTGGCTGATGTCAATTTAAGATCACTGTAGCACTAATGTTATGTGGCAGCTCTCAAGGTAAGCTCACTGTAGCACTTATGTTGTGTGTCTGATGTCAAGATAAGTTTACTTTAGCACTAATGTTATGTGGGTGATGTGAAGATTAGATCACTGTAGCAGTAGTGTTATGTGGTTTCTGCCAAGATAAGATCACTGTAGCACTAATATTATGCGGCTGATGTCAAGATAAGATCACTGTAGCACTAATGTTATTTAGCTGGTGACAAGTTAAGTTCACAGTAGCACTAATGTTGTGTGTCTGATGTCAAAATAAGGTCACTGTAGCTCTAATGTCACGTGGCAGGTGACAAGATAAGTTCACTGTAGCACTAATGTTATGTGTCAGGTGTAAAGATAAGTTCACTTTAGCACTAATGTTATCTCTGATGTGAAGATTAGATCACTGTAGCACTAGTGTTATGTGGTTTATGTCAAGATAAGATCACTGTAGCACTAATGTTGTGTGTCTGATGTCAAAATAAGGTCACTGTATCTCAAATGTTATGCGGCAGGTGACAAGATAAGATCACTCTAGCACTAATATTATGTGTCTGATATCAAGGTAAGATCACTGTTGCCCAAATGATATGTGGCTGGTGTCAGAATAAGGTCACTGTAGCACTAGTGTTATATCGCTGATGTCAAGCTAAGATCATTGTAGCACTAATGTTATCTGGCTGATGTCAAACTAAGTTCACTGTAGCACTAATGTTATGTGGCTGATGTCAAGATAAGATCACTGTAGCACTAATGTTATGTGGCAGGTGTCAAGGTAAGCTCACTGTAGCACTAATGTTATGTGTCTGATGTCAAAATAAGTTCACTTTAGAACTAATGATATGGCTGATGTGAAGATTAGATCACTGTAGCACTAGTGTTATGTGGTTTATGTCAAGATAAGATCACTCTAGCACTAATGTTATGTGGCTGATGTCAAAATAAGGTCACTCTAGCACTAATGTTATGTGGCTGATGTCAAGATAAGATCACTCTAGCACTAATTTTATTTGGCTGGTGACAAGTTAAGTTCACTGTAGCAGTAATGTTTTGTGTCTGATGTCAAAATAAGGTCTCTCTAGCTCTAATGTTATGTGGCAGGTGACAAGATAAGATCACTGTAGCTCTAATGTTATGTGTCTGATATCAAGGTAAGATCACTGTAGCTCTAGTGTTATGTGGCTGGTGTCAAGATAAGTTCACTGTAGCACTAATGTTATTTGGGTGGCGAGAAAATAAGTTCACTGTAGCACTAATGTTGTGTAGCTGGTGTAAAGATAAGATCACTGTAGCACTAACGTCATGTGGCCGATGTCAACATAAGATCACTGTAGCACTAATGTTTTGTGGCTTATGTCAAGATAATATCAATGTAGCACTAATGTTATGTGGCTGATGTCAAGATAAGATCACTGTAGCACTAGTGTTATGTGACTGGTGTCAACATAAGTTTACTGTAGAACTAGTCTTATGTGGCTGGTGTCAAATATAAGATCATTGTAGCACTAGTGTTATGTGGCTAGTGTCTAGATAAGATCACTGTAGTACTAATGTTACGTGGCTGATGTCAAGATAAGCTCACTGTAGCACTAATGTTATGTGCCTGATGTCAAGGTAAGTTCACTGTAGCACTAATGTTATGTGGCTGGTGTCAAGATAAGATCACTGTAGCACTAATGTTATGGCTGATGTCAAGATTACATCACTGTAGCACTAGTGTTATGTGGCTGATGCCAAGATAAGATCACTGTATACTTAGTGATATGTGGCTAATGTCAAGTGATCACTGTAGCACTAATGTTATTTGGCTGGTGTCAAGATAAGTTCACTGCAGCACTAATGTTATGTGGCTTTTGTCAAGAAAAGGTCACTGAAGCACTAATGTTATGTGGCTGCTTTTAATATAAGATCACCGTAGCACTAATGTTATGTGCCTGGTGTCAAAATAAGATCACTGTAGCTCTAATGTTATATGGCAGGTGTCAAGACAAGATCACAGTAGCACTAATGATATATGTCTGATATCAAGGTAAGATGACTGTAGCACTAATGTTATGTGGCTGGTGTCAAGATAAGATCACTCTAGCACTAATGCTGTGTGACTGATGTCAAGATAAGCTCACTGTAGCACTAATTTTATGTGGTTTGTGTCAAGATAAGATCACTGGTGCACTAGAGTTATATTGCTGATGTCAAGATAAGATCACGGTAGCACTGATGTTATGAGGCTGATGTCAAGATAAGATCACCGTAGCACTGGTGTTATGTGGCTGGGGTCAAGATGAGATCACCGTAGCACTAATGATATGTGGCTTGTGTCAAGATAAGATCACGGTAGCAATAATCTTATGAGGCTGATGTCAAGATAAGAACACTGTAGTACTAATGTTATGTGACTGATGTCAAGATAAGATCACTGTAACACTAGTGTTATGTGGCTGGTGTCAAGATAAGATCATTCTAGTACTAGTGTTATGCGGTTGGTGTCAAGATAAGATCACTGTACCACTAGTGTTATGTGGCTAGTGTTAATATAAGATCACTGTAACACTAGTGTTATGTGGCTGGTGGCTAGATAAGATCACTGTAACACTAATGTTATGTGGCAGATGTCAAGATAAGATCACTGTAGCACTAATTTTATGTGGCTGATGTCAAGATAAGATCACTATATCACTAATCGTATGTGGGTGATGTCAAAATAAGGTCACAGTAGCGCTAATGTTATGTGACACGTGTCAAGATAAGCTCACTGTAGCACTAATATTATGTGTCTGTTGTTAAGATAAGTTCACTGTAGCACTGTTATGTGGCTGGTCTCAAGATAAGATCACTGTAGCACTAATGTTATGGCTGGTGTCAAGATTAGATCACTGTAGCACTAGTGTTATGTGGCCGATGGCAAGATAAGATCACTGTAGCACTAATGTTATGTGGCTGATGTCAAGATAAGTTCACAGTAGCACTAATGTTATTTAGCTGGTGACAAGATATGTTCACTGTAGCACTAATGTTGTGTGGCTGGTGTCAAGATAATATCATTGTAGCACTAGTGTTACGTGGCTGGTGTTTAGATAAGGTCACTGTAGGACTAATGTTATGTGGCTGGTGTCAAGATAAGATCACTGTAGCACAAATGTTATGTGGCTGATGTCGAGATAAGGTCATTGTACCACTAGTGTTATGTGACTGGTGTCAAGATAAGATCACTGTAGCACTAGTGTTATGTGGCTGGTGTCTAGATAAGATCACTGTAGCACTAATGTTATGTGGCTGATATCAAGATAAGATCACTGTAGCACTAATGTTATGTGGCTGATGTCAAGATAAGATCACTGTAGCACTAATGTTATGTGGCTGACGTCAAGTTAAGTTCACTGTAGCACTAATGTTATGTGGCAGGTGTCAAGATAAGCTCACTGTAGCACTAAAGTTATGTGGCTGATATCAAGATAAGATCACTGTAGCACTAATATTATGTGGCTGGTGTCTAAGAACACTGTAGATAAGTTCACTGTAGTACTAATGTTATGGTGGCTGGTGTCAAGATTAGATCACTGTTAATGTTATGTGGCTGACTAGTGTTATGTGGATGATGTCAAGATAAGATCACTGTAGCATTAATGTTATGTGGCTGATGTCAAGATAAGTTCACAATAGCACTAATGTTATTTGGCTGGTGACAAGATATGTTCAAGATTAGATAACTGTAGCACTAATGTTGTGTGGCTGGTGTCAAGATAAGACCACTGTAGCACTAGTGTTGCGTGGCTGGTGTCTAGATAAGGTCACTGTAGCACTAATATTATGTGGCTGATGTCAAGTTATGTTCACTGTAGCACTAATGTTATGTGGCTGATGTCAAGATAAGTTCACAGTAGCACTAATGTTATTTGGCTGGTGACAAGATATGTTCACTGTAGCACTAATGTTGTGTGGCTGGTGTCAAGATAAGATCACTGTAGCACTAGTGTTGCGTGGCTGGTGTCTAGATAAGGTCACTGTAGCACTAATGTTATGTGGCTGATGTCAAGATATGATCACTGTAGCACTAATGTTATGTGGCTGATGTCAAGATAAGATCACTGTACCACTAGTGTTATGTGACTGGTGTCAAGATAAGTTCACTGTTGCACTAGTGTTATGTGGCTGGTGTCAAGATAAGATCACTGTACCATTAGTGTTATGTGGCTGGTGTCTAGATAAGATCACTGTAGCACTAATGTTATGTGGCTTACATCAAGTTAAGATCACTATAGCACTAATGTTATGTGGCTGATGTCAAGATAAGATCACTGTAGCACTAATGTTATGTGGCTGACATCAAGTTAAGATCACTGTAGCACTAATGTTATGTGGCAGGTGTCAAGATAAGCTCACTGTAGCACTAATGTTATGTGTCTGATGTCAAGATAAGTTCACTGTAGCACTAATGTTATGTGGCAGGTGTCAAGAGAAGATCACTGTAGCACTAATGTTATGTGGCTGATATCAAGATAAGATCACTGTAGCACTAATATTATGTGGCTGGTGTCAAGATAAGATCACTCTAGCACTAATGCTATTTGGCTGATGTCAAGATAAGCTCACTGTAGCACTAATGTTTTGAGGCTGATGTCAAGATAACATCACTGTAACACTAATGTTATGTGACAGATGTCAAGATAAGATAACTGTAACACTAGTGTTATGTGGCTGGTGTCAAGATAAGAACACTGTACCACTAATGTTATGTGGCTGATGTCTAGATATGATCACTGTAGTACTAATGTTATGTTACTGATGTACTGATAAAATCACTGTAACACTAGTGTTATGTGGCTGGTGTCAAGATAAGATCACTTTAGCACTAGTGTTATGTGGGTGGTGTCTAGGTAAGATCACAGTAGCGCTAATGTTATGTGGCTGATGTCAAGAGAAGATCACTGTAGCACTAATGTTATGTGGCTGATGTCAAGATAACATCACTGTAACACTAATGTTATGTGGCTGATGTCAATTTAAGATCACTGTAGCACTAATGTTATGTGGCAGCTCTCAAGGTAAGCTCACTGTAGCACTTATGTTGTGTGTCTGATGTCAAGATAAGTTTACTTTAGCACTAATGTTATGTGGGTGATGTGAAGATTAGATCACTGTAGCAGTAGTGTTATGTGGTTTCTGCCAAGATAAGATCACTGTAGCACTAATATTATGCGGCTGATGTCAAGATAAGATCACTGTAGCACTAATGTTATTTAGCTGGTGACAAGTTAAGTTCACAGTAGCACTAATGTTGTGTGTCTGATGTCAAAATAAGGTCACTGTAGCTCTAATGTCACGTGGCAGGTGACAAGATAAGTTCACTGTAGCACTAATGTTATGTGTCAGGTGTAAAGATAAGTTCACTTTAGCACTAATGTTATCTCTGATGTGAAGATTAGATCACTGTAGCACTAGTGTTATGTGGTTTATGTCAAGATAAGATCACTGTAGCACTAATGTTGTGTGTCTGATGTCAAAATAAGGTCACTGTATCTCAAATGTTATGCGGCAGGTGACAAGATAAGATCACTCTAGCACTAATATTATGTGTCTGATATCAAGGTAAGATCACTGTTGCCCAAATGATATGTGGCTGGTGTCAGAATAAGGTCACTGTAGCACTAGTGTTATATCGCTGATGTCAAGCTAAGATCATTGTAGCACTAATGTTATCTGGCTGATGTCAAACTAAGTTCACTGTAGCACTAATGTTATGTGGCTGATGTCAAGATAAGATCACTGTAGCACTAATGTTATGTGGCAGGTGTCAAGGTAAGCTCACTGTAGCACTAATGTTATGTGTCTGATGTCAAAATAAGTTCACTTTAGAACTAATGATATGGCTGATGTGAAGATTAGATCACTGTAGCACTAGTGTTATGTGGTTTATGTCAAGATAAGATCACTCTAGCACTAATGTTATGTGGCTGATGTCAAAATAAGGTCACTCTAGCACTAATGTTATGTGGCTGATGTCAAGATAAGATCACTCTAGCACTAATTTTATTTGGCTGGTGACAAGTTAAGTTCACTGTAGCAGTAATGTTTTGTGTCTGATGTCAAAATAAGGTCTCTCTAGCTCTAATGTTATGTGGCAGGTGACAAGATAAGATCACTGTAGCTCTAATGTTATGTGTCTGATATCAAGGTAAGATCACTGTAGCTCTAGTGTTATGTGGCTGGTGTCAAGATAAGTTCACTGTAGCACTAATGTTATTTGGGTGGCGAGAAGATAAGTTCACTGTAGCACTAATGTTGTGTAGCTGGTGTAAAGATAAGATCACTGTAGCACTAACGTTATGTGGCCGATGTCAACATAAGATCACTGTAGCACTAATGTTTTGTGGCTTATGTCAAGATAATATCAATGTAGCACTAATGTTATGTGGCTGATGTCAAGATAAGATCACTGTAGCACTAGTGTTATGTGACTGGTGTCAACATAAGTTTACTGTAGAACTAGTCTTATGTGGCTGGTGTCAAATATAAGATCATTGTAGCACTAGTGTTATGTGGCTAGTGTCTAGATAAGATCACTGTAGTACTAATGTTACGTGGCTGATGTCAAGATAAGCTCACTGTAGCACTAATGTTATGTGCCTGATGTCAAGGTAAGTTCACTGTAGCACTAATGTTATGTGGCTGGTGTCAAGATAAGATCACTGAAGCACTAATGTTATGGCTGATGTCAAGATTACATCACTGTAGCACTAGTGTTATGTGGCTAATGTCAAGTTAAGGTCACTGTAGAACTAATGTTATTTGGCTGGTGTCAAGATAAGTTCACTGCAGCACTAATGTTATGTGGCTTTTGTCAAGAAAAGGTCACTGAAGCACTAATGTTATGTGGCTGCTTTTAATATAAGATCACCGTAGCACTAATGTTATGTGCCTGGTGTCAAAATAAGATCACTGTAGCTCTAATGTTATATGGCAGGTGTCAAGACAAGATCACAGTAGCACTAATGATATATGTCTGATATCAAGGTAAGATGACTGTAGCACTAATGTTATGTGGCTGGTGTCAAGATAAGATCACTCTAGCACTAATGCTGTGTGACTGATGTCAAGATAAGCTCACTGTAGCACTAATTTTATGTGGTTTGTGTCAAGATAAGATCACTGGTGCACTAGAGTTATATTGCTGATGTCAAGATAAGATCACGGTAGCACTGATGTTATGAGGCTGATGTCAAGATAAGATCACCGTAGCACTGGTGTTATGTGGCTGGGGTCAAGATGAGATCACCGTAGCACTAATGATATGTGGCTTGTGTCAAGATAAGATCACGGTAGCAATAATCTTATGAGGCTGATGTCAAGATAAGAACACTGTAGTACTAATGTTATGTGACTGATGTCAAGATAAGATCACTGTAACACTAGTGTTATGTGGCTGGTGTCAAGATAAGATCATTCTAGTACTAGTGTTATGCGGTTGGTGTCAAGATAAGATCACTGTACCACTAGTGTTATGTGGCTAGTGTTAATATAAGATCACTGTAACACTAGTGTTATGTGGCTGGTGGCTAGATAAGATCACTGTAACACTAATGTTATGTGGCAGATGTCAAGATAAGATCACTGTAGCACTAATTTTATGTGGCTGATGTCAAGATAAGATCACTATATCACTAATCGTATGTGGGTGATGTCAAAATAAGGTCACAGTAGCGCTAATGTTATGTGACACGTGTCAAGATAAGCTCACTGTAGCACTAATATTATGTGTCTGTTGTTAAGATAAGTTCACTGTAGCACTGTTATGTGGCTGGTCTCAAGATAAGATCACTGTAGCACTAATGTTATGGCTGGTGTCAAGATTAGATCACTGTAGCACTAGTGTTATGTGGCCGATGGCAAGATAAGATCACTGTAGCACTAATGTTATGTGGCTGATGTCAAGATAAGTTCACAGTAGCACTAATGTTATTTAGCTGGTGACAAGATATGTTCACTGTAGCACTAATGTTGTGTGGCTGGTGTCAAGATAATATCATTGTAGCACTAGTGTTACGTGGCTGGTGTTTAGATAAGGTCACTGTAGGACTAATGTTATGTGGCTGGTGTCAAGATAAGATCACTGTAGCACAAATGTTATGTGGCTGATGTCGAGATAAGGTCATTGTACCACTAGTGTTATGTGACTGGTGTCAAGATAAGATCACTGTAGCACTAGTGTTATGTGGCTGGTGTCTAGATAAGATCACTGTAGCACTAATGTTATGTGGCTGATATCAAGATAAGATCACTGTAGCACTAATGTTATGTGGCTGATGTCAAGATAAGATCACTGTAGCACTAATGTTATGTGGCTGACGTCAAGTTAAGTTCACTGTAGCACTAATGTTATGTGGCAGGTGTCAAGATAAGCTCACTGTAGCACTAATGTTATGTGTCTGATGTCAAGATAAGTTCACTGTAGCACTAATGTTATGTGGCTGATGTAAAGATAAGATCACTGTAGCTCTAATGTTATGTGGCAGGTGTCAAGAGAAGATCACTGTAGCACTAATGTTATGTGGCTGATATCAAGATAAGATCACTGTAGCACTAATATTATGTGGCTGGTGTCAAGATAAGATCACTCTAGCACTAATGCTATTTGGCTGATATCGAGATAAGCTCACTGCAGCACTAATGTTTTGAGGCTGATGTCAAGATATGATCACTGTAGTATTAATGTTATGTGACAGATGTCAAGATAAGATAACTGTAACACTAGTGTTATGTGGCTGGTGTCAAGATAAGAACACTGTATCACTAATGTTATGTGGCTGATGTCTAGATATGATCACTGTTGTACTAATGTTATGTGACTGATGTACAGATAAAATCACTGTAACACTAGTGTTATGTGGCTGGTGTCAGGATAAGATCAATATAGCACTAGTGTTATGTGGGTGGTGTCTAGATAAGATCACTGTTGCGCTAATGTTATGTGGCTGATGTCAAGAGAAGGTCACTGTAGCACTAATGTTTTGTTGCTGATGTCAAGATAAGATCACTGTAACACTAATGTTTGTGGCTGATGTCAAGTTAAGATCATTGTAGCACTAATGTTATGTGGCAGGTGTCAAGGTAAGCTCACTGTAGCACTAATGTTATGTGTCTGATGTCAAGATATGTTCTCTGTAGCACTAATGTTATGAGGCTGGTCTCAAGATAAGTTCACTGTAGTACTAATGTTATGGCTGGTGTCAAGATTAGATCACTTTAGCACTAGTGTTATGTGGATGATGTCAAGATAAGATCACTGTAGCATTAATGTTATGTGGCTGATGTCAAGATAAGTTCACAGTAGCACTAATGTTATTTGGCTGGTGACAAGATATGTTCACTGTAGCACTAATGTTGTGTGGCTGGTGTCAAGATAAGATCACTGTAGCACTAGTGTTGCGTGGCTGGTGTCTAGATAAGGTCACTGTAGCACTAATATTATGTGGCTGATGTCAAGTTATGATCACTGTAGCACTAATGTTATGTGGCTGATGTCAAGATAAGTTCACAGTAGCACTAATGTTATTTGGCTGGTGACAAGATATGTTCACTGTAGCACTAATGTTGTGTGGCTGGTGTCAAGATAAGATCACTGTAGCACTAGTGTTGCGTGGCTGGTGTCTAGATAAGGTCACTGTAGCACTAATGTTATGTGGCTGATGTCAAGATATGATCACTGTAGCACTAATGTTATGTGGCTGATGTCAAGATAAGATCACTGTACCACTAGTGTTATGTGACTGGTGTCAAGATAAGTTCACTGTTGCACTAGTGTTATGTGGCTGGTGTCAAGATAAGATCACTGTACCATTAGTGTTATGTGGCTGGTGTCTAGATAAGATCACTGTAGCACTAATGTTATGTGGCTTACATCAAGTTAAGATCACTATAGCACTAATGTTATGTGGCTGATGTCAAGATAAGATCACTGTAGCACTAATGTTATGTGGCTGACATCAAGTTAAGATCACTGTAGCACTAATGTTATGTGGCAGGTGTCAAGATAAGCTCACTGTAGCACTAATGTTATGTGTCTGATGTCAAGATAAGTTCACTGTAGCACTAATGTTATGTGGCAGGTGTCAAGAGAAGATCACTGTAGCACTAATGTTATGTGGCTGATATCAAGATAAGATCACTGTAGCACTAATATTATGTGGCTGGTGTCAAGATAAGATCACTCTAGCACTAATGCTATTTGGCTGATGTCAAGATAAGCTCACTGTAGCACTAATGTTTTGAGGCTGATGTCAAGATATGATCACTGTAGTATTTATGTTATGTGACAGATGTCAAGATAAGATAACTGTAACACTAGTGTTATGTGGCTGGTGTCAAGATAAGAACACTGTACCACTAATGTTATGTGGCTGATGTCTAGATATGATCACTGTAGTACTAATGTTATGTTACTGATGTACTGATAAAATCACTGTAACACTAGTGTTATGTGGCTGGTGTCAAGATAAGATCACTTTAGCACTAGTGTTATGTGGGTGGTGTCTAGGTAAGATCACAGTAGCGCTAATGTTATGTGGCTGATGTCAAGAGAAGATCACTGTAGCACTAATGTTATGTGGCTGATGTCAAGATAACATCACTGTAACACTAATGTTATGTGGCTGATGTCAATTTAAGATCACTGTAGCACTAATGTTATGTGGCAGCTCTCAAGGTAAGCTCACTGTAGCACTTATGTTGTGTGTCTGATGTCAAGATAAGTTTACTTTAGCACTAATGTTATGTGGGTGATGTGAAGATTAGATCACTGTAGCAGTAGTGTTATGTGGTTTCTGCCAAGATAAGATCACTGTAGCACTAATATTATGCGGCTGATGTCAAGATAAGATCACTGTAGCACTAATGTTATTTAGCTGGTGACAAGTTAAGTTCACAGTAGCACTAATGTTGTGTGTCTGATGTCAAAATAAGGTCACTGTAGCTCTAATGTCACGTGGCAGGTGACAAGATAAGTTCACTGTAGCACTAATGTTATGTGTCAGGTGTAAAGATAAGTTCACTTTAGCACTAATGTTATCTCTGATGTGAAGATTAGATCACTGTAGCACTAGTGTTATGTGGTTTATGTCAAGATAAGATCACTGTAGCACTAATGTTGTGTGTCTGATGTCAAAATAAGGTCACTGTATCTCAAATGTTATGCGGCAGGTGACAAGATAAGATCACTCTAGCACTAATATTATGTGTCTGATATCAAGGTAAGATCACTGTTGCCCAAATGATATGTGGCTGGTGTCAGAATAAGGTCACTGTAGCACTAGTGTTATATCGCTGATGTCAAGCTAAGATCATTGTAGCACTAATGTTATCTGGCTGATGTCAAACTAAGTTCACTGTAGCACTAATGTTATGTGGCTGATGTCAAGATAAGATCACTGTAGCACTAATGTTATGTGGCAGGTGTCAAGGTAAGCTCACTGTAGCACTAATGTTATGTGTCTGATGTCAAAATAAGTTCACTTTAGAACTAATGATATGGCTGATGTGAAGATTAGATCACTGTAGCACTAGTGTTATGTGGTTTATGTCAAGATAAGATCACTCTAGCACTAATGTTATGTGGCTGATGTCAAAATAAGGTCACTCTAGCACTAATGTTATGTGGCTGATGTCAAGATAAGATCACTCTAGCACTAATTTTATTTGGCTGGTGACAAGTTAAGTTCACTGTAGCAGTAATGTTTTGTGTCTGATGTCAAAATAAGGTCTCTCTAGCTCTAATGTTATGTGGCAGGTGACAAGATAAGATCACTGTAGCTCTAATGTTATGTGTCTGATATCAAGGTAAGATCACTGTAGCTCTAGTGTTATGTGGCTGGTGTCAAGATAAGTTCACTGTAGCACTAATGTTATTTGGGTGGCGAGAAGATAAGTTCACTGTAGCACTAATGTTGTGTAGCTGGTGTAAAGATAAGATCACTGTAGCACTAACGTTATGTGGCCGATGTCAACATAAGATCACTGTAGCACTAATGTTTTGTGGCTTATGTCAAGATAATATCAATGTAGCACTAATGTTATGTGGCTGATGTCAAGATAAGATCACTGTAGCACTAGTGTTATGTGACTGGTGTCAACATAAGTTTACTGTAGAACTAGTCTTATGTGGCTGGTGTCAAATATAAGATCATTGTAGCACTAGTGTTATGTGGCTAGTGTCTAGATAAGATCACTGTAGTACTAATGTTACGTGGCTGATGTCAAGATAAGCTCACTGTAGCACTAATGTTATGTGCCTGATGTCAAGGTAAGTTCACTGTAGCACTAATGTTATGTGGCTGGTGTCAAGATAAGATCACTGTAGCACTAATGTTATGGCTGATGTCAAGATTACATCACTGTAGCACTAGTGTTATGTGGTTGATGCCAAGATAAGATCACTGTATACTTAGTGATATGTGGCTAATGTCAAGTTAAGATCACTGTAGCACTAATGTTATTTGGCTGGTGTCAAGATAAGTTCACTGCAGCACTAATGTTATGTGGCTTTTGTCAAGAAAAGGTCACTGAAGCACTAATGTTATGTGGCTGCTTTTAATATAAGATCACCGTAGCACTAATGTTATGTGCCTGGTGTCAAAATAAGATCACTGTAGCTCTAATGTTATATGGCAGGTGTCAAGACAAGATCACAGTAGCACTAATGATATATGTCTGATATCAAGGTAAGATGACTGTAGCACTAATGTTATGTGGCTGGTGTCAAGATAAGATCACTCTAGCACTAATGCTGTGTGACTGATGTCAAGATAAGCTCACTGTAGCACTAATTTTATGTGGTTTGTGTCAAGATAAGATCACTGGTGCACTAGAGTTATATTGCTGATGTCAAGATAAGATCACGGTAGCACTGATGTTATGAGGCTGATGTCAAGATAAGATCACCGTAGCACTGGTGTTATGTGGCTGGGGTCAAGATGAGATCACCGTAGCACTAATGATATGTGGCTTGTGTCAAGATAAGATCACGGTAGCAATAATCTTATGAGGCTGATGTCAAGATAAGAACACTGTAGTACTAATGTTATGTGACTGATGTCAAGATAAGATCACTGTAACACTAGTGTTATGTGGCTGGTGTCAAGATAAGATCATTCTAGTACTAGTGTTATGCGGTTGGTGTCAAGATAAGATCACTGTACCACTAGTGTTATGTGGCTAGTGTTAATATAAGATCACTGTAACACTAGTGTTATGTGGCTGGTGGCTAGATAAGATCACTGTAACACTAATGTTATGTGGCAGATGTCAAGATAAGATCACTGTAGCACTAATTTTATGTGGCTGATGTCAAGATAAGATCACTATATCACTAATCGTATGTGGGTGATGTCAAAATAAGGTCACAGTAGCGCTAATGTTATGTGACACGTGTCAAGATAAGCTCACTGTAGCACTAATATTATGTGTCTGTTGTTAAGATAAGTTCACTGTAGCACTGTTATGTGGCTGGTCTCAAGATAAGATCACTGTAGCACTAATGTTATGGCTGGTGTCAAGATTAGATCACTGTAGCACTAGTGTTATGTGGCCGATGGCAAGATAAGATCACTGTAGCACTAATGTTATGTGGCTGATGTCAAGATAAGTTCACAGTAGCACTAATGTTATTTAGCTGGTGACAAGATATGTTCACTGTAGCACTAATGTTGTGTGGCTGGTGTCAAGATAATATCATTGTAGCACTAGTGTTACGTGGCTGGTGTTTAGATAAGGTCACTGTAGGACTAATGTTATGTGGCTGGTGTCAAGATAAGATCACTGTAGCACAAATGTTATGTGGCTGATGTCGAGATAAGGTCATTGTACCACTAGTGTTATGTGACTGGTGTCAAGATAAGATCACTGTAGCACTAGTGTTATGTGGCTGGTGTCTAGATAAGATCACTGTAGCGCTAATGTTATGTGGCTGATATCAAGTTAAGATCACTGTAGCACTAATGTTATGTGGCTGATGTCAAGATAAGATCACTGTAGCACTAATGTTATGTGGCTGAAGATAAGCTCACTGTAGCAAGTTAAGTTCACTGTAGCACTAATGTTATGTGGCAGGTGTCAAGATAAGCTCACTGTAGCACTAAAGTTATGTGGCTGATATCAAGATAAGATCACTGTAGCACTAATATTATGTGGCTGGTGTCAAGATAAGATCACTCTAGCACTAATGCTATTTGGCTGATATCGAGATAAGCTCACTGCAGCACTAATGTTTTGAGGCTGATGTCAAGATATGATCACTGTAGTATTAATGTTATGTGACAGATGTCAAGATAAGATAACTGTAACACTAGTGTTATGTGGCTGGTGTCAAGATAAGAACACTGTATCACTAATGTTATGTGGCTGATGTCTAGATATGATCACTGTTGTACTAATGTTATGTGACTGATGTACAGATAAAATCACTGTAACACTAGTGTTATGTGGCTGGTGTCAGGATAAGATCAATATAGCACTAGTGTTATGTGGGTGGTGTCTAGATAAGATCACTGTTGCGCTAATGTTATGTGGCTGATGTCAAGAGAAGGTCACTGTAGCACTAATGTTTTGTTGCTGATGTCAAGATAAGATCACTGTAACACTAATGTTTGTGGCTGATGTCAAGTTAAGATCATTGTAGCACTAATGTTATGTGGCAGGTGTCAAGGTAAGCTCACTGTAGCACTAATGTTATGTGTCTGATGTCAAGATATGTTCTCTGTAGCACTAATGTTATGAGGCTGGTCTCAAGATAAGTTCACTGTAGTACTAATGTTATGGCTGGTGTCAAGATTAGATCACTTTAGCACTAGTGTTATGTGGATGATGTCAAGATAAGATCACTGTAGCATTAATGTTATGTGGCTGATGTCAAGATAAGTTCACAGTAGCACTAATGTTATTTGGCTGGTGACAAGATATGTTCACTGTAGCACTAATGTTGTGTGGCTGGTGTCAAGATAAGATCACTGTAGCACTAGTGTTGCGTGGCTGGTGTCTAGATAAGGTCACTGTAGCACTAATATTATGTGGCTGATGTCAAGTTATGATCACTGTAGCACTAATGTTATGTGGCTGATGTCAAGATAAGTTCACAGTAGCACTAATGTTATTTGGCTGGTGACAAGATATGTTCACTGTAGCACTAATGTTGTGTGGCTGGTGTCAAGATAAGATCACTGTAGCACTAGTGTTGCGTGGCTGGTGTCTAGATAAGGTCACTGTAGCACTAATGTTATGTGGCTGATGTCAAGATATGATCACTGTAGCACTAATGTTATGTGGCTGATGTCAAGATAAGATCACTGTACCACTAGTGTTATGTGACTGGTGTCAAGATAAGTTCACTGTTGCACTAGTGTTATGTGGCTGGTGTCAAGATAAGATCACTGTACCATTAGTGTTATGTGGCTGGTGTCTAGATAAGATCACTGTAGCACTAATGTTATGTGGCTTACATCAAGTTAAGATCACTATAGCACTAATGTTATGTGGCTGATGTCAAGATAAGATCACTGTAGCACTAATGTTATGTGGCTGACATCAAGTTAAGATCACTGTAGCACTAATGTTATGTGGCAGGTGTCAAGATAAGCTCACTGTAGCACTAATGTTATGTGTCTGATGTCAAGATAAGTTCACTGTAGCACTAATGTTATGTGGCAGGTGTCAAGAGAAGATCACTGTAGCACTAATGTTATGTGGCTGATATCAAGATAAGATCACTGTAGCACTAATATTATGTGGCTGGTGTCAAGATAAGATCACTCTAGCACTAATGCTATTTGGCTGATGTCAAGATAAGCTCACTGTAGCACTAATGTTTTGAGGCTGATGTCAAGATATGATCACTGTAGTATTTATGTTATGTGACAGATATCAAGATAAGATAACTGTAACACTAGTGTTATGTGGCTGGTGTCAAGATAAGAACACTGTACCACTAATGTTATGTGGCTGATGTCTAGATATGATCACTGTAGTACTAATGTTATGTTACTGATGTACTGATAAAATCACTGTAACACTAGTGTTATGTGGCTGGTGTCAAGATAAGATCACTTTAGCACTAGTGTTATGTGGGTGGTGTCTAGGTAAGATCACAGTAGCGCTAATGTTATGTGGCTGATGTCAAGAGAAGATCACTGTAGCACTAATGTTATGTGGCTGATGTCAAGATAACATCACTGTAACACTAATGTTATGTGGCTGATGTCAATTTAAGATCACTGTAGCACTAATGTTATGTGGCAGCTCTCAAGGTAAGCTCACTGTAGCACTTATGTTGTGTGTCTGATGTCAAGATAAGTTTACTTTAGCACTAATGTTATGTGGGTGATGTGAAGATTAGATCACTGTAGCAGTAGTGTTATGTGGTTTCTGCCAAGATAAGATCACTGTAGCACTAATATTATGCGGCTGATGTCAAGATAAGATCACTGTAGCACTAATGTTATTTAGCTGGTGACAAGTTAAGTTCACAGTAGCACTAATGTTGTGTGTCTGATGTCAAAATAAGGTCACTGTAGCTCTAATGTCACGTGGCAGGTGACAAGATAAGTTCACTGTAGCACTAATGTTATGTGTCAGGTGTAAAGATAAGTTCACTTTAGCACTAATGTTATCTCTGATGTGAAGATTAGATCACTGTAGCACTAGTGTTATGTGGTTTATGTCAAGATAAGATCACTGTAGCACTAATGTTGTGTGTCTGATGTCAAAATAAGGTCACTGTATCTCAAATGTTATGCGGCAGGTGACAAGATAAGATCACTCTAGCACTAATATTATGTGTCTGATATCAAGGTAAGATCACTGTTGCCCAAATGATATGTGGCTGGTGTCAGAATAAGGTCACTGTAGCACTAGTGTTATATCGCTGATGTCAAGCTAAGATCATTGTAGCACTAATGTTATCTGGCTGATGTCAAACTAAGTTCACTGTAGCACTAATGTTATGTGGCTGATGTCAAGATAAGATCACTGTAGCACTAATGTTATGTGGCAGGTGTCAAGGTAAGCTCACTGTAGCACTAATGTTATGTGTCTGATGTCAAAATAAGTTCACTTTAGAACTAATGATATGGCTGATGTGAAGATTAGATCACTGTAGCACTAGTGTTATGTGGTTTATGTCAAGATAAGATCACTCTAGCACTAATGTTATGTGGCTGATGTCAAAATAAGGTCACTCTAGCACTAATGTTATGTGGCTGATGTCAAGATAAGATCACTCTAGCACTAATTTTATTTGGCTGGTGACAAGTTAAGTTCACTGTAGCAGTAATGTTTTGTGTCTGATGTCAAAATAAGGTCTCTCTAGCTCTAATGTTATGTGGCAGGTGACAAGATAAGATCACTGTAGCTCTAATGTTATGTGTCTGATATCAAGGTAAGATCACTGTAGCTCTAGTGTTATGTGGCTGGTGTCAAGATAAGTTCACTGTAGCACTAATGTTATTTGGGTGGCGAGAAGATAAGTTCACTGTAGCACTAATGTTGTGTAGCTGGTGTAAAGATAAGATCACTGTAGCACTAACGTTATGTGGCCGATGTCAACATAAGATCACTGTAGCACTAATGTTTTGTGGCTTATGTCAAGATAATATCAATGTAGCACTAATGTTATGTGGCTGATGTCAAGATAAGATCACTGTAGCACTAGTGTTATGTGACTGGTGTCAACATAAGTTTACTGTAGAACTAGTCTTATGTGGCTGGTGTCAAATATAAGATCATTGTAGCACTAGTGTTATGTGGCTAGTGTCTAGATAAGATCACTGTAGTACTAATGTTACGTGGCTGATGTCAAGATAAGCTCACTGTAGCACTAATGTTATGTGCCTGATGTCAAGGTAAGTTCACTGTAGCACTAATGTTATGTGGCTGGTGTCAAGATAAGATCACTGTAGCACTAATGTTATGGCTGATGTCAAGATTACATCACTGTAGCACTAGTGTTATGTGGCTGATGCCAAGATAAGATCACTGTATACTTAGTGATATGTGGCTAATGTCAAGTTAAGATCACTGTAGCACTAATGTTATTTGGCTGGTGTCAAGATAAGTTCACTGCAGCACTAATGTTATGTGGCTTTTGTCAAGAAAAGGTCACTGAAGCACTAATGTTATGTGGCTGCTTTTAATATAAGATCACCGTAGCACTAATGTTATGTGCCTGGTGTCAAAATAAGATCACTGTAGCTCTAATGTTATATGGCAGGTGTCAAGACAAGATCACAGTAGCACTAATGATATATGTCTGATATCAAGGTAAGATGACTGTAGCACTAATGTTATGTGGCTGGTGTCAAGATAAGATCACTCTAGCACTAATGCTGTGTGACTGATGTCAAGATAAGCTCACTGTAGCACTAATTTTATGTGGTTTGTGTCAAGATAAGATCACTGGTGCACTAGAGTTATATTGCTGATGTCAAGATAAGATCACGGTAGCACTGATGTTATGAGGCTGATGTCAAGATAAGATCACCGTAGCACTGGTGTTATGTGGCTGGGGTCAAGATGAGATCACCGTAGCACTAATGATATGTGGCTTGTGTCAAGATAAGATCACGGTAGCAATAATCTTATGAGGCTGATGTCAAGATAAGAACACTGTAGTACTAATGTTATGTGACTGATGTCAAGATAAGATCACTGTAACACTAGTGTTATGTGGCTGGTGTCAAGATAAGATCATTCTAGTACTAGTGTTATGCGGTTGGTGTCAAGATAAGATCACTGTACCACTAGTGTTATGTGGCTAGTGTTAATATAAGATCACTGTAACACTAGTGTTATGTGGCTGGTGGCTAGATAAGATCACTGTAACACTAATGTTATGTGGCAGATGTCAAGATAAGATCACTGTAGCACTAATTTTATGTGGCTGATGTCAAGATAAGATCACTATATCACTAATCGTATGTGGGTGATGTCAAAATAAGGTCACAGTAGCGCTAATGTTATGTGACACGTGTCAAGATAAGCTCACTGTAGCACTAATATTATGTGTCTGTTGTTAAGATAAGTTCACTGTAGCACTGTTATGTGGCTGGTCTCAAGATAAGATCACTGTAGCACTAATGTTATGGCTGGTGTCAAGATTAGATCACTGTAGCACTAGTGTTATGTGGCCGATGGCAAGATAAGATCACTGTAGCACTAATGTTATGTGGCTGATGTCAAGATAAGTTCACAGTAGCACTAATGTTATTTAGCTGGTGACAAGATATGTTCACTGTAGCACTAATGTTGTGTGGCTGGTGTCAAGATAATATCATTGTAGCACTAGTGTTACGTGGCTGGTGTTTAGATAAGGTCACTGTAGGACTAATGTTATGTGGCTGGTGTCAAGATAAGATCACTGTAGCACAAATGTTATGTGGCTGATGTCGAGATAAGGTCATTGTACCACTAGTGTTATGTGACTGGTGTCAAGATAAGATCACTGTAGCACTAGTGTTATGTGGCTGGTGTCTAGATAAGATCACTGTAGCACTAATGTTATGTGGCTGATATCAAGATAAGATCACTGTAGCACTAATGTTATGTGGCTGATGTCAAGATAAGATCACTGTAGCACTAATGTTATGTGGCACGTCAAGTTAAGATCACTGTAGCACTAATGTTATGTGGCAGGTGTCAAGATAAGCTCACTGTAGCACTAATGTTATGTGTCTGATGTCAAGATAAGTTCACTGTAGCACTAATGTTATGTGGCTGATGTAAAGATAAGATCACTGTAGCTCTAATGTTATGTGGCAGGTGTCAAGAGAAGATCACTGTAGCACTAATGTTATGTGGCTGATATCAAGATAAGATCACTGTAGCACTAATATTATGTGGCTGGTGTCAAGATAAGATCACTCTAGCACTAATGCTATTTGGCTGATATCGAGATAAGCTCACTGCAGCACTAATGTTTTGAGGCTGATGTCAAGATATGATCACTGTAGTATTAATGTTATGTGACAGATGTCAAGATAAGATAACTGTAACACTAGTGTTATGTGGCTGGTGTCAAGATAAGAACACTGTATCACTAATGTTATGTGGCTGATGTCTAGATATGATCACTGTTGTACTAATGTTATGTGACTGATGTACAGATAAAATCACTGTAACACTAGTGTTATGTGGCTGGTGTCAGGATAAGATCAATATAGCACTAGTGTTATGTGGGTGGTGTCTAGATAAGATCACTGTTGCGCTAATGTTATGTGGCTGATGTCAAGAGAAGGTCACTGTAGCACTAATGTTTTGTTGCTGATGTCAAGATAAGATCACTGTAACACTAATGTTTGTGGCTGATGTCAAGTTAAGATCATTGTAGCACTAATGTTATGTGGCAGGTGTCAAGGTAAGCTCACTGTAGCACTAATGTTATGTGTCTGATGTCAAGATATGTTCTCTGTAGCACTAATGTTATGAGGCTGGTCTCAAGATAAGTTCACTGTAGTACTAATGTTATGGCTGGTGTCAAGATTAGATCACTTTAGCACTAGTGTTATGTGGATGATGTCAAGATAAGATCACTGTAGCATTAATGTTATGTGGCTGATGTCAATATAAGTTCACAATAGCACTAATGTTATTTGGCTGGTAGCACTAAGATATGTTAGAGTTATATTGCACTGTAGCACTAATGAGGCTGATGTCAAGATAAGATCACTGTAGCACTAATGTTATGTGGCTGATGTCAAGATGAGATCACCGTAGCACTAATGATATGTGGCTTGTGTCAAGATAAGATCACTGTAGCAATAATCTTATGAGGCTGATGTCAAGATAAGAACACTGTAGTACTAATGTTATGTGACTGATGTCAAGATAAGATCACTGTAACACTAGTGTTATGTGGCTGGTGTCAAGATAAGATCATTCTAGTACTAGTGTTATGCGGTTGGTGTCAAGATAAGATCACTGTACCACTGTTGTGTGGCTGGTGTCAAGATAAGATCACTGTAGCACTAGTGTTGCGTGGCTGGTGTCTAGATAAGGTCACTGTAGCACTAATATTATGTGGCTGATGTCAAGTTATGATCACTGTAGCACTAATGTTATGTGGCTGATGTCAAGATAAGTTCACAGTAGCACTAATGTTATTTGGCTGGTGACAAGATATGTTCACTGTAGCACTAATGTTGTGTGGCTGGTGTCAAGATAAGATCACTGTAGCACTAGTGTTGCGTGGCTGGTGTCTAGATAAGGTCACTGTAGCACTAATGTTATGTGGCTGATGTCAAGATAAGATCACTGTACCACTAGTGTTATGTGACTGGTGTCAAGATAAATTCACTCTTGCACTAGTGTTATGTGGATGATGTCAAGATAAGATCACTGTAGCATTAATGTTATGTGGCTGATGTCAAGATAAGTTCACAATAGCACTAATGTTATTTGGCTGCTGATGTCAAGATAAGATCACTGTAGCACTAATGTTATGTGGCTGACATCAAGTTAAGATCACTGTAGCACTAATGTTATGTGGCAGGTGTCAAGATAAGCTCACTGTAGCACTAATGTTATGTGTCTGATGTCAAGATAAGTTCACTGTAGCACTAATGTTATGTGGCAGTCAAGATAAGATCACTGTAGCACTAGTTGCGTGGCTGATGTCAAGATAAGTTCACAGTAGCACTAATGTTATTTAGCTGGTGACAAGATATGTTCACTGTAGCACTAATATTGTGTGGCTGGTGTCAAGATAAGATCACTTTAGCACTAATGCTATTTGGCTGATATCGAGATAAGCTCACTGTACCACTAATGTTTAGAGGCTGATGTCAAGATATGATCACTGTAGTATTAATGTTATGTGACAGATGTCAAGATAAGATAACTGTAACACTAGTGTTATGTGTCTGGTGTCAAGATAAGAACACTGTATCACTAATGTTATGTGGCTGATGTCTAGATATGATCACTGTTGTACAAATGTTATGTGACTGATGTACAGATAAAATCACTGTAACACTAGTGTTATGTGGCTGGTGTCAGGATAAGATCAATATAGCACTAGTGTTATGTGGGTGGTGTCTAGATAAGATCACTGTTGCGCTAATGTTATGTGGCTGATGTCAAGAGAAGGTCACTGTAGCACTAATGTTTTGTTGCTGATGTCAAGATAAGATCACTGTAACACTAATGTTTGTGGCTGATGTCAAGTTAAGATCATTGTAGCACTAATGTTATGTGGCAGGTGTCAAGGTAAGCTCACTGTAGCACTAATGTTATGTGTCTGATGTCAAGATATGTTCTCTGTAGCACTAATGTTATGAGGCTGGTCTCAAGATAAGTTCACTGTAGTACTAATGTTATGGCTGGTGTCAAGATTAGATCACTTTAGCACTAGTGTTATGTGGATGATGTCAAGATAAGATCACTGTAGCATTAATGTTATGTGGCTGATGTCAAGATAAGTTCACAGTAGCACTAATGTTATTTGGCTGGTGACAAGATATGTTCACTGTAGCACTAATGTTGTGTGGCTGGTGTCAAGATAAGATCACTGTAGCACTAGTGTTGCGTGGCTGGTGTCTAGATAAGGTCACTGTAGCACTAATATTATGTGGCTGATGTCAAGTTATGATCACTGTAGCACTAATGTTATGTGGCTGATGTCAAGATAAGTTCACAGTAGCACTAATGTTATTTGGCTGGTGACAAGATATGTTCACTGTAGCACTAATGTTGTGTGACTGGTGTCAAGATAAGATCACTGTAGCACTAGTGTTGCATTGCTGGTGTCTAGATAAGGTCACTGTAGCACTAATGTTATGTGGCTGATGTCAAGATATGATCACTGTAGCACTAATGTTATGTGGCTGATGTCAAGATAGGATCACTGTACCACTAGTGTTATGTGACTGGTGTCAAGATAAGTTCACTGTTGCACTAGTGTTATGTGGCTGGTGTCTAGATAAGATCACTGTACCATTAGTGTTATGTGGCTGGTGTCTAGATAAGATCACTGTAGCACTGATGTTATGTGGCTTACATCAAGCTAAGATCACTATAGCAGTAATGTTATGTGGCTGATGTCAAGATAAGATCACTGTAGCACTAATGTTATGTGGCTGACATCAAGTTAAGATCACTGTAGCACTAATGTTATGTGGCAGGTGTCAAGATAAGCTCACTGTAGCACTAATGTTATGTGTCTGATGTCAAGATAAGTTCACTGTAGCACTAATGTTATGTGGCAGGTGTCAAGAGAAGATCACTGTAGCACTAATGTTATGTGGCTGATATCAAGATAAGATCACTGTAGCACTAATATTATGTGGCTGGTGTCAAGATAAGATCACTCTAGCACTAATGCTATTTGGCTGATGTCAAGATAAGCTCACTGTAGCACTAATGTTTTGAGGCTGATGTCAAGATATGATAACTGTAGTATTTATGTTATGTGACAGATATCAAGATAAGATAACTGTAACACTAGTGTTATGTGGCTGGTGTCAAGATAAGAACACTGTACCACTAATGTTATGTGGCTGATGTCTAGATATGATCACTGTAGTACTAATGTTATGTTACTGATGTACTGATAAAATCACTGTAACACTAGTGTTATGTGGCTGGTGTCAAGATAAGATCACTTTAGCACTAGTGTTATGTGGGTGGTGTCTAGGTAAGATCACAGTAGAGCTAATGTTATGTGGCTGATGTCAAGAGAAGATCACTGTAGCACTAATGTTATGAGGCTGATGTCAAGATAACATCACTGTAACACTAATGTTATGTGGCTGATGTCAATTTAAGATCACTGTAGCACTAATGTTATGTGGCAGCTCTCAAGGTAAGCTCACTGTAGCACTTATGTTGTGTGTCTGATGTCAAGATAAGTTTACTTTAGCACTAATGTTATGTGGGTGATGTGAAGATTAGATCACTGTAGCAGTAGTGTTATGTGGTTTCTGCCAAGATAAGATCACTGTAGCACTAATATTATGCGGCTGATGTCAAGATAAGATCACTGTAGCACTAATGTTATTTAGCTGGTGACAAGTTAAGTTCACAGTAGCACTAATGTTGTGTGTCTGATGTCAAAATAAGGTCACTGTAGCTCTAATGTCACGTGGCAGGTGACAAGATAAGTTCACTGTAGCACTAATGTTATGTGTCAGGTGTAAAGATAAGTTCACTTTAGCACTAATGTTATCTCTGATGTGAAGATTAGATCACTGTAGCACTAGTGTTATGTGGTTTATGTCAAGATAAGATCACTGTAGCACTAATGTTGTGTGTCTGATGTCAAAATAAGGTCACTGTATCTCAAATGTTATGCGGCAGGTGACAAGATAAGATCACTCTAGCACTAATATTATGTGTCTGATATCAAGGTAAGATCACTGTTGCCCAAATGATATGTGGCTGGTGTCAGAATAAGGTCACTGTAGCACTAGTGTTATATCGCTGATGTCAAGCTAAGATCATTGTAGCACTAATGTTATCTGGCTGATGTCAAACTAAGTTCACTGTAGCACTAATGTTATGTGGCTGATGTCAAGATAAGATCACTGTAGCACTAATGTTATGTGGCAGGTGTCAAGGTAAGCTCACTGTAGCACTAATGTTATGTGTCTGATGTCAAAATAAGTTCACTTTAGAACTAATGATATGGCTGATGTGAAGATTAGATCACTGTAGCACTAGTGTTATGTGGTTTATGTCAAGATAAGATCACTCTAGCACTAATGTTATGTGGCTGATGTCAAAATAAGGTCACTCTAGCACTAATGTTATGTGGCTGATGTCAAGATAAGATCACTCTAGCACTAATTTTATTTGGCTGGTGACAAGTTAAGTTCACTGTAGCAGTAATGTTTTGTGTCTGATGTCAAAATAAGGTCTCTCTAGCTCTAATGTTATGTGGCAGGTGACAAGATAAGATCACTGTAGCTCTAATGTTATGTGTCTGATATCAAGGTAAGATCACTGTAGCTCTAGTGTTATGTGGCTGGTGTCAAGATAAGTTCACTGTAGCACTAATGTTATTTGGGTGGCGAGAAGATAAGTTCACTGTAGCACTAATGTTGTGTAGCTGGTGTAAAGATAAGATCACTGTAGCACTAACGTTATGTGGCCGATGTCAACATAAGATCACTGTAGCACTAATGTTTTGTGGCTTATGTCAAGATAATATCAATGTAGCACTAATGTTATGTGGCTGATGTCAAGATAAGATCACTGTAGCACTAGTGTTATGTGACTGGTGTCAACATAAGTTTACTGTAGAACTAGTCTTATGTGGCTGGTGTCAAATATAAGATCATTGTAGCACTAGTGTTATGTGGCTAGTGTCTAGATAAGATCACTGTAGTACTAATGTTACGTGGCTGATGTCAAGATAAGCTCACTGTAGCACTAATGTTATGTGCCTGATGTCAAGGTAAGTTCACTGTAGCACTAATGTTATGTGGCTGGTGTCAAGATAAGATCACTGTAGCACTAATGTTATGGCTGATGTCAAGATTACATCACTGTAGCACTAGTGTTATGTGGCTGATGCCAAGATAAGATCACTGTATACTTAGTGATATGTGGCTAATGTCAAGTTAAGATCACTGTAGCACTAATGTTATTTGGCTGGTGTCAAGATAAGTTCACTGCAGCACTAATGTTATGTGGCTTTTGTCAAGAAAAGGTCACTGAAGCACTAATGTTATGTGGCTGCTTTTAATATAAGATCACCGTAGCACTAATGTTATGTGCCTGGTGTCAAAATAAGATCACTGTAGCTCTAATGTTATATGGCAGGTGTCAAGACAAGATCACAGTAGCACTAATGATATATGTCTGATATCAAGGTAAGATGACTGTAGCACTAATGTTATGTGGCTGGTGTCAAGATAAGATCACTCTAGCACTAATGCTGTGTGACTGATGTCAAGATAAGCTCACTGTAGCACTAATTTTATGTGGTTTGTGTCAAGATAAGATCACTGGTGCACTAGAGTTATATTGCTGATGTCAAGATAAGATCACGGTAGCACTGATGTTATGAGGCTGATGTCAAGATAAGATCACCGTAGCACTGGTGTTATGTGGCTGGGGTCAAGATGAGATCACCGTAGCACTAATGATATGTGGCTTGTGTCAAGATAAGATCACGGTAGCAATAATCTTATGAGGCTGATGTCAAGATAAGAACACTGTAGTACTAATGTTATGTGACTGATGTCAAGATAAGATCACTGTAACACTAGTGTTATGTGGCTGGTGTCAAGATAAGATCATTCTAGTACTAGTGTTATGCGGTTGGTGTCAAGATAAGATCACTGTACCACTAGTGTTATGTGGCTAGTGTTAATATAAGATCACTGTAACACTAGTGTTATGTGGCTGGTGGCTAGATAAGATCACTGTAACACTAATGTTATGTGGCAGATGTCAAGATAAGATCACTGTAGCACTAATTTTATGTGGCTGATGTCAAGATAAGATCACTATATCACTAATCGTATGTGGGTGATGTCAAAATAAGGTCACAGTAGCGCTAATGTTATGTGACACGTGTCAAGATAAGCTCACTGTAGCACTAATATTATGTGTCTGTTGTTAAGATAAGTTCACTGTAGCACTGTTATGTGGCTGGTCTCAAGATAAGATCACTGTAGCACTAATGTTATGGCTGGTGTCAAGATTAGATCACTGTAGCACTAGTGTTATGTGGCCGATGGCAAGATAAGATCACTGTAGCACTAATGTTATGTGGCTGATGTCAAGATAAGTTCACAGTAGCACTAATGTTATTTAGCTGGTGACAAGATATGTTCACTGTAGCACTAATGTTGTGTGGCTGGTGTCAAGATAATATCATTGTAGCACTAGTGTTACGTGGCTGGTGTTTAGATAAGGTCACTGTAGGACTAATGTTATGTGGCTGGTGTCAAGATAAGATCACTGTAGCACAAATGTTATGTGGCTGATGTCGAGATAAGGTCATTGTACCACTAGTGTTATGTGACTGGTGTCAAGATAAGATCACTGTAGCACTAGTGTTATGTGGCTGGTGTCTAGATAAGATCACTGTAGCACTAATGTTATGTGGCTGATATCAAGATAAGATCACTGTAGCACTAATGTTATGTGGCTGATGTCAAGATAAGATCACTGTAGCACTAATGTTATGTGGCTGACGTCAAGTTAAGTTCACTGTAGCACTAATGTTATGTGGCAGGTGTCAAGATAAGCTCACTGTAGCACTAATGTTATGTGTCTGATGTCAAGATAAGTTCACTGTAGCACTAATGTTATGTGGCTGATGTAAAGATAAGATCACTGTAGCTCTAATGTTGTGTGGCAGGTGTCAAGAGAAGATCACTGTAGCACTAATGTTATGTGGCTGATATCAAGATAAGATCACTGTAGCACTAATATTATGTGGCTGGTGTCAAGATAAGATCACTCTAGCACTAATGCTATTTGGCTGATATCGAGATAAGCTCACTGCAGCACTAATGTTTTGAGGCTGATGTCAAGATATGATCACTGTAGTATTAATGTTATGTGACAGATGTCAAGATAAGATAACTGTAACACTAGTGTTATGTGGCTGGTGTCAAGATAAGAACACTGTATCACTAATGTTATGTGGCTGATGTCTAGATATGATCACTGTTGTACTAATGTTATGTGACTGATGTACAGATAAAATCACTGTAACACTAGTGTTATGTGGCTGGTGTCAGGATAAGATCAATATAGCACTAGTGTTATGTGGGTGGTGTCTAGATAAGATCACTGTTGCGCTAATGTTATGTGGCTGATGTCAAGAGAAGGTCACTGTAGCACTAATGTTTTGTTGCTGATGTCAAGATAAGATCACTGTAACACTAATGTTTGTGGCTGATGTCAAGTTAAGATCATTGTAGCACTAATGTTATGTGGCAGGTGTCAAGGTAAGCTCACTGTAGCACTAATGTTATGTGTCTGATGTCAAGATATGTTCTCTGTAGCACTAATGTTATGAGGCTGGTCTCAAGATAAGTTCACTGTAGTACTAATGTTATGGCTGGTGTCAAGATTAGATCACTTTAGCACTAGTGTTATGTGGATGATGTCAAGATAAGATCACTGTAGCATTAATGTTATGTGGCTGATGTCAAGATAAGTTCACAGTAGCACTAATGTTATTTGGCTGGTGACAAGATATGTTCACTGTAGCACTAATGTTGTGTGGCTGGTGTCAAGATAAGATCACTGTAGCACTAGTGTTGCGTGGCTGGTGTCTAGATAAGGTCACTGTAGCACTAATATTATGTGGCTGATGTCAAGTTATGATCACTGTAGCACTAATGTTATGTGGCTGATGTCAAGATAAGTTCACAGTAGCACTAATGTTATTTGGCTGGTGACAAGATATGTTCACTGTAGCACTAATGTTGTGTGGCTGGTGTCAAGATAAGATCACTGTAGCACTAGTGTTGCGTGGCTGGTGTCTAGATAAGGTCACTGTAGCACTAATGTTATGTGGCTGATGTCAAGATATGATCACTGTAGCACTAATGTTATGTGGCTGATGTCAAGATAAGATCACTGTACCACTAGTGTTATGTGACTGGTGTCAAGATAAGTTCACTGTTGCACTAGTGTTATGTGGCTGGTGTCAAGATAAGATCACTGTACCATTAGTGTTATGTGGCTGGTGTCTAGATAAGATCACTGTAGCACTAATGTTATGTGGCTTACATCAAGTTAAGATCACTATAGCACTAATGTTATGTGGCTGATGTCAAGATAAGATCACTGTAGCACTAATGTTATGTGGCTGACATCAAGTTAAGATCACTGTAGCACTAATGTTATGTGGCAGGTGTCAAGATAAGCTCACTGTAGCACTAATGTTATGTGTCTGATGTCAAGATAAGTTCACTGTAGCACTAATGTTATGTGGCAGGTGTCAAGAGAAGATCACTGTAGCACTAATGTTATGTGGCTGATATCAAGATAAGATCACTGTAGCACTAATATTATGTGGCTGGTGTCAAGATAAGATCACTCTAGCACTAATGCTATTTGGCTGATGTCAAGATAAGCTCACTGTAGCACTAATGTTTTGAGGCTGATGTCAAGATATGATCACTGTAGTATTTATGTTATGTGACAGATATCAAGATAAGATAACTGTAACACTAGTGTTATGTGGCTGGTGTCAAGATAAGAACACTGTACCACTAATGTTATGTGGCTGATGTCTAGATATGATCACTGTAGTACTAATGTTATGTTACTGATGTACTGATAAAATCACTGTAACACTAGTGTTATGTGGCTGGTGTCAAGATAAGATCACTTTAGCACTAGTGTTATGTGGGTGGTGTCTAGGTAAGATCACAGTAGAGCTAATGTTATGTGGCTGATGTCAAGAGAAGATCACTGTAGCACTAATGTTATGAGGCTGATGTCAAGATAACATCACTGTAACACTAATGTTATGTGGCTGATGTCAATTTAAGATCACTGTAGCACTAATGTTATGTGGCAGCTCTCAAGGTAAGCTCACTGTAGCACTTATGTTGTGTGTCTGATGTCAAGATAAGTTTACTTTAGCACTAATGTTATGTGGGTGATGTGAAGATTAGATCACTGTAGCAGTAGTGTTATGTGGTTTCTGCCAAGATAAGATCACTGTAGCACTAATATTATGCGGCTGATGTCAAGATAAGATCACTGTAGCACTAATGTTATTTAGCTGGTGACAAGTTAAGTTCACAGTAGCACTAATGTTGTGTGTCTGATGTCAAAATAAGGTCACTGTAGCTCTAATGTCACGTGGCAGGTGACAAGATAAGTTCACTGTAGCACTAATGTTATGTGTCAGGTGTAAAGATAAGTTCACTTTAGCACTAATGTTATCTCTGATGTGAAGATTAGATCACTGTAGCACTAGTGTTATGTGGTTTATGTCAAGATAAGATCACTGTAGCACTAATGTTGTGTGTCTGATGTCAAAATAAGGTCACTGTATCTCAAATGTTATGCGGCAGGTGACAAGATAAGATCACTCTAGCACTAATATTATGTGTCTGATATCAAGGTAAGATCACTGTTGCCCAAATGATATGTGGCTGGTGTCAGAATAAGGTCACTGTAGCACTAGTGTTATATCGCTGATGTCAAGCTAAGATCATTGTAGCACTAATGTTATCTGGCTGATGTCAAACTAAGTTCACTGTAGCACTAATGTTATGTGGCTGATGTCAAGATAAGATCACTGTAGCACTAATGTTATGTGGCAGGTGTCAAGGTAAGCTCACTGTAGCACTAATGTTATGTGTCTGATGTCAAAATAAGTTCACTTTAGAACTAATGATATGGCTGATGTGAAGATTAGATCACTGTAGCACTAGTGTTATGTGGTTTATGTCAAGATAAGATCACTCTAGCACTAATGTTATGTGGCTGATGTCAAAATAAGGTCACTCTAGCACTAATGTTATGTGGCTGATGTCAAGATAAGATCACTCTAGCACTAATTTTATTTGGCTGGTGACAAGTTAAGTTCACTGTAGCAGTAATGTTTTGTGTCTGATGTCAAAATAAGGTCTCTCTAGCTCTAATGTTATGTGGCAGGTGACAAGATAAGATCACTGTAGCTCTAATGTTATGTGTCTGATATCAAGGTAAGATCACTGTAGCTCTAGTGTTATGTGGCTGGTGTCAAGATAAGTTCACTGTAGCACTAATGTTATTTGGGTGGCGAGAAGATAAGTTCACTGTAGCACTAATGTTGTGTAGCTGGTGTAAAGATAAGATCACTGTAGCACTAACGTTATGTGGCCGATGTCAACATAAGATCACTGTAGCACTAATGTTTTGTGGCTTATGTCAAGATAATATCAATGTAGCACTAATGTTATGTGGCTGATGTCAAGATAAGATCACTGTAGCACTAGTGTTATGTGACTGGTGTCAACATAAGTTTACTGTAGAACTAGTCTTATGTGGCTGGTGTCAAATATAAGATCATTGTAGCACTAGTGTTATGTGGCTAGTGTCTAGATAAGATCACTGTAGTACTAATGTTACGTGGCTGATGTCAAGATAAGCTCACTGTAGCACTAATGTTATGTGCCTGATGTCAAGGTAAGTTCACTGTAGCACTAATGTTATGTGGCTGGTGTCAAGATAAGATCACTGTAGCACTAATGTTATGGCTGATGTCAAGATTACATCACTGTAGCACTAGTGTTATGTGGCTGATGCCAAGATAAGATCACTGTATACTTAGTGATATGTGGCTAATGTCAAGTTAAGATCACTGTAGCACTAATGTTATTTGGCTGGTGTCAAGATAAGTTCACTGCAGCACTAATGTTATGTGGCTTTTGTCAAGAAAAGGTCACTGAAGCACTAATGTTATGTGGCTGCTTTTAATATAAGATCACCGTAGCACTAATGTTATGTGCCTGGTGTCAAAATAAGATCACTGTAGCTCTAATGTTATATGGCAGGTGTCAAGACAAGATCACAGTAGCACTAATGATATATGTCTGATATCAAGGTAAGATGACTGTAGCACTAATGTTATGTGGCTGGTGTCAAGATAAGATCACTCTAGCACTAATGCTGTGTGACTGATGTCAAGATAAGCTCACTGTAGCACTAATTTTATGTGGTTTGTGTCAAGATAAGATCACTGGTGCACTAGAGTTATATTGCTGATGTCAAGATAAGATCACGGTAGCACTGATGTTATGAGGCTGATGTCAAGATAAGATCACCGTAGCACTGGTGTTATGTGGCTGGGGTCAAGATGAGATCACCGTAGCACTAATGATATGTGGCTTGTGTCAAGATAAGATCACGGTAGCAATAATCTTATGAGGCTGATGTCAAGATAAGAACACTGTAGTACTAATGTTATGTGACTGATGTCAAGATAAGATCACTGTAACACTAGTGTTATGTGGCTGGTGTCAAGATAAGATCATTCTAGTACTAGTGTTATGCGGTTGGTGTCAAGATAAGATCACTGTACCACTAGTGTTATGTGGCTAGTGTTAATATAAGATCACTGTAACACTAGTGTTATGTGGCTGGTGGCTAGATAAGATCACTGTAACACTAATGTTATGTGGCAGATGTCAAGATAAGATCACTGTAGCACTAATTTTATGTGGCTGATGTCAAGATAAGATCACTAAATCACTAATCGTATGTGGGTGATGTCAAAATAAGGTCACAGTAGCGCTAATGTTATGTGACACGTGTCAAGATAAGCTCACTGTAGCACTAATATTATGTGTCTGTTGTTAAGATAAGTTCACTGTAGCACTGTTATGTGGCTGGTCTCAAGATAAGATCACTGTAGCACTAATGTTATGGCTGGTGTCAAGATTAGATCACTGTAGCACTAGTGTTATGTGGCCGATGGCAAGATAAGATCACTGTAGCACTAATGTTATGTGGCTGATGTCAAGATAAGTTCACAGTAGCACTAATGTTATTTAGCTGGTGACAAGATATGTTCACTGTAGCACTAATGTTGTGTGGCTGGTGTCAAGATAATATCATTGTAGCACTAGTGTTACGTGGCTGGTGTTTAGATAAGGTCACTGTAGGACTAATGTTTTGTGGCTGGTGTCAAGATAAGATCACTGTAGCACAAATGTTATGTGGCTGATGTCGAGATAAGGTCATTGTACCACTAGTGTTATGTGACTGGTGTCAAGATAAGATCACTGTAGCACTAGTGTTATGTGGCTGGTGTCTAGATAAGATCACTGTAGCACTAATGTTATGTGGCTGATATCAAGATAAGATCACTGTAGCACTAATGTTATGTGGCTGATGTCAAGATAAGATCACTGTAGCACTAATGTTATGTGGCTGACGTCAAGTTAAGTTCACTGTAGCACTAATGTTATGTGGCAGGTGTCAAGATAAGCTCACTGTAGCACTAATGTTATGTGTCTGATGTCAAGATAAGTTCACTGTAGCACTAATGTTATGTGGCTGATGTAAAAATAAGATCACTGTAGCTCTAATGTTATGTGGCAGGTGTCAAGAGAAGATCACTGTAGCACTAATGTTATGTGGCTGATATCAAGATAAGATCACTGTAGCACTAATATTATGTGGCTGGTGTCAAGATAAGATCACTCTAGCACTAATGCTATTTGGCTGATATCGAGATAAGCTCACTGCAGCACTAATGTTTTGAGGCTGATGTCAAGATATGATCACTGTAGTATTAATGTTATGTGACAGATGTCAAGATAAGATAACTGTAACACTAGTGTTATGTGGCTGGTGTCAAGATAAGAACACTGTATCACTAATGTTATGTGGCTGATGTCTAGATATGATCACTGTTGTACTAATGTTATGTGACTGATGTACAGATAAAATCACTGTAACACTAGTGTTATGTGGCTGGTGTCAGGATAAGATCAATATAGCACTAGTGTTATGTGGGTGGTGTCTAGATAAGATCACTGTTGCGCTAATGTTATTTGGCTGATGTCAAGAGAAGGTCACTGTAGCACTAATGTTTTGTTGCTGATGTCAAGATAAGATCACTGTAACACTAATGTTTGTGGCTGATGTCAAGTTAAGATCATTGTAGCACTAATGTTATGTGGCAGGTGTCAAGGTAAGCTCACTGTAGCACTAATGTTATGTGTCTGATGTCAAGATAAGTTCACTGTAGTACTAATGTTATGGCTGGTGTCAAGATTAGATCACTTTAGCACTAGTGTTATGTGGATGATGTCAAGATAAGATCACTGTAGCATTAATGTTATGTGGCTGATGTCAAGATAAGTTCACAGTAGCACTAATGTTATTTGGCTGGTGACAAGATATGTTCACTGTAGCACTAATGTTGTGTGGCTGGTGTCAAGATAAGATCACTGTAGCACTAGTGTTGCGTGGCTGGTGTCTAGATAAGGTCACTGTAGCACTAATATTATGTGGCTGATGTCAAGTTATGATCACTGTAGCACTAATGTTATGTGGCTGATGTCAAGATAAGTTCACAGTAGCACTAATGTTATTTGGCTGGTGACAAGATATGTTCACTGTAGCACTAATGTTGTGTGGCTGGTGTCACGATAAGATCACTGTAGCACTAGTGTTGCGTGGCTGGTGTCTAGATAAGGTCACTGTAGCACTAATGTTATGTGGCTGATGTCAAGATATGATCACTGTAGCACTAATGTTATGTGGCTGATGTCAAGATAAGATCACTGTACCACTAGTGTTATGTGACTGGTGTCAAGATAAGTTCACTGTTGCACTAGTGTTATGTGGCTGGTGTCAAGATAAGATCACTGTACCATTAGTGTTATGTGGCTGGTGTCTAGATAAGATCACTGTAGCACTAATGTTATGTGGCTTACATAAAGTTAAGATCACTATAGCACTAATGTTATGTGGCTGATGTCAAGATAAGATCACTGTAGCACTAATGTTATGTGGCTGACATCAAGTTAAGATCACTGTAGCACTAATGTTATGTGGCAGGTGTCAAGATAAGCTCACTGTAGCACTAATGTTATGTGTCTGATGTCAAGATAAGTTTACTGTAGCACTAATGTTGTGGCAGGTGTCAAGAGAAGATCACTGTAGCACTAATGTTATGTGGCTGATATCAAGATAAGATCACTGTAGCACTAATATTATGTGGCTGGTGTCAAGATAAGATCACTCTAGCACTAATGCTATTTGGCTGATGTCAAGATAAGCTCACTGTAGCACTAATGTTTTGAGGCTGATGTCAAGATATGATCACTGTAGTATTTATGTTATGTGACAGATGTCAAGATAAGATAACTGTAACACTTGTGTTATGTGGCTGGTGTCAAGATAAGAACACTGTACCACTAATGTTATGTGGCTGATGTCTAGATATGATCACTGTAGTACTAATGTTATGTTACTGATGTACTGATAAAATCACTGTAACACTAGTGTTATGTGGCTGGTGTCAAGATAAGATCACTTTAGCACTAGTGTTATGTGGGTGGTGTCTAGGTAAGATCACAGTAGCGCTAATGTTATGTGGCTGATGTCAAGAGAAGATCACTGTAGCACTAATGTTATGTGGCTGATGTCAAGATAACATCACTGTAACACTAATGTTATGTGGCTGATGTCAATTTAAGATCACTGTAGCACAAATGTTATGTGGCAGCTCTCAAGGTAAGCTCACTGTAGCACTTATGTTGTGTGTCTGATGTCAAGATAAGTTTACTTTAGCACTAATGTTATGTGGGTGATGTGAAGATTAGATCACTGTAGCAGTAGTGTTATGTGGTTTCTGCCAAGATAAGATCACTGTAGCACTAATATTATGCGGCTGATGTCAAGATAAGATCACTGTAGCACTAATGTTATTTAGCTGGTGACAAGTTAAGTTCACAGTAGCACTAATGTTGTGTGTCTGATGTCAAAATAAGGTCACTGTAGCTCTAATGTCACTTGGCAGGTGACAAGATAAGTTCACTGTAGCACTAATGTGATGTGTCAGGTGTAAAGATAAGTTCACTTTAGCACTAATGTTATCTCTGATGTGAAGATTAGATCACTGTAGCACTAGTGTTATGTGGTTTATGTCAAGATAAGATCACTGTAGCACTAATGTTGTGTGTCTGATGTCAAAATAAGGTCACTGTATCTCAAATGTTATGCGGCAGGTGACAAGATAAGATCACTCTAGCACTAATATTATGTGTCTGATATCAAGGTAAGATCACTGTTGCCCAAATGATATGTGGCTGGTGTCAGAATAAGGTCACTGTAGCACTAGTGTTATATCGCTGATGTCAAGCTAAGATCATTGTAGCACTAATGTTATCTGGCTGATGTCAAACTAAGTTCACTGTAGCACTAATGTTATGTGGCTGATGTCAAGATAAGATCACTGTAGCACTAATGTTATGTGGCAGGTGTCAAGGTAAGCTCACTGTAGCACTAATGTTATGTGTCTGATGTCAAAATAAGTTCACTTTAGAACTAATGATATGGCTGATGTGAAGATTAGATCACTGTAGCACTAGTGTTATGTGGTTTATGTCAAGATAAGATCACTCTAGCACTAATGTTATGTGGCTGATGTCAAAATAAGGTCACTCTAGCACTAATGTTATGTGGCTGATGTCAAGATAAGATCACTCTAGCACTAATTTTATTTGGCTGGTGACAAGTTAAGTTCACTGTAGCAGTAATGTTTTGTGTCTGATGTCAAAATAAGGTCTCTCTAGCTCTAATGTTATGTGGCAGGTGACAAGATAAGATCACTGTAGCTCTAATGTTATGTGTCTGATATCAAGGTAAGATCACTGTAGCTCTAGTGTTATGTGGCTGGTGTCAAGATAAGTTCACTGTAGCACTAATGTTATGTGGCTGATGTCAAGATAAGATCAATGTAGCACTAATGTTATGTGGCTGATGTCAATATAAGATCACTGTAGCTCTAATGTTATATGGCAGGTGTCAACATAAGATCTCTGTAGCACTAATGGCATGTATCTGATATCAAGGTAAGATCACTGTAGCACTAATGTTATGTGGCTTGTGTCAAGATAAGATCACTCTAGCGCTAATGCTATGTGGCTGATGTCAAAATAAGATCACTCTAGCACTATTGTTATGAGGCTGATGTCAAGATAAGATCACTGTAGCACTAATGATATGTGGCTGGTGTCACGATAAGATCACTGTAGCACTAATGTTATGAGGCTGATGGCAATATATGATGGCAATATAATGTTATGTGGCTTGTGTCAAGATAAGATCACTGGTGCACTAGAGTTATATGGCTGATGTCAAGATAAGGTCACTGTAGCACTGATTGTAGACAGCCTGTACTGTCTGCACGGACGGCCCATGCTGTCTGACAGCTTAGTTCATATTTCACGCCATGCTGGTGTTGCGACCTATAGGCGTTGCCACTTCAGCGTTCCTGCCCTTGCCTCACTCTCACTCACAGCGGCCTAGCAGGAAGACAGAAGGCCTACTAGCTCTCTCTCTCGTGGGATGGCCCTGCCCGGGCCATGGGCACAACACACAAGCCTGTGTACCCACCATGAATTAACAATAAAGTAAGAAGCCTCCGAAGACGTATCATTTACACCCCACTACCAGAATACCTAAATAATCTTTTTCATAAATGGTACGCTAGGCCACCTACCGCGCGTCGTCCCTACGCGACAATACTGGTGGTAAAAGAAACTCGGTCTCTCTCTCGTAGGAACAGGGCACAGAACACAAAATAAAAACATATATATACACATGGACATAGAAAAAAATCTTCCTACAGGGAGGGAAGAAAAAAACATGTGGGGTGTGCTAAACATCTTGGATCAAAGGCAGTGAGCATCGAAGTGCATCACTGCATACCTTCCTGCGTCTGGACAGATACTGCAACACGGGAGACATCGCTGCGGCTGAGCTGTGACATAACAGGGTACGGACTCCTCTGGAACGGTGAAGCAGTCATCGTAGAAGTCGCTGCAGGTTTTCACTCAACCTGGGGCACGACATGCTAGTGCCCTCGAGTGAGGCGTCGACAAAACTCGGCAACAGGGCAGGACTTCTTGCGAGCGACTCTGGAGGACACTTCTCGACTGGTACTGTCGCTGGGCTGTCACTGCCGGCGAGCGTGGAGCGAGTTGTGGAGCGAGTAGTGGCAGAGACGACTGGGCGAAACATCTGGGAGTCGTAACATCATTTACCAGACTGCAGTGAGAGAGCTAGCAGTCAAAGTGACATCATCTTTGTGCAGGCTGCTCACTGAAGCTTGTGACACGAGGCTGACACAGCGTGTCTTTTTCTCGACAGTTGGAGTTATAGCAGAGGTTAGTCTAAGCGTCCCCAGACTTGTTTCTCTACATATAACTGCACTTTGTCGGTCTGGAGGTGAAGTGAAACAAATCTCGATGGGAATCGTAGCAGGTACGATTCTGCA
This sequence comes from Cherax quadricarinatus, assembly GCF_038502225.1. Classification (NCBI taxonomy): domain Eukaryota; kingdom Metazoa; phylum Arthropoda; class Malacostraca; order Decapoda; family Parastacidae; genus Cherax; species Cherax quadricarinatus. Next base: position 31,090,236 of record NC_091321.1, on the reverse strand, counting down.
GAACATCACAAGCGACGAGCATAAAAGCTTTCTGTACAAGAGGGCTCGGTCACTCGGGTGACTTAGCACAGTGGTGCTAGTCAGGTCTGGCTCAGACCTCACTGGACACACGGAAATTTTACACACCCGCGGTACATGCGGTACAACATGGCTTAAACTGGCAAATGATGCTTTTCTGTGCACAAAACTGACACTAAGACATATACTAAAATGTGAGAACACTGACTGAGAGTAATTTATTAACGCGACATATCTTCTCTCATGTTCCTATGAGAGAGAGACCGAGTTTCTTTTACCACCAGTATTGTCGCGTCGGGACGACGCGCGGTAGGTGGCTGAGCGTATGTAGACAGCCTTTACTGTCTGCACAGACAGCCCATGCTGTCTGCCAGCTTAGTTCATATTTTGCATCATGCTGGTGCTGCCACCTATAGGCGTTGCCTCTTCAGCCTGCCTGCCCTTGCCTCATTCTCTCACACAGCGGCCTAGCTAGTAGCTCCTCTCGTGGGATGGCCCTCCCGGGCCATGGGCACAACAAACAAGCCTGTGTACCCACCACTACTTAACAATAAATAAAGAAGCTCTCCGAAGAAGTTTATCATTTGAACCCTGCTACCATATTACCAAATAAACTCGTTATATGATGTTATGTTGCTGATGTCAAGATAAGATCACTGTAGCACTAGTGTTATGTGGCTGGTGTCAAGATAAGATCACTGAAGCACTAATGATATGTGGCTGGTGTCAAACTAAGTTAACTAGTACTAGTGTTATGTGGCTGGTGTCAAGATAAGATCACTGTAGCATTAGTGTTATGTCGCTGGTGTCAATATAAGATCACTGTAACACTAGTGTTATGTGGCTGGTGTGAAGATAAGATCGCTGAAGCACTAGCGTTATGTGGCTGGTGTCAAGATAAGTTCACTGTAGCACTAGTGATAGTAGATGAATGGTTCAAAGAGCCGACACGTTGTTAAATTACACACATGTGCAACTCTTGGGTATCTTTATTGAGGAAACGTTTAGCCACACAGTGGCTTCATCAGTCCATACAAAGGATAAACTTGAAGAACAAGAGGAGAATGAAGTAATCAGTCCCTCAGCCTTGAGTTGATGTGGTCAGTCCATCAATCTTGAATAGAATACGGCATATGAGCGGAGAAGCAGCTAATAAACCGTATGGCAGGAGAGGTGCAGCAGTCGAAGGTGGTGTTACATTTGTCCACGATTGATGGACTGACCACATCGACTCAAGGCTGAGGGACTGATTACCTCATTCTCCTTCTGTTCTTCAAGTTTATCCTTTGTATGGACTGATGAAGCCACTGTGTGGCGAAACGTCTCCTCAATAAAGATACCCAAGAGTTCCACATGAGTCTGATTTTACAACGTGTTGGTTCTTTGAACCATTCATCTAAAATCCTGTCAGACACTGCAACTTCTTGGGATCTTAATACTTGGAAATTCCTCGCTTGCCTAACCCTTGCGCACGAGCTGCTTCCACATTGGACAAATGTGACACCACTTACGACTGCTGCACCTCTCCTGCTGTACGGTTCAAAAGCTGCTTCTCGGCTCATATGCCGTATTCTATTCAAGATTGATGGACTGACCACATCGACTCAAGGCAGAGTGACTGACTACCTCATTCTCCTCCTGTTCTTCAAGTTTATCCACATAACATTAGTGCAACAGTAATCTTATCTTGGCATCAGACACATACCATTAGTGCTTCAGTGATTCTATTTTGACACCAGCCACATAACATTAGTGCTACAGTGATCTTATCTTGACATCAGCCACATAACGTTAGTGTTACAGAGATCTTTTCTTGACATAAGCCACATAACATTAGTGCTACAGTGAACTTATCTTGACATCAGCCACATAACATTAGTGGTACAGTGATCTTATCTAGACATCAGCCATGTAACACTAGTGCTACAGTGATCTTATCTTGACACCAGCCATATAACACTAGTGCTACAGTGAACTTATCTCGACACCAGCCGTATAACACTAGTGCTTCAGTGATCTTATATTCACACTAGCCACATAACATTAGTGTTAGAGTGAGCTTATATTGACACCAGCCGCATAACACTAGTGCTACAGTGAAGTTAACTTGACACCAGCCACATAACACTAGTGCTACAGTGATCTTATGTTGACACCAGCCACATAACACTAGTGCTACATTGATCTTATCTTGACCCCAACCACAAAACACTAGTGCAACAGTGATCTTATCTTGACATTAGCCATACAACACTAGTGCTACAGTGATCTTATCTTGATATCAGCCACATAACACTAGAGCTACAGTGATCATATCTTGACATCAGCCACATAACACTAGTGCTACATTCATCTTTTCAATACTCCAGCAACATAACATTAGTGCTACAGTGATATCATCTTGACATCAACCACATAAGACTGGTGCTACAGTGATATAATCTTGACATCAGCCATAACATTAGTGCTACAGTGATCTTATCTTGACACCAGCCACATAACATTAGTGCTACAGTGAATTTATCTTGACATCAGACACATAACATTAGTGCTACAGTGAGCTTATCTTGGCATCATCCACATAACATTAGTGCTACAGTGATCTTGTCTTGACAACAGCCACGTAAAATTAGTCAAACAGTGATCTTATCTTGACATCAGCCACATAACATTAGTGCTACAGTGATCTTATCTAGGCACCAGCCACATACCACTAGTGCTACAGTGATCTTATCTTGACACAAGCCACATAACACTAGTGCTACAGTGATCTTATATTCATATGAACCACCTAACACTAGTGCTACAGTGACCTTATCTTGACACCAGCCACATAACACTAGCACTACAGTGATCTTATCCAACACCAGCAACATAACTATAGTGTTACAGTGATCTTATCTTGACATCAGTCATATACGATTAGTACTACAGTGATCTTATCTTGACATCAGCCACATAACATTAGTGCTACAGTGATCTTATCTTGACACCAGCCACATATCATTAGTGCTAGAGTGATCTAATCTTGACACCAGCCACATAACAATAGTGCTACAGTGATCTTATCTTGACATCAGCCACATAACATCAGTGCTACAGTGATCTTATCTTGACATCAGCCAAAAAACACTAGTGCACCAGTGATCTTATCTTGACACCAGCCACATAACACTAGTGCTACAGTGAGCTTCTCGTGACGCCAGGAACATAACACTAGTGCTACAGTGATTTTATGTTGACACCAGCCACATAACACTAGTGCTACAGTGATCTTATCTTGACATTAGCGACATAACACTAGTGCTAGAGTGGTCTTATCTTCACATCAGCCACATAACATCAGTGCTACAGTGATCTTATCTTGATATCAGCCAAATAACACTATTGCACCAGTGATCTTATCTTGACACCAGCCACATAACACTAGTGCTACAGTGATCTTATCTTGACACCAGCCACATAACAATAGTGCTACAGTGATCTTATCTTGACATCAGCCACATAACATCAGTGCTACAGTGATCTTGTCTTGACAACAGCCACGTAAAATTAGTCAAACAGTGATCTTATCTTGACATCAGCCACATAACATTAGTGCTACAGTGATCTTATCTAGGCACCAGCCACATACCACTAGTGCTACAGTGATCTTATCTTGACACAAGCCACATAACACTAGTGCTACAGTGATCTTATATTCATATGAACCACCTAACACTAGTGCTACAGTGACCTTATCTTGACACCAGCCACATAACACTAGCACTACAGTGATCTTATCCAACACCAGCAACATAACTATAGTGTTACAGTGATCTTATCTTGACATCAGTCATATACGATTAGTACTACAGTGATCTTATCTTGACATCAGCCACATAACATTAGTGCTACAGTGATCTTATCTTGACACCAGCCACATATCATTAGTGCTAGAGTGATCTAATCTTGACACCAGCCACATAACAATAGTGCTACAGTGATCTTATCTTGACATCAGCCACATAACATCAGTGCTACAGTGATCTTATCTTGACATCAGCCAAAAAACACTAGTGCACCAGTGATCTTATCTTGACACCAGCCACATAACACTAGTGCTACAGTGAGCTTCTCGTGACGCCAGGAACATAACACTAGTGCTACAGTGATTTTATGTTGACACCAGCCACATAACACTAGTGCTACAGTGATCTTATCTTGACATTAGCGACATAACACTAGTGCTAGAGTGGTCTTATCTTCACATCAGCCACATAACATCAGTGCTACAGTGATCTTATCTTGATATCAGCCAAATAACACTATTGCACCAGTGATCTTATCTTGACACCAGCCACATAACACTAGTGCTACAGTGATCTTATCTTGACACCAGCCACATAACAATAGTGCTACAGTGATCTTATCTTGACATCAGCCACATAACATCAGTGCTACAATGATCTTATCTTGACATCAGCCAAATAACACTAGTGCTACAGTGATTTCATGTTGACACCAGCCACATAACACTAGTGCTACAGTGATCTTATCTTGACCCCTGCCACAAAACACTAGTGCAACAGTGATCTTTTCTTGACATTAGCGACATAACACTAGTGCTAGAGTGGTCTTATCTTCACATCAGCCACATAACGCTAGTGCTACAGTGAACTTATCTTGACACCAGCCACATAACACTAGTGCTACGTTGATCTTATCAATATTCCAGCAACATAACATTAGTGCTAGAGTGATCTCATCTTGACATCAGCCACATAACACTAGTGCTACAGTGATCTAATCTTGATATCAGCCATAACATTAGTGCTTCAGTGATCTTATCATGACACCTGCAACATATCGTTAGTGCTACAGTGATCTTATTTTGATATCAGCCACATAAAATTAGTGCTACAGTGATTTTATCTTGACATCAGCCACATAACAGTAGTCGTACAGTGATCTTATCTTGACATCAGCCATATAATATTAGTGCTGCAGTGATCTTATTTGGACATCATCCACACAACACTAGTGCTACATTGATCTTATCTTGACACCAGCCACATAACACTAGTGCTACAGTGAAATTATCTTCACACAGTGATCTTATCCAAACACCAACCACATAACACTACTACTACAGTGATCTTATCCAAGCACCAGCCACATAACACTAGTGTTACAGTGATCTTATCTTGACATCATTCACATAACATTAGTACTACAGTGATCTTATCTTGACATCAGCCACATAGCATTAGTGCTACAGTGTTCTTATCTTGACACCAGCCACATAACACTATTGCTACAGTGAACGTATCCAAACATCAGCCTCATAACATTAGTGGTAGAATGATCTTATCTTGACAACAGCCACATATCATTAGTGCTACAGTGATCTTATCTTGACACCAGCCACATAACACTAGTGCTACAGTGATCTTTTCTTGACATCAGCCACATAACATTAGTTCTAGAGTGATCTTATCTTGACATTAGCCATACAACACTAGTGCTACAGTGATCTTATCTTGATATCAGCCACATAACACTAGAGCTACAGTGATCTTATCTTGACATCAGCCACATAACACTAGTGCTATATTCATCTTTTCAATACTCCAGCAACATAACATTAGTGCTACAGTGATATCATCTTGACATCAACCACATAAGACTGGTGCTTCAGTGATATAATCTTGACATCAGCCATAACATTAGTGCTACAGTGATCTTATCTTGACACCAGCCACATAACATTAGTGCTACAGTGAACTTATCTTGACATCAGACACATAACATTAGTGCTACAGTGAGCTTATCTTGGCATCATCCACATAACATTAGTGCTACAGTGATCTTCTCTTGACAACAGCCACGTAAAATTAGTCAAACAGTGATCTTATCTTGACATCAGCCACATAACATTAGTGCTACAGTTATCTTTTCTAGGCACCAGCCACATACCACTAGTGCTACAGTGATCTTATCTTGACACCAGCCACATAACACTAGTGCTACAGTGATCTTATATTGATATGAGCCACATAACACTAGTGCTACAGTGACCTTATCTTGACACCAGCCACATAACACTAGCACTACAGTGATCTTATCCGAACACCAGCAACATAACTATAGTGTTACAGTGATTTTATCTTGACATCAGTCATATACGATTAGTACTACAGTGATCTTATCTTGACATCAGCCACAAAACATTAGTGCTACAGTGTTCTTATCTTGACACCAGCCACATAACACTAGTGCTACAGTGAACGTGTCTTGACACCAGCCTCATAACATTAGTGCTACAGTGATCTTATCTTGACACCAGCCACATATTATTAGTGCTAGAGTGATCTAATCTTGACACCAGCCACATAACAATAGTGCTACAGTGATCTTATCTTGACATCAGCCACATAACATCAGTGCTACAGTGATCTTATCTTGACATCAGCCAAATAACACTAGTGCACCAGTGATCTTATCTTGACACCAGCCACATAACACTAGTGCTACAGTGAGCTTCTCGTGACGCCAGGAACATAACACTAGTGCTACAGTGATTTTATGTTGACACCAGCCACATAACACTAGTGCTACAGTGATCTTATCTTGACATTAGCGACATAACACTAGTGCTAGAGTGGTCTTATCTTCACATCAGCCACATAACATCAGTGCTACAGTGATCTTATCTTGACATCAGCCAAATAACACTATTGCACCAGTGATCTTATCTTGACACCAGCCACATAACACTAGTGCTACAGTGAGCTTCTCGTGACGCCAGCAACATAGCACTAGTGCTACAGTGATTTTATGTTGACACCAGCCACATAACACTAGTGCTACAGTGATCTTATCTTGACCCCTGCCACAAAACACTAGTGCAACAGTGATCTTTTCTTGACATTAGCGACATAACACCAGTGCTAGAGTGGTCTTATCTTCACATCAGCCACATAACGCTAGTGCTACAGTGAACTTATCTTGACACCAGCCACATAACACTAGTGCTACGTTGATCTTATCAATATTCCAGCCACATAACACTAGTGCTACAGTGATCTAATCTTGATATCAGCCATAACATTAGTGCTTCAGTGACCTTATCATGACACCAGCCACATAACATTAGTGCTACAGTGAGCTTATCTTGACATCAGACACATAATATTAGTGCTACATTAAGCTTATCTTGACACCTGCAACATAACATTAGTGCTACAGTGATCTTATTTTGATATCAGCCACATAAAATTAGAGCTACAGTGATTTTATCTTGACATCAGCCACATAACAGTAGTTGTACAGTGATCTTATCTTGATATCAGCCATATAATATTAGTGCTGCAGTGATCTTATTTGGACATCATCCACACAACACTAGTGCTACATTGAACTTATCTTGACACCAGCCACATAACACTACTACTACAGTGATCTTATCCAAACACCAACCACATAACACTACTACTACAGTGATCTTATCCAAGCACCAGCCACATAACACTAGTGTTACAGTGATCTTATCTTGACATCATTCACATACCATTAGTACTACAGTCATCTTATCTTGACATCAGCCACATAGCATTAGTGCTACAGTGTTCTTATCTTGACACCAGCCACATAACACTATTGCTACAGTGAACGTATCCAGACATCAGCCTCATAACATTAGTGGTAGAATGATCTTATCTTGACAACAGCCACATATCATTAGTGCTACAGTGATCTTATCTTGACACCAGCCAGATAACACTAGTGCTACAGTGATCTTTTCTTGACATCAGCCACATAACATCAGTGCTATAGTGATCCTATTTTGACATCAGCCAAATAACACTAGTGCACCAGTAATCTTATCTTGACACCAGCCACATAACATTATTGCTACATTGATCTTATCTTGACATCAGTCACATAGCATTAGTGCTACAGTGAACTTATCTTGACAACAGCCACATAACATTAGTGCTACAGTGATCTTATCTTGATATCGGACACATAACAATAGTGCTACAGTGATCTTATCTTGATACCAGCTACATAACATTAGAGCTACAGTGACCTTATTTTGACGTAAACCACATAACATTAGTACTACAGTGGTCTTATCTTGACACCAGCAACATTACACTAGTGCTACAGTGAGCTTATCTTCACATCAGCCACATAACACAAGTGATACAGTGATTTTATCTTGACATCAGCCACATAACACTAGTGCTAGAGTGACCTTGTCTTGACATCAGCCACATAACACTAGTGCTACAGTGACCTTATCTATACTCCAGCCACATGCCATTAGCGCTACAGTGATCTTATCTTGACATCAGCCACATAACACTATTGCTACCGTGATCTAATCTTGATATCAGCCACATAACATTCGTGCTACAGTGATCTTATCTTGACACGAGCCACATAACATTAGTGCAACAGTGATCTCACCTTGACATAAGACACATAACATTAGTGCTACAGTGATCTTATTTGACACCAACCACCTAACAATAGTGTAACAGTGAACCTATCTTGACATCAGCCACATAACATTAGTGTTACAGTGATCTTTTCTTGACATCAGCCTCATAACATTAGTGCTACAGTGATCTTATCTAGACACTAGACACTTAACACTTGTGCAACAGGGACCTTATCTTGACACCAGGCACATAACACTAGTGCTACAGTGATCTTATCTTCACACCAGCCACATACCACTAGTGTTACAGTGATCTTATATTGACACCAGCCACATAACACTAGTGCTACAGTGATCTTATTTTAACACCAGCCACATAACAGTAGTACTACAGTTATTTTATCTTCACAACAGCCACTTAATTAACACTAATGCTACAGTGATCTTATCTTGACACCAGCCTCAAAACATTAGTGCTACAGTGATCTTATCTTGACATCAGCCACATATCATTAGTCCAACAGTATTCTTATCGTGACATCAGCAACATAACATTAGTGCGGCAGTAATCTTATCTTGATGTCAGCCACATTACACTAGTGCTACATTGATCTTTCGTTGACACCGCCAACATAACACAATTGCTACAGTGATCTTATCTTGACATCAGCAACATAACATTGTGGCTACAGTGATCTTATCTTGATATCAGCAACAAAACATTAGTACTACAGTGATCTTATCTTGACACCAGCCGCATAACACTAGTGCTACAGTAATCTTATCCTGACCCCAGCCAAAAACACTAGTGCAACAGTGATATGATCTGGACACCAGACACAACACTAGTGCTAGAGTAATGTTATCTTGACACCAGGCACATAACACTAGTGCTACAGAGATCTTATGTTGACATCTGCCATATGTCATTAGTACTACAGTGATTTTATCTTGACATCAGCAACATAATATTTGCGCTATAATGTTCTTATCTTTACACCAGCCACATAACATTAGTGCTACAGTGATCTTATCTTGACATTAGCGACATAACACAAGTTCTACAATGATCTTATCTTGATATCAGCCACATAACACTAGTGCTACAGAGATCTTGTCAATACTGAAGCAACATAACATTAGTGCTACAATGATCTTATCTTGATAACAGCCACATAACACTAGTGCTGCAGTGATCTAATCTTGACATCAGCCATAACAATAGTGCTACAGTGTTCTTATCTTAACACCAGCAACATAACATTAGTGCTACAGTGAGCTTATCTTGACATCAGCCACATAACATTAGTGCTACAGCAAGTTTATCTTTACACCCGCCACATAACATTAGTGCTACAGTGATCTTACTTTGACATCAGCCACATAACATTAGTGCTACAGTGATCTTATCTTGACATCTGCCATATATCATTAGTACTAAAGTGATTTTATCTTGACATCAGCAACATAACATTTGCGCTATAATGTTCTTATATTTGCACCAGCCACTTAACATTAGTGCTACAGTGATCTTATCTTGACATTAGCGACATAACACTAGTGCTACAGTGATCTTATCTTGACATCAGCCACATAACACTAGTGCTACAGTGATCTTATCTTGACATCAGCCACATAACACTAGTGCTACAGAGATCTTGTCAATACTCCAGCAACATAACATTAGTGCTACAATGATCTAATCTTCACACATAACACTAGTGCTGCAGTGATCTAATCTTGACATAAGCCATAACAATAGTGCTACAGAGATCGTATCTTAACACCAGCCACATAACATTAGTGCTACAGTGAGCTTATCTTGACATCAGCCACATAACATTAGTGCTACATTGATCTTATTTTGACACCAGCCACATAACACTAGTGCTACAGTGATCTTATAGTGACACCATCTGGAGCTTGGGACTCTATGACCGCGGTTTCAATCCCGGCAGGGGGTATGGTTTGTTTGCAATCGTGTCATTACGATTTCTTGAGTCATATTGAGAATTTCACACATGTCCTTATCACTGTCAGTGATCTGACAGTGATAAGGACATCAGCCACATAACATTAGTACTACAGTGATCTCATCTTGACATCGGCTAAATAATGATAGTGGTACAGTGATGTTATCTTGACACTAGCCAAATAACATTAGTGCTTCAGTGAGCTTATCTTGACACCAGCCACATGAAATTATTGCTACAGTGATCTTATCTTGACATCAGCAACAAATCATTAGTCCAACAGAGATCTTATCTTGAAATCAGCAACATAACATTAGTGCTACAGTGATCTTATCTTGACACCAGCCACATAACATTAGTGCTACAGTGAACTTATCTTTGCACCAGTTACATAACACTAGTGCTACAGTGAACTTATATTGACGCCAGCCACATAACACTAGTGCTACATTGACCTTATCTTAACACCAGCCACATAACACTAGTACTACACTGATCTTCTGTAGATATCAGCCACATAATGCTAGTTCTTCAGTTATCTTATCTTGACACCAGCTACATAAAGTTAGTGCTACAGTGAACTAACCTTGTCATCAGACACATAACATTAGTGCTACACTGATCTTATCTTGGCACCTGCCACATAACATTAGTGCTACAGTAATCTTATCTTAACATCAGCCACATAACATTAGTGCTACAGTGATCTTATCTTGACATCAGCCACATAACATTAGTTCTACAGTGATCTTATGTTGACATCAGCCACATAACATTAGTGCTAGAGTGATCTTATCTAGACACAAGCCACATGACGCTAGTGCTACAGTGATCTTGTCTTGACACCAGCCACATAATACTAGATCTACAGCGATCTTATATTGACACCAGCAACATAACACTAGTGCTACAGTGAACTTATCTTGACACCAGCCACATAACACTAGTACTACAGTGATCTTATCCAAACACCAGCCACATAACACTAGTGTTGCAGTGATCTTTTCTTGACATTAGTCACATAACATTAGTACTACAGTAATCTTATCTTGACATCAGCCACATATCATTAGTGCTACAGTGATCTTATCTTGACAACAGCAACATAACACAAGTGCTACAGTGACCTTATCTTGATATGAGCCTCATAACAACAGTGCTACAGTGATCTTATCTTGACATCAGCCATATAACACTAGTGCACCAGATATCTTATCTTGACTCCGGCCACATAACATTAGTGCTACAGTGATCTTATCTTGACATCAGCTACATAGTGTTAGTGCTAGAGTGATCTTATCTTGACTCCAGCCACATAACATTAGTGCTACAATGATGCTATCTTGACACCAGCCACATAACATTAGAGCTACAGTGACCTTATTTTGACAATAGCCATATAACATTAGTGATACAGAGAACTTATATTGACATCATCCACATAATATTAGTGCTACAGTGAACTTATCTTGACACCAGCCACATAACATTTGTGCTACAGTGAGCTTATCTTGATATCAGACACATAACAATAGTACTACAGTGATCTTATCTTGACACCAGCCACATAACATTAGTGCTACAGTGAGCTTATCATGACATCAGCCACATAACAGTAGTGATACAGTGATCTAATCTTGACATCAGCTACGTAACACTACTGCAACAGTGATCTTATCTTGACATGAGCCACACAACACTAGTGCTACAATGATCTTATTTTGACATCAGCCACATAACACTAGTGCTACAGTGATCTTATCTATACTCAAGCCACATATCATTAGTACTACAGTGATTTTATCTTGACATCAGCAACATAAAATTAGCGCTATAATGTTCTTATCTTTACACGAGCCACATAACATTAGTGCAACAGTGATCTTATCTTGACATTAGCAACATAATACTAGTGCTGCAGTGATCTTATCTTGACATCAGCCACATAACTCTAGTGCTACAGTGATCTTATCTTGACATCAGCAACAAATCATTAGTCCGACAGTGATCTTATCTTGAAATCATCAACATAACATTAGTGCTCCAGTGTTATTATCTAGACACCAGCCACATAACACTAGTGCTACAGTGATCTTATCTTTACACCAGCCACATAACACTAGTGCTGCAGTGATCTTATATTGACACTAGCCACATAACACTAGTGCTACAGTGACCTTATCTGAACACCAGCCACATAACACTAGTACTACACTGATCTTTTCTTGATATCTGCCACATTATGCTAGTGCTTCAGTTATCTTATCTTGACACCAGCTACATAAAGTTTGTGCTACAGTTAACTAAACTTGACATCAGACATATAACATTAGTGCTACAGTGAACTTATCTAGACACCTGCCACATAACATTAGTGCTACAGTAAACTTATCTTAACATCAGCCACATAACATTAGTGCTTCAGTGATCTTATCTTGACATCAGCCACATAACATTAGTCCTACAGTGATCTTATCTTGACAACAGCCACATAACATTAGTTCTAGAGTTATCTTATCTAGACACAAGCCACATAACACTAGTATTACAGTGATCTTATCCAAACACCAGCCACATAACACTAGTGTTGCAGTGATCTTTTCTTGATATCAGTCACATAACTTTAGTACTATAGTAATCTTATCTTGACATCAGCCACATATCATTATTGCTACAGTGATCTTACCTTGACAACAGCAACATAACACTAGTGCTACAGTGATCTTATCTTGACATCAGTCACATAACAACAGTGCTACAGTGATCTTATCTTGACATCAGCTACATAGTGTTAGTGCTAGAGTGATCTTATCTTGACACCAGCCACATAACATTAGTGCTACACTGATCTTACCTTGATATCAGACACATCATATTAGTGCTACAGTGATCTTATCTCGACACCTGCCAAATAACATTAGAGCTACAGTGATCTTATTTTGACACCAGCCATATAACATTAGTTATACATTGAGCTTATATTTACATCAGCCACATAACATTAGTGCTACAGTGGTCTTATCTTGACATCAGCCAAATAATATTAGTGCTACAGTGAACTTATCTTGACTCCAGCCACATCACATTAGTGCTACAGTGATCTTATCTTGATATCAGACACATAACATTACTGCTACAGTGATCTTACCTTGATATCAGGAACATAACAATAGTACTACAGAGACCTTATCTTGACATCAGCCAAATAACACTAGTGCAACAGTGAACTTATCAATTCTTCAGCAACATAACATTAGTGCTAAAATGATCTTATCTTGACATCAGCCACAAAACATTAGTGCTAGAGTGATCTTATTTCGACATAAGCCTCATAACATTAGTGCTACAGTGATCTTAGCTTGACACCAGCCACACAACATTATTGCTACAGTGATCTTATCTTGACATCAGCAACAAATCATTAGTCCAACAGTGATCTTATCTTGAAATCAGCCACATAACACTAGTGCTACAGTGATCTTATATTGACACCAGCCACATAACACTAGTGCTACAGTGACCTTATCTTAACACCAGCCACATAACACTAGTACTACACTGATCTTTCCTTGATATCGGCCACATTATGCTAGTGCTTCAGTTATCTTGACACTAGCTACATTAAGTTATTGCTACAGTTAACTAATCTTTACATGAGACACATAACATTAGTGCTACAGTGATCTTATCTAGACACCTGCCACATAACATTAGTGCAACAGTATTCTTATCTTAACATCAGCCACATAACAATAGTGCTACAGTGACCTTATCTTGACATCAGCCACATAACATTAGTCCTACAGTGATCTTATCTTGACATCAGCCACATAACATTAGTTCTAGAGTGATCTTATCTAGACACAAGCCACATAACACTAGTGCTACAGTGATCTTGTCTTGACACCAGCCACATAACACTAGTATTACAGTGATCTTATATTGGCACCAGCATCATAACACTAGTGCTACAGTGATCTTATCTTGACCCCAGCCGCATAACACTAGTATTACAGTGATCTTATCCAAACACCAGCCACATAACACTAGTGTTGCAGTGATCTTTTCTTGACATCAGCCACATATCATTAGAGCTACAGTGATCTTATCTTGACAAGAGCAACATAACACTAGTGCTACAGTGATCTTTTCTTGACATCAGCCACATAACAACAGTGCTACAGTGATCTTATCTTGACATCAGCCATATAACACTAGTGCACCAGATATCTTATACTGACTCCAGCCACATGACATTAGTGCTACAGTGATCTTATCTTGACATCAGCTACATAGTGTTAGTGAAAGAGTGATCTTATCTTGACACTGGCCACATAACATTAGTGCTACACTGATCTTACCTTGATTTCAGACACATCATATTAGTGCTACAGTGATTTTATCTCGACACCAGCCAAATAACATTAGAGCTACAGTGATCTTATTTTGACACCAGTCATATAACATTAGTGCTACAGTGGTCTTATCTTGATATCAGCCAAATAATATTAGTGCTACAGTGAACTTATCTTGACACCAGCCACTTAACATTAGTGCTACACTGATCTCATCTTGATATCAGACACATAACATTACTGCTACAGTGATGTTACCTTGATATCAGGAACATAACACTAGTGCTACAGTGATCTTATCTTGACATCAGCTACATAGCGTTAGTGCTAGAGTTACCTTAGCATGACACCAGCCGCATAACATTAGTGCTACACTGATCTTACCTTGATATCAGACACTTTATATTAGTGCTACAGTGATCTTATCTCGACACGTGCCACATAACATTAGAGCTACAGTGATCTTATTTTGACACCAGCCTTATAACATTAGTGATACAGTGACCTTATATTGATATCAGCTACATAACATTAGAGCTACAGTGACCTTATTTTGACATCAGCGACATAACATTAGTACTACAGTGATCTTATCTTGACACCAGCCACATAACATTAGTGCTACAGTGAGCTTATCTTGACATCAGCCACATAACGCTAGTGATACAGTGATCTTATCTTGACATCAGCTACATAACACTAGTGCTACAGTGATCTTATCTTGACATCATACACATAACACTAGTGCTACAATGAGCTTATTTTGACATCAGCCACATAACACTGGTGCTACATTGATCTTATCTATACTCCAGCCACATATCATTAGTACTTCAGTGATTTTATCTTGACATCAGCAACTTAACATTAGCGCTATAATGATCTTATCTTTACACGAGCCACATAACATTAGTGCTACAGTGATGTTATTTTGACATTAGCGACATAACACTAGTGCTACAGTGATCTTATCTTGACATCAGCCATATAACACTAGTGCTACAGTGATCTTATCAATACTCCAGCAACATAACATTAGTGCTACAATGATCTTATCTTGATATCAGCCACATAACACTAGTGCTGCAGTGATCTAATCTTGACATCAGCCATAACAATTGTGCTACAGTGATCTTATCTTAACACCAGCTACATAACATTAGTGCTACAGTGAGCTTATCTTTACACCTGCCACATAACATTAGAGCTACAGCGATCTTATCTTGATATCAGACACATAACAGTAGTGCTACAGTGAACTTATCTTTACACCAACCACATAACATTAGAGCTACAGTGACCTTATTTTGACATCAGCGACATAACATTAGTTCTGCAGTGATCTTATCTTGACACCAGCCACATAACATTAGTGCTACAGTGAGCTTATCTTGACATCAACCACATAACACTAGTGATACAGTGATCTTATCTTGACATCAGCCCGGTGGCCTGGTGGCTAAAGCTCCCGCTTCACACACGGAGGGCCCGGGTTCGATTCCCGGCGGGTGGAAACATTTCGACACGTTTCCTTACACCTGTTGTCCTGTTCACCTAGCAGCAAATAGGTACCTGGGTGTTAGTCGACTGGTGTGGGTCGCATCCTGGGGGACAAGATTAAGGACCCCAATGGAAATAAGTTAGACAGTCCTCGATGACGCACTGACTTTCTTGGGTTATCCTGGGTGGCTAACCCTCCGGGGTTAAAAATCCGAACGAAATCTTATCTTATCTTAACACTAGTGCTACAGTGATCTTATTTTGACTTCTGCCACATAACACTAGTGCTACAGTGATCTTATCAATACTCCAGCCACATACCATTAGTGCTACAGTGACCTTATCTTGACACCAGCCACATAACACTAGTACTACAGTTATCTTATCTTGACATCAGCCACATAACATTAGTACTATGGTGTTCTTGTCTTGACCCCAGCCACATAACACTAGTGCTACAGTGAACTTATCATGAAATCAGCCACATAGCATTAGTGCTACAGTGTTCTTATTTTGACACTAGCCGCATAACATTAGTGCTACAGTGATTTTATCTTGACACCAGCCACATAACACTAGTGCAACAGTGATATTATCTTGACATCAACCACATAACGCTAGTGCTACAGTGATCTTATCTTGACACCAGCCACATAACATTAGTGCTAGAGTGAGCTTTTCTTGACATGAGCCACATAACATTAGTTCTACAGTGAAGTTATCTTGACACCAGCCACATAACATTAGTGCTACACTGTCTTTATCTTGTCACCAGCAACATAACGCTAGTGCTACAGTGATCTTATCTTGGCATCATTCACATAACATTAGTGCTACAGTGTTTAAAAGATTACCCGAAGGTTTGCTGAGTTATTCTTTATATTTCTTTAACCGCTGACCCAGACCCAGCCCCACCCCCCAGCCCCAGTGCTGACCCAGACCCAGCCCCCAGCCTTACTGCCAGCCCAGACTCTCCTAGGGACACTACCCAAACCACCACAAAAACAGTAAATATACAAGCATCATTGCACAAGACCGTGGCCCACAGTACAGATGTTGGAGAGGAGTCTCCTCCTTCTTCCTCTACTGGGGAAAGTAGATGGAATCCAGGACGGGGTGGCCCTGGCTTGGATACTGAGGATTATAGTGCAGTCCCAGAACCTGCAGAAATTGGCAACACACCTCCCAACAATTCTCAACCAAAGGTGAATTTGTGCAAATATTATGCTTGGGGCATCTGTAAGCATGGAATAACAGGGGAAAAAAATGGGACATGCAACTTTGACCATCCCAAAAAATGTAGCGACCTCCTGTCTAAAGGAGTGTGTCGTTCTTCTTCCTGTACTTTCTTTCACCCAAAAATGTGCCACTCCTCGGTCCTCCAGAAGCAGTGTTACAACATCGAGTGCCCTGCATACCATCTAAAAGGGACCAGGAGGCACAGACCCCACAAGACAAACAATAGTAGCTACGACAACCCAACTCCAGGTGATTTTTTAGTGGCAGGAAACGAAAAAAGAAAATGGAAGGAAATAACAAAAATAGTCCACCACCTTGGAGCCTTGTTGGACTGGAGGCGCAGCCAGTGGCCACCCATGGCCCTCCAGAATTACAACTACTGATGCCAATAACAAAATCCCCCCAACAAACACAGAATACAACCTCGTTCATATTTGCTAATATACAGGGCCTTAAGCCATCCACCAACAACAAAATACCTTTTATCAGTGGACTTCTAGTGGAGTCTAATGAAATGTTTGCAGCCTTCACAGAGACTCACACAAAAGATCACTTTGACAGTGAAATATGGATAAGTGGTTACAACCTTTTTAGATGCGACAGAAAAAACAGGCAACAAGGGGGGGTTGGCCTGTATGTCAAAGAGTCCCTTATCTGCACGGAGTTGCTGAACACCACAAATGAGGTAGTTGAAGTTCTATCAATAAAGATCGAGAACCAAAACCTAGTCATTGTGGTTGTATACAAGCCACCAGATGCAACCTCACAACAGTTCAAGGAACAGCTACTGAAAATTGATTACTGTTTGGAAAACCTTCCAGCTCCATCCCCAAACATCTTACTGCTTGGTGATTTCAACCTAAGGCATACAAAATGGAAGAATGTAGCAAATAATGTTATAGCTGAAACAATCCCCGGAGGTAGCGCAGATGAAAGGTCACACACACATGAGCTACTAAGTCTCTGCGAGAAACACACCTTAAGCCAGCAGATAGTGGAGCCAACAAGACTAGAAAACACACTTGACCTTATCTTCACAAATAATGAGGACCTGATAAGAGACATAAGAATATCAAAAACAACTAATTCCGATCACAATCTAATCGAAGTCCAGACGTACATGCATAGGGGTCCTGAACAGCAGAATGCATGTACCTGTGAAGGTGTCTTCACAAAATACAATTTCAACAACAAGAACATCAACTGGGACCAGGTAAACCATGTCCTAAACGAAACATGTTGGGAAGATGTCTTAAATGACATGGATCCAAACCAGAGCCTTGAAAGGATCAACTTCCTGGTAGCCGAAGCATGTTCTAGGCATATTCCCCTAAGAAAGAAGAAGAGCAGGAGTAAACTGGAGAGAAAAAGACGCTCCCTCTACAGAAGACGACGAAGAGTCACTGAGCTCCTCAGGAGTGCTAGAATATCTGATACACGAAAGGAGGCGCTGACCAGGGAAGTGGAAACTATCGAACTTAAGCTAAATGACTCTGACAGGAACCAGGAGAGGCAGGAGGAGCTTAAAGCTATTAGTGAAATTGAAAGAAATTCAAAATATTTCTTTTCATATGCCAAAAACAAGGCAAATACCACATCTAGTATCGGGCCCTTACTCAGACAGGATGGGACTTACACAGATGACAAGAAGGAAATGAGTGAAATATTGAAATCCCAGTACGACTCTGTGTTTAGTGAACCACTAATCGGTCTGAGGATCGACGACCAAAATGATTTCTTCATGAATGAGCCTCAAAACTCCATAAATGTATGCCAGATTTCCGACATTACCCTAACTCCGATAGATTTCGAAAAAGCCATTGACAACATGCCTATGCACTCAGCCCCGGGCCCAGACTCGTGGAACTCTGTTTTCATTAAGAACTGCAAGAAACCCCTCTCGCGTGGCCTAAGTACACTATGGAGGAGGAGCTTGGACATGGGTGAAATTCCACAGTCACTTAAAACAACAGATATAGCCCCACTCCATAAAGGTGGCAGCAAAGCATTAGCCAAGAACTATAGACCAATAGCTCTGACGTCCCAAATCATAAAAATCTTTGAAAGAGTGCTAAGAAGCAGGATTGCAAATCACCTGGATTCCCAAAATCTGCACAATCCAGGGCAACATGGGTTCAGGGCAGGTCGCTCCTGCCTCTCACAACTACTGGATCACTATGACATGGCCTTGGATGCACTGGAAGAAAATCAGAATGCAGATGTAATATACACAGACTTTGCAAAAGCATTTGACAAATGCGATCATGGCGTAATAGCCCATAAAATACGTGCTAAAGGAATAACTGGGAAAGTGGGGAGATGGATCTTCAACTTCCTAACAAATCGAACACAAAGAGTAGTGGTAAACAGAGTTAAATCGGAGGCTGCCATAGTGAAGAGCTCTGTTCCACAAGGCACAGTACTCGCCCCCATCTTATTCCTTATCCTCATATCAGACATAAACAGAGATATACACCACAGCACCGTATCATCCTTTGCGGATGATACTAGGATCTGCATGAGGCTATCATCTGATGAGGACGCGGTTAACCTCCAAGAAGATATAAACAAAGTTTTCCAGTGGGCAACGGTAAACAATATGATGTTCAATGAGGACAAATTCCAACTACTCCGTTATGGAAAACTGGAGGAGATAATAACTAGAACAAAGTATACTACTGACTCCGGCCATACAATAGAGCGGAAAAATAATGTAAGGGACCTGGGAGTAATAATGTCTGAGGATCTCACTTTCAAGGATCACAACAGTGCCACGATCGCACGTGCAAAGAAAATGATAGGATGGATAATGAGAACTTTCAAAACGAGAGATGCCAAGCCCATGATGATCCTTTTCAAATCACTTGTTCTCTCTAGGCTGGAATACTGCTGTACATTAACATCTCCATTCAAAGCAGGTGAAATCGCAGATCTAGAGAGTGTACAGAGAACCTTTACTGCACGTATAAGTTCTGTCAAGCACCTTAACTACTGGGAACGCTTGGAAGCACTTGACTTGTACTCGTTGGAACGCAGGAGGGAGAGATATATCATAATCTACACTTGGAAAATCTTGGAAGGAATGGTCCCAAATCTGCACACAGAACTCACTCCCTACGAAAGTAAAAGACTGGGCAGGCGATGCAAAATGCCCCCAATAAAAAGTAGGGGCGCCATTGGTACACTAAGAGAAAACACCATAAGTGTCCGGGGCCCAAAACTGTTCAACAGCCTCCCATCAAGCATTAGGGGAATTGCCAATAAACCCCTGGCTGCCTTCAAGAGAGAGCTGGACAGATACCTAAAGTCAGTGCCGGATCAGCCGGGCTGTGGCTCGTACGTTGGACTGCGTGCGGCCAGCAGTAACAGCCTAGTTGAACAGGCCCTGATCCATCGGGAGGCCTGGTCATGGACCGGGCCGCGGGGGCGTTGATCCCCGGAATAACCTCCAGGTAACCTTCAGGTAACACCCTTCCAAACGGTTGATCAAGGAATTGAGATTTGTTAGGTTTTAATTTCTCTACTTTTCTGAGAAGCACATCACTAGTTACTGTACCAGTGCATAATTTATTATCATCCAGTTCTATATAATCTATTATTTCAGGAATTTCGTTAGTATTTTAATGGGTATAAGCTGAGAGGAAGTAAGTATTGAGAATTTCACACATATCCTTATCACTGTCAGTGATCAGACAGTGATAAGGATATCAGCCACATAACATTAGTGCTACAATGAGCTTAACTTGATATCAGCTACATATCATTAGTGCAAGAGTGGTCTTATCTTGACACAAGCCACATAACATTAGTACTACAGTGATCTTATCTTGACACCAGATACATATCATTAGTGCTACAATGATGTTATCTTGACACCAGCCACATAACACTAGTGTTACAGTGATCTTATCTTGACATCAGCTACATAACACTAGTGCTACAGTGATCTTACCTTGACACCAGCCACATATCATTAGTGCTACAGTGATTTTATCTTGACAACAGCAACATAAAACTAATCCTACAGTGATCTTATCTTGACATCAGCCACATAACAAGTGCTACAGTGATCTTATCTTGACATCAGCCACATAACACTAGTGCACCAGTTATCTTATCTTGACTCAAGCCACATAACATTAGTGCTACAGTGATCTTATCTTGACATCAGCTACATAGTGTTAGTGCTAGAGTGATCTTATCTTGACACCAGCCACATAACATTAGTGCTACAGTGATCTTATTTTGACATGAGCCACATAACACTAGTGCTACAGTGATCTTGTCTATACTTCAGCCACACACCATTAGTGCTACAGTGATCTTATCTTGACATCAGCCACATACCATTAGTGCTGCAGTGATCTTATCTTGACTCAAGCCACATAACATTAGTGCAACAGTGATCATACTTTGTCATCACACACATAACATTAGTGCTACAGTGATCTTATTTTGACACCAACCACATAATATTAGTGCTACAGTGATCTTATCTTGACATCTGCCACATAACATTAGTGTTACAGTGATCTTTTCTTTACATGAGCCACATAACATTAGTGCTACAGTGATCTTATCATGACGTCAGCCACATAACACTAGTGTTCCAGTGATCTTTTCTTGACATCAGTCACTTAATATCAGTACTACAGTAATCTTATCTTGACATCAGCCACATATCATTAGTGCTTCAGTGATCTTAACTTGACATCTGCCACATAACAACAGTGCTACAGTGATCTTATCTTGGCATCAGCCATATAACACTAGTGCACCAGATAGCTTATCTTGACTCCAGCCACACAACATTAGTGCTACAGATATCTTATCTTGACATCAGCTGCATAGTGTTAGTGCTAGAGTGATCTTATCTTGACACCAGCCACATAACATTAGTGCTACACTGATCTTACCTTGATATCAAACACATCATATTAGTGGTACAGTGATCTTATCTCGACATCAGCCACATAACATTAGAGCTACAGTGATCTTATTTTGACACCAGCCATATAACATTAGTGTTACAGTGAGCTTATATTGGCATCAGCCACATAACATTAGTGCTACAGTGGTCTCAGGTTGACATCAGCCACATAATGTAAGTGCTACAGTGAACTTATCTTGACACCAGCCACATAACATTAGTTCTACAGTGATCTTATCTTGATATCAGACACATAACAATAGTGCTACAGTGAACTTATCTTTACAGCAACCACATAACATTAGAGCTACAGTGACCTTATTTTGGCATCAGCGACATAACATTAGTTCTACAGTGATCTTATCTTCACACCAGCCACATAACATTAGTGCTACAGTGAGCTTATCTTGACATCAGCCACATAACACTAGTGATACAGTGATCTTATCTTGACATCAGCTACGTAGCACTAGTGCTACAGTGATCTTATTTTGACATCAGCCACATAACACTAGTGCTACAATGATCTTATTTTGACTTCTGCCACATAACACTAGTGCTACAGTGATCTTATCAATACTCCAGCCACATACCATTAGTGCTACAGTGATCTTATCTTGACACCAGCCACATAACACTAGTACTACAGTTATCTTATCTTGACATCAGCCACTTAACATTAGTACTATAGTGTTCTTGTCTTGACACCAGCCACATAACACTAGTGCTACAGTGAACTTATCATGAAATCAGCCACATAACATTAGTGCTACAGTTATCTTATTTTGACACCAGCCACATAACATTAGTGCTACAGTGATCTTATCTTGACACCAGCCACATAACACTAGTGCAACAGTGATATTATCTTGACATCACCCACATAACGCTAGTGCTACAGTGATCTTATCTTGACACTTGCCACATAAAATTAGTGCTACAGTGAGCTTATCTTGACATCAGCCACATAACTTTAGTGTTACAATGATCTTATCTTGACACAAGCCACGTAACACTAGTGCTACAGTGATACTATGTTGACATCGGCCACATAAGGCTAGTGCTACCGTGATCTTATCTTGACACCAGCCACATAACATTAGTGCTAGAGTGAGCTTTTCTTGACATGAGCCACATAACATTAGTTCTACAGTGAAGTTATCTTGACACCAGCCACATAACATTAGTGCTACACTGTCTTTACCTTGACACCAGCAACATAACGCTAGTGCTAAAGTGATCTTATCTTGACATCATTCACATAACATTAGTGCTACAGTGTTTAAAAGATTACCCGAAGTTTTGCTGAGTTATTCTTTATATTCCTTTAACACCCTTCCAAACGGTTGATCAGGGAATTGAGATTTGTTAGGTTTTAATTTCTCTACTTTTCTGAGAATCACATCACTAGTTACTGTACCAGTGCATAATTTATTATCATCCAGTTCTATATAATCTATTATTTCAGGAATTTCGTTAGTATTTTAATGGGTATAAGCTGAGAGGAAGTAAGTATTGAAAATTTCACACATATCCTTATCACTGTCAGTGATCAGGCAGTGATAAGGATATCAGCCACATAACATTAGTGCTACAATGAGCTTACCTTGATATCAGCTACATATCATTAGTACTACAGTGATCTTATCTTTACACCAGCCACATATCGTTAGTGCTACAATGATGTTATCTTGACACCAGCCACATAACACTAGTGTTACAGTGATCTTATCTTGACATCAGCTACATAACACTAGTGCTACAGTGATCTTACCTTGACACCAGCCACATATCATTAGTGCTACAGTGATTATATCTTGACAACAGCAACATAAAACTAATGCTACAGTGATCTTATCTTGACATCAGCCACATAACAAGTGCTACAGTGATCTTATCTTGACATCAGCCATATAACACTAGTGCACCAGTTATCTTATCTTGACTCAAGCCACATAACATTAGTGCTACAGGGATCTTATCTTGACATCAGATACATAGCGTTAGTGCTAGAGTGATCTTATCTTGACACCAGCCACATAACATTAGTGCTACAATGATGTTATCTTGACACCAGCCACATAACACTAGTGATACAGTGATCTTATCTTGACTTCAGCTACATAACACTTGTGCTACAGTGATCTTATCTTAACATCAGCCACATAACACTAGTGCTACAGTGATCTTATTTTGACATGAGCCACATAACACTAGTGCTACAGTGATCTTGTCTATACTTCAGCCACATACCATTAGTGCTACAGTGATCTTATCTTGACATCAGCCACATAACATTAGTGTTACAGTGATCTTATCTTGACTCAAGCCACATAACATTAGTGCAACAGTGATCATACTTTGACATCACACACATAACATTAGTGCTACAGTGATCTTATTTTGACACCAACCACATAATATTAGTGCTACAGTGAGCTTATCTTGACATCTGCCACATAACATTAGTGTTACAGTGATCTTTTCTTTACATGAGCCACATAACATTAGTGCTACAGTGATCTTATCATGATATCAGCCACATAACATTAGTGCTACACTGATCTTATCTAGACACCAGCCACACAATTCTTGTGCCACAGTGATCTCATCTTGACACCAGCCATATAACACTAGTGCTACAGTTAACTTATCTTGACACCAGCCACATAACGCTAGTGCTACAGTGATCTTATCTTCACACCAGCCACATACCACTAATGCTACAGTGATCTTATATTGACACCAGCCACATAACACTAGTGCTACAGTGATCTTATCTTGACATCAGCCACACAACACTAGTACTACAGTTATCTTATCTTGACATCAGCCACAAAACATTAGTACTACAGTGTTCTTGTCTTGACACCAGCCACATAACACTAGTGCTACAGTGAACTTATCATGATATCAGCCACGTAACATTAGTGCTACAGTGATCTTATTTTGACTCCAGCCGCATAACATTAGTGCTACAGTGATCTTATTTTGACACCAGCCACATAACACTAGTGCTACAGTGATATTATCTTGACATCAGCCACATAGCGCTAGTGCTACAGTGATCTTATCTTGACAATTGCCACATAAAATTAGTGCTACAGTGATCTTATCTTTACATCAGCCACATAACATTAGTGCTACAGTGATCTTATCTTGACACCAGCCACATTACATTAGTGCTACAGTGAGCTTTTCTTGATATGAGCCACATAAAATTAGTTCTACAGTGAAGTTATCTTGTCACCAGCCACATAACATTAGTGCTACAGTGATCTTATCTTGACATCGGTCACAAAACATTAGTGCTTCAGTGTTGAAAAGATTAGCCGAAGGTTTGCTAAGTTATTCTTGTATGCATAGTATAATTGGCTTTGGCATGCTGCTCTTATCTGTATTTTTTTTTTTGTACCTCTGTATGTATGCTCAAATTGTAAATAAATAAATAAATAAACACCATTCCAAACAGTTGGTCAGGGAATTGAGATTTGTAGGTTTTAATTTCTCTATTTTTCTGAGAAGCACATCACAAGTTACCGCACCAGTGCATAATTTATTATCATTCAGTTCTAAATAATCTATTATTTCAGGAATTTCGTTAGTATTTTAATAGGTATAAGCTGAGAGGAAGCAAGTATTTAGAATTTCACACATGTCCTTATCACTGACAGAGATCAGACAGTGATAAGGACATCAGCCACATAACATTAGTGCTATAGTGAGCTTACCTTGACATCAGCCACATAGCATTAGTGCTACAGTGGTCTTATCTTGACACAAGCCACAAAATGTTAGTACTACAGTGATCTTATCTTGACAACAGCGACATAACATTAGTGCTACAATGATGTTATCGTGACACCAGCCACATAATATTAGAGGCACAGTGATCTTATCTTGACATCAGCCACATAACTTTAGTATTACAGATATCTTATCTTGACATCAGCCACATAACATTAGTGCTACAGTGAACTTATCTTGACATCAGCCTCATAACATTAGTGCTACAGTGATCTTATCTTGTCATCACCCACTTAACGTTAGTGCTACAGTGATCTTATTTTGAAACCAGCCACATAACACTAGTGCTACATTGAGCTTGTCTTGACACCAGCCACATAACACAAGTGCTACAGTGATCTTATCTTAACACCAGCTATATATCTTTAGTATTACAGTTATCTTACCTTGACTTCAGCCACATAACATTAGTGCTACAGTGATCAAATCTTGACATCAGCAACATAACACTTGTACTACAGTGATCTTATCTTGACATCAGCCACATAACACAAGTGCTACAGTGATCTTCTCTTGAGAGCAGCCACATAACATTAGTGCTACAGTGATCTTATCTTGACACCAGCCACATAACATTAATGCTACAGTGATCTTATTTTGACATCAGCCACATAACAGTAGTGCTACAGTGATCTTAACTTAACACCAGCCACATAACTTTAGTATTACAGTGATCTTATATTGGCATCAGCCACATAACATTATTGCTACAGTGATCTTATTTTGACACCAGCCACATAACATTAGTGCTACAGTGATCTAATCTTGACATCAGCAACATAACACTAGTATTACAGTGATCTTATCTTGACATCAGCCACATAACACAAGTGCTACAGTGATCTTCTCTTGAGAGCAGCCACATAACATCAGTGCTGCAGTGATCTTATCTTGACACCAGCCACATAACATTAGTGCTACAGTGATCTTATCTTGACATCAGCCATATAACAGTAGTGCTACAGTGATCTTAACTTAACACCAGCCACATAACTTTAGTATTTCAGTGATCTTATATTGGCATCAGCCACATAACATTAGTGCTACAGTGGTCTTATCTTGATATCAGCCACATAACAGTAGTGCTACAGTGATCATTTCTTGACACCAGCAACATAACATTAGTGCTACAGTGATCTTATTGTTACAAAAAAAGCTGTTCTAAAAGTGAATACTATAAACGTCTGCCCTTCTAGCATCCACCCTCTTACTGGGTTTTCGTAACAAGTAGTCAGTATCCTTGTCCAATTATCAATTAGAATTCAGTATGATTCAATAGTGCTTCAGGATTGCAACTGGTAGGCTACTAACTAGAGAAAATAAAATTTAATAAATTTATTAAGTATCGTGTAGAGGTATATCATCAAATTAAATTAAATTAATCAATTCAAACAAATTAATAATAATCACTGCTCTCGTGTACAGTATTATTGTGCTGAAAGCACATATCACTTTTATAATTCTTAAGTACCGTCTGGTACATTAACATTTAATAAGATATTACAAATATGTACAATTAAGTTTGTGTGTAAGTGCTCTAAGTAGTTTGCTAAGTCTCACGATTCGACTAGACTTAAACAAGTGACTGACAAAGTCCTCAAATAAACTAACTTCTTGACCAACTGGCTATCAGAACAGTTTGCTTGAACAATAAAAAGAATGCAAAGCCCAATAGCAATATAACAAGCAACTGCGACACAGAATCAGGAACAAGGAGATAATATAACGACACTAAGTAGGGACCATCAGCAGATCCTCCACAAAAGTCACAAAACTCCTATACTACTGAATCTAAGTTCAGCATAAGAAAATCCCGACTGTGACAGTACACAGATACCAGTACAAGTTAGGTCAGAAGCTACAGCTTAGGACCTGAGTTGCTCAGAGTGTCTAAGCGACACACAACCTCAGTACAACGTCGAAAATCACTAAGTCTGTACAATGTTCTTTGAGCAGAGTCTCCAGAACTAACAATAATAATGAGACAGGAGACGATCTTCCAACAAGGGCCAATAAGGGAGATTTAGGCACTTGTCATGAATACCTCCAACCACCAAGAGAGTCTAGACCAGACTGAATACTTCAAGAGAGGTGAGGACACCCCCTTCTATCATGTGATAGCTCCATGGACAGCTGCTGCTCAGTAACAACGAGAAGCCGACAGCGAAACGAGCCACAAGCGATAATTACAGTAATTAGACAATCAAGACTTGAACTTTGAGCACATAATATGTTGCATCCTACCTAACAACAGGTAACTAAGTCAAATAATAATATAAAGCAATACATTTACGATTTAGCTATTATCGCAAATATAAGCAATATAAAATTATATGAAAAGATAATATACAAGTAATATATATACATACATTACAACCCATTCAGGGGTTGCAACATTATCTTGACATCAGCCACATAACAATAGTGCTACAGTGATCTCATATTGACATCAGCCACATAACAGTATTGATACAGTGATCTTATCTTGACACCAGCCACATAACATTAGTGCTACAGTGAACTTATCTTGACATCAGCCACATAACGTTAGCGCTACAGTGAGCTTATCTTGACACCAACCACTTACCACTAGTGGTACAGTCATCTTATCTTGACAACAGCCACATTACGCTAGTGCTACAGTGATCTTATCTTGAAATCAGCCACATAACATTAGTGCTACCGTAATCTTATCTTGATATCAGCCACATAACATTAGTTCTCCAGTGTTCTTATCTTGACATCAGCCACATAACAATAGTGCTACAGTGATCTTATCTTGACATCAGCCACATAATGCTAGTGCTACAGTGATCTTTTCTTGACATCAGCCAGATAGCATTAGTGCTACAGTGATCTTATCTTGACATCAGCCACATAACATTAGTGCTACAGTGATCTTATTTTGACACCAGCCACATAACACTTGTGCTACAGTGATCTTATGTTGACACCAGCCACATAACACTAGTGATACAGGGATCTTATCTTGACACCAGCCACATAACACTAGTGTTATAGTGATCTTATCTTGACATCAGCCACATAACCTTAGCACTACAGTGATCTTATCT
Organism: Cherax quadricarinatus; assembly: GCF_038502225.1. Lineage (NCBI taxonomy): Eukaryota > Metazoa > Arthropoda > Malacostraca > Decapoda > Parastacidae > Cherax > Cherax quadricarinatus. The sequence goes on along the minus strand of NC_091321.1, from coordinate 31,060,909 downwards.
TAACATCAGCAACATAACATTAGTGCTGCAGTATTCTTGTCTTGATACCAACCACATAACACTAGTGCTACAGTGAGCTTATCTTGACATCAGCCACATAACATCAGTTCTACAGTGAGCTTATCTTGACACCAGGCACATAACATTAATGCTACAGTGATCTTGACTTGACATCAGTCACATAAAATTAGTGCTACAGTGTTGAAAAGATGAGCCGAAGGTTTGCTAAGTTCTTCTTTACATTCCTTTAACACCCTTCCAAACAGTTGATCAGTGATTTGTGATTTGTTAGGTTTTAATTTCTGTTTTTTTCTGAGGAAAACATCACTAGTTACAGCAATCGTGCATAATTTTTTATCATCCATTTCTATATAATCAATTATTACAACAATTTCGTTAGTATTTTCCTGGGTAAAAACTGAGAGGAAGTAAGTATTGAGAATTTCACTCATGTCCTTATCACTCTCAGTGATCTGACAGTGATAAGGACATCAGTCACATAACATTAGTACTACAGTGAGCTTATCTTGACATCAGCCACATAACATTAGTGCTACAGTGTCTTATCTTGACACCAGCCACATAACATTAGTGCTACAGTGATCTTATCTTGACACCAGCCACATAACATTAGTGCTATAGTGATCTTATCTTGACACCAGCCACATAACTTTAGTATTACAGTGATCTTATGTAGGCATCAGCCACATAACATTAGTGCTACAGTGATCTTATCTTCACATCAGCCACATAACAATAGTGCTACAGTGATCTTAGCTTGGCACCAGCAACATAACGTTAGTGCTACAGTGATTTTATCTTGACATCAGCCACATAACAATAGTGCTACAGTGATCTTATCTTGACACCAGCCACATAACATTAGTGTTACAGTGAACTTATCTTGACATCAGCCACATAACATTAGTGCTACAGTGATCTTATCTTGACACCAACCACTTACTGCTAGTGCTACAGTGATCTTATCTTGACACCAGCCACATAACATTAGTGCTCCAGTGAACTTATCTTGACATCAGCCACATAACATTAGTGCTCCAGTGTTCTTATCTTGACATCAGCCACATAACAATAGTGCTACAGTGATCTTATCTTGACATCAGCCACATAACGCTAGTGCAACAGTGATCTTATCTTGACACCCGCCAGATAGCAACAGTGCTGCAGTGATCTTATCTTGACATCAGTCACGTACCATTAGTGCTACAGTATTGAAAAGATTAGCCGAAGGTTTGCTAAGTTCTTCTTTATATTTCTTTAACACCATTCCAAACATTTGATCAGGGATTTGGTATTTGGTAGGTTTTAATTTCTCTATTTGTCTTAGAGCCACATCACTAGTTATCGCAATCGTGCATAATTTATTATCCGCCAGTTCTAAATAATCTATTTTTTCAAGAATTTCGTTAGTATTTTCCTGGGTAAAAACTGATAGGAAGTAAGTATTGAGAATTTCATACATGTCCTTATCACTGTCAGTGATCTGACAGTGATAAGGACATCAGCCACATAACATTAGTGCTACAGTGATCTTAACTTGACATCAGCAACAAAACATTAGTGCTACAGTGATCTTATCTTGACACCAGCCACATAACTTTAGTATTACAGTGATCTTATCTTGACATCGGCCATAAAACATTTGTGCTATAGTAATCTTATCTTGGCATCAGCCACATAACATTAGTGCTACAGTGATCTTATCTTGACACCAGCCACATAAGATTAGTGCTACAATGATCTCATCTTGATATGAGCCACATAACATTAGTGGTACAGTGATCTTATCTTGACATCAGCCATATATCATTAGTGCTGCAGTGATCTTATCTTGACATCAGCCACATAACATGAGTGCTACAGTGAACCTATCTTGACTCCAGCCGCATAACATTACTGCTTCAGTGAACTTATCTTGACATCAGCAACATAACGTTAGTGCTACAGTGATCATATCTTGACACCAGCTACACAACACTAAAGCTACAGTGAACTTATGTTGACATCAGCCACATAACATTAGTGCTACAGTTATCTCATCTTGACATCAACCACATAACATTAGTACTACAGTGAACTTATCTTGATATCAGCCACATAACAATAGTGCTACAGTGATCTCATCTTGACACTAGCAACATAACATTAGTTCTACAGTGATCTTTTCTTCAGACCAGCCACATAACATTAGTGCTACAGTGATATTATCTTGACATCAGCCAAATAACATTAGTGCTTCAGAGATCTTATCTTGACATGAGCCGAATAACAATAGTGTTACAGTGATCTTATCTTGACACCAGCCACATAACATTAGTGATACAGTGATCTTATCTTGGCACCAGCCACAAAACATTAGTGCTACAGTGATCTTATCTTGACATCAGCAACAGAACATTAGTGCTACAGTGATCTGATCTTGACATCAGCCACATAACACTAGTGCTACAGTGATCTATCTTGATATCAACCACATAACACTAGTGCTACAGTGATCTTAACACCAGCCACATAACACTAGTGCTGCAGAGATCTTATCTTGACACCAGCCAATTAACATTAGTGCTTCAGTGATCTTATCTTGACATCAGCCATGTAACATTAGTGCTATAGTGAACTTATCTTGACATCAACCACATAACATTAGTGCTACAGTGATCTCATCTTGACACCAGCTAAATAACATTAGTGCTACAGTGAGCTTATCTTGACACCAGCCACATAACTTTAGTATTACAGTGATCTTGTCCTGACATCGGCCACATAACATTAGTGCTATAGTGATCTTATCTTGACATCAGCCACATAGCATTAGTGCTACAGTGAGCTTATCTTGACACCAGCCTCATAACTTTAGTATTATAGTGATCTTGTCTTGACATCGGCCACATAACATTAGTGCTATAGTGATCTTATCTTGACATCAGCCACATAGCATTAGTGCTACAGTGAACTTATCTTGACACCATCCACATAACATTAGTGCTACAGTGATCTCATCTTGATATCAGCCACATAATATTGGTGACACAGTGAACTTTTCTTGACACCAGCTACATAACACTAGTGCTACAGTGAGCTTATCTTGACATCAGCATCATAACACTAGTGCTACATTGATCTTATCTTGACACCAGCCACATAACTTTAGTGCTTCAGTGATCTTATGTTGACATCAGCCACATAACATTAGTGCTAGAGTGATCTTATCTTGACATCAGCCATATAACATTATCGCTACAATGATCTTATCTTGACACCAGCCACATAACATTAGTGGTACAGTGAACTTATCTTGACACCAACCACATAACATTAGTGCTACAGTGATCTTATCTTCACATCAGTCACATAACATTAGTGCTACAGTGTTGAAAAGATTACCTGGAGAGATTACCTGGAGAGAGTTCCGGGGGTCAACGCCCCCGCGGCCCGGTCAGTGTCCCAGGATGCGACCCACACCAATCGACTAACACCCAGGTACCCATTTTACTGATGGGGAACATAGACAACAGGTGGAAAGAAACACGTCCAATGTTTCTACTCTGGCTGGGAATCGAACCCAGGCCCTCACCGTGTGAAGCGAGAGCGTTAACCACCAGGCCGAAGGTTTGCTAAGTTCTTCTTTACATTTCTTTAACACCCTTCCAAACAGATTCTCAGTGATTTGGAATTTGTTAGGTTTTAATTTATCTATTTGTCTGAGAACCACATCACTAGTTACCGCAATCGTGCATTATTTATTATCATCCAGTTCTATATAATCTATTATTTCAGGAATTTCGTTAGTATTTTCCTGAGTAAAAACTGAGGAGAAGTAAGTATTGAGAATTTCGCAGATGTTCTTATCACTGTCAGTGATCTGACATTGATAAAGATGTCAATCATAAGACATTAGTGCTACAGTGATCTTATCTTTACATCAGCCACATAACATTAGTACTAGAGTGACCTTGTCTTTACACCAACCACATAACATTAGTGCTACAGTGATCTTATCTTGACATCAGCCACATAACAATAGTGCTACAGTGATCTTATCTTGACATCAGCCATAACATTAGTTCTACAGTTATCTTATCTTGACACCAGCCACATAACATTAGTGCTACAGTGATCTTATCTTGATACATCCACATAACTTTAGTATTACAGTGATCTTAACTTGGCATCAGCCACATAACATTAGTGCTACAGTGATCTTATCTTGACATTAGCCACATAACATTAGTGCAACAGTGATCTTATCTTGACATCAGTTACATAACATTAGTGCTACAGTGATTCTAACTTGACACCTGCTACATAACACTAGTGCTACAGTGATCTTATCCTGAGGCAGTCATATAACACTATCGTTACAGGGATCTTATCCTGACAACAGTTACATAACGCTAGTGTTAGAATTATCTTATCCCGACACTAGTTTCATAACACTAAACACTAGAGCTTCAGTGACCTTATTTTGACACTAGTGCTACAATGAGCTTATCTTGACAGAAGTTGCATAACACTAGTGCTACAATGATCTTATTTTGATACAAGTTTCATAACACTACTGCTACAATGATCTTATCTTGACACAAGTTACATAACACTAGTGCTATAGTAATAGTAAACTGTCCACGATTGCAGTAACTATTGGCATGGTCCTCAGACAAATAGAAAAATTAAAATCTCACAAATCTACGGGCCCTGATGAACTGTTTGCCAGGATTTTAAAGGAATGTAAAGTGAAACTAAGCATACGTTTGGCTAATCTTTTCAGTATATGACTACAAACTGGCATAGTGCCAGATAAGTGGAAAATGGCAAATGTAATACCTATTTACAAGGCAGGTGACAGGTCCTTAGCTTCGAACTATAGACCAATAAACTTTACCTCCATAGTTGGTAAATTTATGAAATCAAATATTGCTGAAGCATTTCGTAGCCATCTTGAAATGCATAAATTGATTAACGAATCTGAGCACTAAGCTGTTTGAGGAGGTGTATCATGGTATTGAATATGATATTGTGTACATGGACTTCAGTAAGACTTGCGATAGAGTTCCACATCAGAGGCTATTGAAGAAACTTAAGGCACACGTCACAAGCGGTGTTCCACTTGTTGCTCACAATTTACATGAACAACATAGATGAGGGAATAAATAGACACAAGCAGATTTGCTGATGACACCAAAATAGGCCTTCCAGTTCATTCAAATGAGGACATTAGAGCACTCCAAGATGATTTTGAATAGACTGATGCAGTGGTCCGAGAAGTGGCAGATGCAGTTTAATAAAGACAAATGGAAAGTCCTAAATGTTGGACAAGAAAATGACCATTCCACATATAAACAAAATAATGTAGATCTTAATATTACTGATTGCGAAAAGGATTTAGTAGTTCTGGTTAGCAGTAACCTGAAACCAAGACAACGGTGTATAAGTGTTCGCAATAAAGCTAACAGAATCCTTGGCTTCATATCAAGAAGTGTAAATAATAGAAGTACTCAGGTTGTTCTTCAACTCTATATATCCTTGGTTAGGCCTCATTTAGATTATGCAGCACAGTTCTGGTCACCGTATTACAGAACGGATATAATTGCATTGGAAAATGTACAAAGGAGGATGACAAAGTTGATCCTATATATCAGAAATCTTCCCTATGAGGATGGACTGATGGGCCTGAATCTGCATTCTCTAGAAAGACAAAGAATTAGGGGAGGATATGATTGAGGTGTATAAATGGAAAACAGGAATTAATAAAAGGGATACAGCGTGCTAAAAATATCTAGCCTAGACAGCACGCGCAGCAATGGATTTAAGCTCGAAAAATTCAGATTCTGCAAGGATATAAGAAAGCACTGGTTTGGTAATAGAGTTGTGGATGAGTGGAACAAACTCCCGAGTGGATGTGGGTGGGTGTGAGTTAGACCTGACTAGCTTGCGCTACTAGGTCAGTTGTCGTGCTCCTTCCTTAGGGTATGTGACCTGACCTGACTACCTTAAGGCATTGGCTTAAGCTTGTGGATGAATTGGACCTGCCTCGCATGGGCCAGAAAGTCTCCTGCAGTGCTCCTTCTTTCTTAAGTTTCTTACGTTCTTATTTTATCCTAACACCAGCCACATAACACGAGTGCTACAGTGATCTTAATCTAACACCAGCCACATAACACCAGTGCTACAGCGATCTTAACACCAGCCATATAACACCAGTGCTACAGCGATCTTAACCTAACACCAGCCACATAACACCAGTGCTACAGTGATCTTAACCTAACACCAGCCACATAACACCAGTGCTACTGTGATCTTAACGTAATACCAGCCACATAACACCAGTGCTACAGCGATCTTAACCTAACACCAGCCACATAACACCAGTGCTACAGTGATCTTAACCTAACACCAGCCACATAACACCAGTGCTACAGTGATCTTATCCTAACACCAGCCACATAACACCAGTGCTACAGTGATCTTAACCTAACACCAACCACATAACACCAGTGCTACAGTGATCTTAATCTAACACCAGCCACATAACACCAGTGCTACAGTGATCTTAACCTAACACCAGCCACATAACACCAGTGCTACAGTGATCTTAACGTAACACCAGCCACGTAACACCAGTGCTACAGTGATCTTAACCTAACACCAGCCACATAACACCAGTGCTACTGTGATCTTAACCTAATACCAGCCACATAACACCAGTGCTACAGCGATCTTAACACCAGCCATATAACACCAGTGCTACAGCGATCTTAACCTAACACCAGCCACATAACACCAGTGCTACAGTGATCTTAACCTAACACCAGCCACATAACACCAATGCTACTGTGATCTTAACCTAATACCAGCCACATAACACCAGTGCTACAGTGATCTTAACCTAACACCAGCCACATAACACCAGTGCTACAGCGATCTTAACCTAACACCAGCCACATAACACCAGTGCTACAGTGATCTTAACCTAACACCAGCCACATAACACCAATGCTACTGTGATCTTAACCTAATACCAGCCACATAACACCAGTGCTACAGTGATCTTAACCTAATACCAGCCACATAACACCAGTGCTACAGCGATCTTAACACCAGCCATATAACACCAGTGCTACAGCGATCTTAACCTAACACCAGCCACATAACACCAGTGCTACAGTGATCTTAACCTAACACCAGCCACATAACACCAATGCTACTGTGATCTTAACCTAATACCAGCCACATAACACCAGTGCTACAGTGATCTTAACCTAACACCAGCCACATAACACCAGTGCTACAGCGATCTTAACCTAACACCAGCCACATAACACCAGTGCTACAGTGATCTTAACCTAACACCAGCCACATAACACCAGTGCTACAGCGATCTTAACCTAACACCAGCCACATAACACCAGTGCTACAGTGATCTTAACCTAACACCAGCCACATAACACCAATGCTACTGTGATCTTAACCTAATACCAGCCACATAACACCAGTGCTACAGTGGTCTTAACCTAACACCAGCCACATAACACCAGTGCTACAGTGATCTTAACATAACACCAGCCACATAACACCAGTGCTACAGTGATCTTAACCTAACACCAGCCACATAACACCAGTGGTACAGCGATCTTAACCTAACACCAGCCACACAACACCAGTGCTACAGTAATCTTATCCTAACACCAGCCACATAACACCAGTGCTACAGTGATCTTAACCTAACACCAGCCACATAACACCAGTGCTACAGTGATCTTATCCTAACACCAGCGATAATAACACTAGTGCTACATCGATCTTAACCTAACACCAGCCACATAACACCAGTGCTACAGTGATCTTATCCTAACACCAGCCACATAACACCAGTGCTACAGTGATCTTAACCTAACACCAACCACATAACACCAGTGCTACAGTGATCTTAATCTAACACCAGCCACATAACACCAGTGCTACAGTGATCTTAACCTAACACCAGCCACATAACACCAGTGCTACAGTGATCTTAACGTAACACCAGCCACGTAACACCAGTGCTACAGTGATCTTAACCTAACACCAGCCACATAACACCAGTGCTACTGTGATCTTAACCTAATACCAGCCACATAACACCAGTGCTACAGCGATCTTAACACCAGCCATATAACACCAGTGCTACAGCGATCTTAACCTAACACCAGCCACATAACACCAGTGCTACAGTGATCTTAACCTAACACCAGCCACATAACACCAATGCTACTGTGATCTTAACCTAATACCAGCCACATAACACCAGTGCTACAGTGATCTTAACCTAACACCAGCCACATAACACCAGTGCTACAGTGATCTTAATCTAACACCAGCCACATAACACCAGTGCTTCAGTGATCTTAACCTAACACCAGCCACATAACACCAGTGCTACAGTGATCTTAACCTAACACCAGCCACATAACAGTTGTACTTCGGTGATATTAACTTGACACGAGTCACATAAAACTAGTAAAGTGTTAGTGTTCTTAACCACATATCTTCAAAACATAGTGACATTAACCTGAGTCCAGCCACATAACACTATAGCAGTGTAACAATGACGTTAGGAAAATAAAGCTTATGAAACTTTAATTACATTAATCAAGAGAGTGACATTTTCTAATATGTAATGAAGTCCCATAGAAATTTAATTTTATTTTGAGTATGTAATGAAAGTAACAAAGTGGCTGAAATGAAATGTTTACTTAACATTTTGTCGCACAAATGTTTACTTAACATTTTGTCGCACAAATGTTTACTTAACATTTTGTCGCACAAATGTTTACTTAACATTTTGTCGCACAAATGTTTACTTAACATTTTATCGCACAAATGTTTACTTAACATTTTGTCGCACAAATGCTTACTTAACATTTTATCGCACAAATGTTTACTTAACATTTTATCGCACAAATGCTTACTTAACATTTTGTCGCACAAATGTTTACTTAACATTTTATCGCACAAATGTTTACTTAACATTTTATCGCACAAATGTTTACTTAACATTTTGTCGCACAAATGTTTACTTAACATTTTGTCGCACAAATGTTTACTTAACATTTTGTCGCACAAATGTTTACTTAACATTTTGTCGCACAAATGTTTACTTAACATTTTATCGCACAAATGCTTACTTAACATTTTATCGCACAAATGTTTACTTAACATTTTGTCGCACAAATGTTTACTTAACATTTTGTCGCACAAATGTTTACTTAACATTTTGTCGCACAAATGTTTACTTAACATTTTGTCGCACAAATGTTTACTTAACATTTTATCGCACAAATGCTTACTTAACATTTTATCGCACAAATGTTTACTTAACATTTTATCGCACAAATGTTTACTTAACATTTTATCGCACAAATGTTTACTTAACATTTTATCGCACAAATGTTTACTTAACATTTTGTCGCACAAATGCTTACTTAACATTTTATCGCACAAATGTTTACTTAACATTTTATCGCACAAATGCTTACTTAACATTTTATCGCACAAATGCTTACTTAACATTTTATCGCACAAATGCTTACTTAACATTTTATCGCACATATGCTTACTTAACATTTTATCGCACAAATGTTTACTTAACATTTTATCGCACAAATGTTTACTTAACATTTTATCGCACAAATGCTTACTTAACATTTTATCGCACAAATGCTTACTTAACATTTTATCGCACAAATGTTTACTTAACATTTTAAGTCAGAAATATAAATTTTGTTACTTAAGCTTATTAAAAGAAAAAGTTTTTTGCTTAAAATCTTTCATACTAAAATGTAAAATAAAATTTCAGACGTAAATAACCAAGTTTATGAGCAAATTTATTGTAGTGTCGGATGTTATTAATTATTAATAATTAATAATAACAATATTATTATTAACAATAATAATATTGTTATTATTACTAATTTTATTATTATAAGTATTAGTGATACTAATAACAAATGCTGATGTTGTTGTTAATAATAATGTTAATACTGAGGTTAAAAATAATAATAATCTATGATAATAATAATGTCTATGACCTGAATGGGTCATAGAGATCAAGGACACAAAAATGACACAAAATGACAAGTTAACATCTTCATAAAATAACTTCAAAATTGCAAAGGTTATTTTTGTTAGTTGTTTAGTAATTTAGAGTTTATGTAGTGCGGTTGTTTTCACTGAACATTTGTTAAATGCAATCAACTAAAGTTTTAGGAAAAATTGTAAGTCATCCTTATATAAAATTAATAGTTTTGGTTAACATTTTATAACTCCTTTAATTGCAAAACCATAGAAAATGCTTATTATTAATTTTAAACTTTATTTTTGTGGCTTACTGGATGAATTTTTGACAAAAAATGGCTAAATTTCAATGTTTTCTTGCTAGTTTTGGATGTAAAACAAAAACATATAATAAAATAAATAAAATTAACATAAATAAAATAAAATTTACACAAATTTTATTTTAAACTTTCTGAGACATATTTACAAAGTTAAAAATGAGCAGTTTTTCTAGAATT
>NC_091321.1:30945338-31040338 GCF_038502225.1 Cherax quadricarinatus | reverse complement strand
TCTTTTTCTCACCATATACTCTTCCCTCCTTGCATCACTTCTACTTTGTAAAAACTCTCATATGCTAACTTTTTCTCCCTTTCTACTCTCTTTACATCATCAATCCACCAATCCCTCTTCTTCCCTCCTGCACCCACTTTCCTGTAACCACAAACTTCTGCTGAACACTTTAACACTACATTCTTAAACCTGCCCAATACATCTTCGACCCCATTGCCTATACTCTCACTATCCCATCTAAACTAAGTGCCTTCTCTTTTAGTTTATACACCTTCACCTCTCTCTTACTTGCTGCTTGTGTTTTCCTTGTATCCGATCTACCCTTTACTCTCACTGTAGCTACAACTAGAAAGTGATCTGATATATCTGTGACCCTTCTATAAACATGTACATCCTGTAGTCTTCTCAACAGTCTTTTATCTACCAATACATAGTCCAACAAACTACTGTCATTACGCCCAACATCATACCTTGTATACTTATTTATCCTCTTTTTCTCAAAATACATATTACTTATAACTAAACCCCTTTCTATACGAAGTTCAATCAAAGGGCTCCCCTTATCATTTACACCTGGCACCCTAAACTTATCTACCACACCCTCTCTAAATGTTTCTCCTACTTTAGCATTTAGGTTCCCTACCAAAGTTACTCTCTTACTTGATTTAAAGGTTCCTATACATTTGCTTAACATCTCCCAAAATCTCTCTCTCCTCTACTTTCCTCTCTTCTCCAGGTGCATACACGCTTATTATGACCCACTTTTCACATCCGACCCTTATTTTAATCAACATAATCCTTGAATTTACATATTTATATTCCCACTTCTCCTTCCATAACTGGTCCTTCAACTTTATTGCTATCCCTTCCTTAGCTCTAACTCTCTCAGCTACTCCTTACTTAATCCCATTTATTTTTCCCCACTGAAACTCGCCTACCCTCTTCAGCTTTGTTTCGCTTAGGGCTAGGACATCCAACTTCTTTTCATTCATAACATCAACAATCATCTCTTTCTTATCATCCACACTACATCCACGCATTCAAGCATCCCAGTTTTTCTTCTTCTGATTTTTAGTAAATGTGTACAGGAGAAGGGGTTACTAGCTCATTGCTCACGGCATTTTAGTCGCCTCATACGACACGCATGGCTTTCGGAGGAAAGATTCTTTTCCTCTTCCCCATGGACAATAGAGAGAAAAAACAAGAACAAGAGTTATTAAGAAAAAGAAGAAAAACCCTAGATGCATGTGCGTGCCTGTGTGTGCCTGTGTGTGCCCTCCGGAAAAAGGATGGCGGAATCAGGCCCATTGCAGTGGGTAACACCCTTCGGCGCCTAGTCGCCAAGGCTGCAGTAAGAAGGGTGAGTCAAGAGGCTGCTGCAATGCTGAAACCAACTCAGCTCGGTTTCGGCGTTCAACAGGGCTGTGAAGCAGCTGCCCACGCAGCACGAGTATATATCAAAAACATGTCCTATGAAAAAGCCTTGGTCAAATTGGACTTTGCCAATGCTTTCAACTCAGTCAGAAGGGATGCTGCTCTCCAAGCAGTTTATAGAAACTTCCCTTCCCTTTATCCCTTCATAGAATCGTGTTATAGTGTGACTTCCAAACTATTGTTTGGGGACCATGAAATTGACTCGTGTGAGGGCGTGCAACAGGGGGACCCTCTCGCCCCCTTTCTATTTTGTTTGGTCATCAAGGAAGTCACGGAGGCACTCTCCAGCGAGCTCAATATCTGGTTCCTGGACGACGGTACCCTAGCTGGCACAACAGAATCTCTCCTGGAGGACATCAGTAAAATTAAAGACATGGGAGAAAGCCTGGGCCTTTCTTTAAACCCCACTAAATGTGAAATAGTTTCTACCAATCAACAGTTGATCCAGAATATTAGTACCATTTTACCAGGAGCACGAGCCATTGATCCAGCCAATAGCACTCTCCTCGGTGCTCCTCTTGGGTCCAATGCCATCGATCTGATCCTAGGAAAAAAAGTCTCAGACCTCCGGACGATGGAAAGCAGGATGAAAGACATTGACACACACGATGCCTTCTACCTACTCACCAGGTGCCTGTCAACCCCAAAACTTACCTATTTTCTGAGATGCTCCCCAGCCTTCAGCAGTCCAAAACTCAAGGAATATGACTCTCTCCTGAAGGCCATGCTAGAGAGTGTATTGAATCTTTCCCTTGACGATGGACAGTGGTTGCAAGCCTCACTTCCGGTCAGGCTTGGAGGGCTAGGAGTACGCAGATCCTCCCAGATTGCTCTACCAGCTTTCCTATCCTCTTCCATTGCATCAAACGAGTTGATAAGACAAATTCTTCCTGACACCCTCAGTGACTCAGCAGGAATAGAAGACCCTAGCTATGTCAGTGCCATCACCGAATGGGAGACTCTTGCTGCTCCAGCACCAAACCCTAGTGCAGCACTGGCTCACAAACAGTCAAGCTGGGATAGCCCAATTGCTGAAAAGGTGCTTGCCAACATGCTCAGGGCTGCAACATCAGATAGGGAGATTGCCCGTCTCCAGGCTGTGAGTGCACCTCACTCCGGGGACTTCCTCCAAACAGTTCCCATATCGGCAATGGGAACGCGACTCGACCCTAAGACCCTCCGTATTGCAGTGGCTCTGCGCCTTGCTGCCCCAATTCACACAGAATATATGTGTATTTGCGGCGAAGTGCAAGCAGACCAATACGGTCTACATGGTCTTAACTGTTCCAAAACCAAGGGCTGGCATGCAAGACACAATGAGGTCAACGACATCATTAAGAGAACCCTTGCTACAGCTGGATGCCCTGCCGAGAGGGAGCCACGATCACTTGCAGCAAACAATACCCACAACCCAGCAAACCGCCCCGACGGGATCACCATCTATCCTTGGAAGAATGGCAAGCTCTTAGCATGGGACTATACCTGTGTGTCCACACTGGCTGACACCTTTATCCATCACAGTGTGGGGCGACAGGGAGGAGCTGCTGACCACAGGGAGGAGTACAAGATCAGCAAGTACAGGGACATTAGCCAACAGTATCAATTTGTCCCAGTGGGATCAGAGACCTTGGGATCATGGGGAAAAAATGCCACACGTTTCCTTAAAGAATTGGGTTCCAGACTCATCGACACCACCAGGGACCCAAGGGCAGCCACTTTCATGTTCCAGCGCCTCAGCGTCGCCATCCAGAGGGGAAATGCTTGCTGCATACTTGGCTCACGTCCAGCCTCGGAGGAGCTGGAGGAAATTCATCATCTTTGATACATTGTGCCACTGTATTCATGTTCATGTTTTTTTCTGTAAATGTATTTTGTTTATTAATAAATGTTCACATAGAATATAAATATAGGGGGTGGTAGGAGAAGAAAATATTCAAACAGCTCCGGGGAGAACCTTGAGTTTTCCCTGAGGTACGTTTATTGTCTTCTCTGAGGATGAGGGTCCCCATTCCAGCTATAGAGGTGGTACTTCCCAATATATATATATATATATATATATATATATATAAATACATATATATATATATATATATATATATATATATATATATATATATATATATATATATATTTATATATACATATATATATATATATATATATATATATATATATATATATATATATATACATATATATTTATATATATATATATATATATATATATATATATATATATATATATATATATATATATATATATATTTATATATATATATAAGGGGGCAATGCGGCAGATGTTGTAGGTGTATCGTATAGGAGGTAGGCTACTGAAAACAATAAAGAGTTTTTACGAGGATAGCGAGGCTCAGGTTAGAGTATGTAGGAGAGATGGAGATTATTTCCCAGTAAAAGTAGCCCTTAGACAAGGATGTGTGATGTCACCGTGGTTGTTCAATATATTTATAGATGGGGTTGTAAGAGAAGTAAATGCGAGGGTCTTGGCAAGAGGTGTGGAGTTAAAGATGAAGAATCAAACACAAAGTGGGAGTTGTCACAGTTGCTCTTTGCTGATGATGCTGTGCTTTTTGGAGATTCTGAAGAGAAGTTGCAGAGAAAAAAAACATACCACGGGCGGAATTGAACCCACGGTCAGAGAGTCTCAAAACGGTCTGGAGTTTTGAGACTCTCTGACCGCGGGTTCAATCCCGCCCGTGGTATGGTTTGTTTGCAATCGTGTCATTACAATTTCGTGAGTCAAGTTGCAGAGATTTGTGGATGAATTTGGTAGGGTATGTAAAAGAAGAAAATTAAAAGTTAATATAGGAAAGAGTCAGGTGATGACGGTAACAAAAATATTAGGTGACGAATGATTGGATATCAGATTGGAGGGAGAGAGTATGGAGGAGGTGAATGTATTCAGATATTTAGGAGTGGACGTGTCAGCAGATGGTTCTATGAAGGATGAGGTGAATTATAAAATTGATGAGGGAGGAAAAGGGTGAGTGGTGCACTTAGGATTCTGTGGAGACAAAAAACTTTATCCGTGGAAGGAAAGAGGGAAATGTTTGAGAGTATAGTTATACCAACACTCTTATATTGGTGAGAAGCGTGGGTGGTGAATGTTGCAACAAGGAGAAGGCTGGAGGCAGTGGAGATGTAATGTCTGAGGGCAATGTGTGGTGCGAATATAGTGCAGAGAATTTGTAGTTTGGAAAATAGGAGGAGGTGCAGGAATACGAAAACTACTATCCAGAGGACTGATAAAGGGTTGTTGAGTTGGTTCGGGCATGGAGAGAGAATGGAACAAAACAGAATGACTTCGAGAGTGTATAAATCTGTAGTGGAGGGAAGGCGGGGTATGGGTAGAACTAAGATAGGTTAGAGGGAGAGGGTAAATGAGGTTTTGTGTGAGAGGGGCTTGAACTTCCTGCAAGCGTGCATGAATGTATTTGATAGGAGTGAATGGAGACAAATGACTTTTAATACTTGACATGCTGTTGGAGTGTGAACAAAGTAACATTTATGAAGGGATTCAGGGAAACCGGCAGACCGGACTTTAGTCCAGGAGATGGGAAGTACAGTGTCTGCATTCTGAAGGAGGGGTGTTAAAGTTGCAGTTTTATAGCTGTAGTGTAAAACACCCCTCTGGCAAGACAGTGATGGAGTGAATGATGAAAGTTTTTCTTTTACGGACCACCCTGCCTTGGTGGGAATCGGCCTATGTGTTAATAAAAAAAAATAAAAATATATATGAAAAAAAAACACTGTGAAAGAATAGCAAAATTCCAAATTCTTTCGTGACTTCTCACCTTATCAAGGAACTATACAAAAACAAAATATCAAAGGAAGGCATATGAAGGGTCAAGACTACACCTCACCATCACGTCACCACAACAAAGCAACACCTCACACACACGGGACGACACCCGACTCTGTGAAACCCACCTGATACTCCACCCAAGAATTAAGATTTATTACTTGTTTAATGTATCATTAAATTCTTCCCAAATTTTATTAATTATAAATGAATCCAATTTATATAAACCAAAGGGAATATTCACATCATTTTCAAAACTGCTTTTTATGAAACAAGATTCAATTACATTTCTGTCAACCATGGACTTGCTTGATACAACTTTCTCAGCCTTTTGAAAATCAATTTGAGGGTTAAAATCTCTCACATGAATAAATGGAGCATTAGAATCTTGTCCACTTTCAATGCTATATTTATGTTGTTTTAATCTTAGTTCAAGATTTTTACCAGCTTGACCGTAATAAACTTTATCGCAAATTTTACAAGGAATCTTATAGACACATCCGTCAGCATTTTGGGGGGAATTCTTTATTAAAAGTTTTTTTTTTTTACTGTATCAAGATTTTTAAAAACAACTTTAATATTAAAAGTCTTAAGAGGAGAAGCATATCAACCAAGTTTTCATGGTAAGGGAGAACCAACATATTTTTAGTTGAATAAGGTTGGTTGCCCCTTTTTGGATTGTAAAAAGTATTTATAGGGACTTTAGAAGATTTATCAATTACGTTTCGTGGATATTTTAGATCATTAGCTATTTCATAAATTTTGGATATTTCTTTATCTATGAACTCTGGACTACATATACGTAAAGTTCTCAAAAACACTGATAAGAATACTGAGAGTTTAACTCTCTCTTGATGCGAAGAATAATAGTGGACATAGGAACAGTTATTTGTAGGAGTTCTGTAAATTTTAAATTTAAAATCATTGTTACCCTTAATAATTTAAACATCTAGAAAAGGCAATGAGTTATTTGCTTCGAACTCAACAGTAAAGCTTATGGAATGGGCTAAACTAATTAATTTAACAAGGAAGATTGATATCTATATTCTTAGGCATAAGACACAAAATATCATCAACAAGTTTTACCCAAATGTCTTTTATCAAATAGACTCCTTGGATGAGAGATCGTCCTTTTGATGATTTTGTTAGAATTACTCTTCAGAAACATATTGAAATTACCAAAATACAGGAGAAGGAAGCATTCAAAATATTGAGAAACAAAAAAATACTCTTTTAATAAGGTCATTCCATCAGAATGGAAACATAGTTTGTTGGATCATTGCTATAATAAACTCAGAAGAATTTGTAATGATCTCAAAAACAAACTACATAGAAAATTAGAAGTTTTAATTGAAAACAGTGATTGGACAAAGCATGCTAATAACAATTTTGTAATTAACTTATCAGATGAAGTATTAGATAAAAATAAGACCAATGAGATGTTCCCACTGCCTTCCTCCATCAAGGAAACGGAACAGTCAGAGACCTCACCCCACCCAGACTAATTTGCAGGCACAAAAGAAAAACTTCATCATCAACTGAAGCATCCATCACCACCACGCCATCTTCCTCTGTGAGGGAGAAGTTCATTAGATAGGAGTGGTGGAAGTATGAACAAATGGTGATGGTAGTTTGGTGGGCAGTTAGTGTGAGTACACAGTTTCTGCTCCCCCCATCCCTTCTGCACCCGGTTCGAGGTGATGAGTGCATCTCCGACTGGCGGTCAGTCACTTGCGGCTCCCATCAAATCTGTTTTTGTTCCACTCCTGTAAAAGTTATATGTTTTGGATTAAGTTGGTTTCAGTAAGCTTCACTCTTGTTTAGTGTTTTAGACTCCAATTTATTCATGCCTTGATTTGAATTTGCGTAGTGTTACATCATCTTTTAATTCTCACCATTTCTTTTAAAGGCTGTACGCCTATCATGTGAGTAATTTCTAGATTGGTGTTTTCCTAATTTTAGCCTTGACTGTCGGTTCGAGCCATTCGACAGAAACTAGATACAGAAGGGCAGCCTAGATCCTTACATATCTGAGACATCACTTTGACATCTCTACCTACAATGGTCCCCCTTCCACACGTAGCCAACCACCCAGACAGGTACACACCATTCCAGCAGCCTTCTCCCAGTTATAACTCCACCAACGTTTCATGGTGGATCTATACTGGCAACTTAACTGCTTCACAAGTGTTGTGGCGGTCAGAGGATCACAGTCAACCTCTGTTCGTCCGAATTTCTACTCGTGTTGAGGACACTGTCTTCTGTTTCAAGGGTCACGTCCACCTGTGGCCCCTCCACATCATCAACAATGGCTTGGTGTTCTAAACCACGATTCAGAGCTACGTGCCCAGAACATCGGCACGGTACCATTTTCCACTACGTCATTGTGTACATTTTATCTTCGAATCAATAATTATTTATATATTTCACTTAAATAACAAAAATAGGCACAATACCTTGACTGGAACGATGCACATATAACCCGCACATAGAAGAGATGAGCTTACGACGACGTTTCGGTCCGACTTGGACCATTTACAAAATCACACTAACGAAAAGTAAAGAAATAGGGAGTATATGTAGGCAGGAGGAGGAGGTAGTGGCAGTAGTGGAGGTAGATGATAATAGCAGTGGGGAAAGTAGTGAGGAGGAGGAGGAGCCAGTCAAATACTAAGAAAGAGGAGCACTGCAAGGGAGGTAGGTGCCCACAGAGGGTAAGAGCAAGATCACAGAGGAGGGGGGGAAATAAAATAAAATAAATAAACAAATAAATAAATAAATAATGAAGGAACACATACCCAAGGCAGAAGAAAGACAACCCAAACGAGAAAAAGGAATGAGGAAAGGGGATGAGGGAGAAGAAGAAAAAGGAGGAATCAGGTTAAGTCACGGGTGTTCTGAAGTTTGGAGCATTTTACAATGTAGTGGGAAAGGAAGGCATCTACAGAGACGAAGCCAGGACTAAGATTCATACAAGGAAAGTTGTATATTAGGGAGGATTCAACCAGACGGCGACTGTTGAAGTTGGAAGTAGGGAGGACAGTTTTAGCAGTCAATAGGATGGTTGTGATCTCTGACGTGACAGAAAAGAGCATTGTTAGTGTCGGCAAGCCTAACACTATTTTTGTGCTCCCTAAGTCTGTCAGAAAGAGAACGGCCAGTTTCTCTAAAGTACTGAAGAGGACAAGAGGAATAAGAAATAGAGTAGACAACAGGAGCATCTGAAGAGGGAGGAGAGGTATGAACTAGATTAGTGCGAAGAGTGTTAGTCTGGCGGAAAGTAAGTTTGATGTCTGTGGAACGGACAAGGGGGAAGCGCTAAACCCGGAGGATTATACAGCGTCTGGGGGGGGGGGATGTGGAAGGCATTCAGGCTTAATTCGGGGAACTGGAGCACAGATCCAATTCCCTAAATCAAGAGCCCCTCACCAACATCAAGGAACCTTCCTTGAGGGGTATGGAACGGAGAGAGTTGTTGAGATGCTCCTGGTGTCTACTCTATTCCTGTCCTCTTCAGTACTTTGGAGAAACTGGCCGTTCTCTTTCTGACAGACTTAGCGAGCACAAAAGTAGTGTTTCATATTCTTTACTAAGTTAATACAATTGTTTATCTTATTATGTTATTATTGATTTTTTATTTTTATTTCCATAAAGAGGAACCAGCCTTGTCAAATACTCTTTGAGAGTCTGATAGGCCTGCGTGAACCTTCATCTGCTACCAACACCACCACCGGCGAACCACGTTACCGACTATGAGAGCCTGACCCGGATCATCCACGTCTCCTGGACGAAATTCAGAAACATCAAAAATGCTAATCCCCACTAGCATCGCTTCCCATCCACCAATCATCGTGAAGCTATGTTCCTCAGCACTTAATCCACGGCCTTAATTAAGCTGGGGTGTGGCTCCCTTGGACCCTGTAATCTTCGCTTTCTCGGCCCTTCCTGACACTGGCTGCTGTGAGCAGTTTCATCAGCCGCGCTCGCATCGCAGCTGGCATGCCCTTCAATACAGTCCCGTAACCGGGAGACAACGCCGGGTCACCATCTGGAAAAGTCTCGGGCTAGCAAATGTACCGGCTAATCTACAACAACAAGTCCTCCTTAGCGTGCTGCCGACTTCGTGCTTGTAATAGCAGGAAAACCTCCAAAGACATATATGATTAACCGGAAGTGGAAATAAAGGAGTTTACCAGGGAAACATAACTTCATGAGCTGACCTTTGAGGGGTAAGGCAACCCTTCCAAATAAGGTAACCATACTGATGGTCGCCACACAGGTCTTTCCCCTCTACTGTGGACAACAGGCGAAAGAGAAACAGCAAATCATATATGATATGACGAAATAAACCCGTGTGAATCATTCACTACAAGAAACAGTGGTAGGTTGACCTTCCACGTACCAAATCGAAAGCAGACATTCAACTCTTACAACCAGAATTTCAAAAGATATCCTTTCAGTGAAGATTCCTTTAAGTGCATGAAGGAATTTTGACCCAAGGATGGATCGTACCTCATTACTGCCCAGGTACTGTATGACCTCTAAGTTTAGTGCCCCTCCTTCATAACCATAAATAATAAAAATAATAATAATTAAAAATAATAACAAAGTTATAAAATGAACATTATGGCAGTCGCTCAATTTCAACTGAGCTGGTATAAATGATCTAGTATGGTACTTAATTATTGCTGAGAAATGTGCCTGGCTAACACAGAGTACATAAACAGTTACTGAATGTTGGAAAAAATACAAGTCGTTCACTCTGAAAGATGGGTACAGTTATTGCATACCAGAGCGTCTTTTAAATAGGAATGTGTGTACTCTACTGGCAAGAAAACTATTAAATGAGTAACTTTAAATATTTCTCTGTTTTGGGAAGGTCTGCCATGGTGAGATGCGGCCAGTTTGTTAAATAAATAATAAGCGAAAAGTGGAAAATGTATTGTAAATAATATTATTTATGCTCATTGACTTATTTATGACATCAATAAATAAAAAACTACACACTAAAATTTGCATGTAAAAAGCAGAATTCCGTTTTTGAATATATGAAATAACTTTAAATGCTACACTACATTAACATCTACTAAGTTTTCATAATAAGATTCCACATTTAATTATTTTTTTTGCATACGTTTTCATATAAATATCACCTTAGCAATGAGTACTTATTAAAGGAACAATTTTATTTTATTAGATTCTTAAGAAGAGCTAATGTGAATATTTACCGGAACCCATCGACTAAAGACAAATTTTTCACTTCTCTGGTTTCATCTGGAACTTTTTGTACTTACCAACAGAAAAACATGTTGAGTGATCGCATCCTCATAACAGGAGTTCTCAAGAGGTCAATAACAGTCTTCTTGATCTTTGTTTCTTGTCTAGTTTCATTCACAAGTTCAATGTTACTGCTGGTTAATGACAGAGTTCCGTCAACAGGACCAGACTGTCAGCAAGAATAGCAAATGAGCGATTAATTTAAAATTATTCTGTATCTCAAGTTAGATCCATAAAGTGTGCAATAATGCTGTACCTATATAATAAAAAGGCATAATTGTGTGATTGCAATGATATACAATTAACCCGCACTTAAGAGACTGAAATGAGTGACAATGTTTCAGTCTGACTAAGACCATTGACTAGTAAGTCTAAATGATTTTGATTTTGTCGAGGTGGCAGCTAGTTCATTCTTACTCATTATCCATACTGTGGAGGGTAGTGCAAGAACCTACAAATATACTAAAGGCCTAGAAACATGTCTCCAAAAGTGTGTACAAGAGTACATCTAGATTTATATCTACAGTTGACTTACCTGTTGAAAGTATATTTAGTAAACTTAGTAAATTTACTTAATATATCTGGCATTTTATATTCATTAATAAGATACCTTGACATATCTCATACATTATTATACTATCTATCTGTATATTCCATAAAAAGTGGAAAATAAAGCACAGTGTTCAAGATAGTGACCATAGACTTGGCCATATACTTACAGTGGCCTGTGGCATGGTGGTGAAAACTCTCGTTTTACACGGTGAGAGTCCGGGTTCGATTCCCAGCTGGGTAGAAATATTGGGCTTGTTTCCTTACACCGGTTGCCTATGTTCACCCAACAGTAAAATGCGTACCTGGGTGTTAGTCAACTGGTGTGGGTCGCATCCTGGGATTAAACTGATCTAATTTGTTGGAAATGCTCTGCATAACAAGCGGCTTTCTTTATAGTAATATGTTATTGATGTCAGCTAAGCTTGTAGACCTCATACATGTACTTGTAGATGAAGATATTTTTATCACCGGCTGCTTGTCTACAACCTGCCAGAAGTACTTGCCAGCAAGCCTAACGAGGATTGCTACGCACGTCGCACATGCGGCCTGGCAGGTTACACAAAATGGAAAAATTTTCAAAAAATGAGTTAAGTTTTCGGAAAAATACTTCATTATAAAAACATTTTGGTGTTTCTACAACGAATTATAGTCACTACAACATTTCTTGGGATGTCGCCACAGTTAGCATATTCCTGCGGATGAAGTAAATTTTCGGCCTTTTTTAATTATATATATATATATACATATATATATATATATATATATATATATATATATATATATATATATATATATATATATATATATATATATATATATATATATATATATATATATATATATATATATATATTTATATATATATATATATATATATATATATATATATATATATATATATATATATATATATATATATTATTTTGTCCCCTAACGTACTAAAATCACCAATGACATCGTTACAGGTGAGAGGAGTTATGGCAGACAACGGACAAGCCAGAAGTGATGATGTAGACGATATGACGGAGTAATTTTGTGTCATGGCGCTATAAAATGTCGTATGTTTATGCTACTATTGACCATTTAGTTATTTATCTTTCACATGTCTTCCGAAATGATATTATACACGTGATAAATAGCAGTAAACATATTACAGAGACCCAAATGATTAAAAACTGTCATTCTGAGGAGTGGTCGACAACCGAGCGCTAAAGCAGTGTAACAATCAGATTATAACATCAGTCAGTCTGTTCACACTGTAAGTAACTCAAAGGTAAATTACCTCCATGTTGTGATTATCCAAGAGATGTCTGGGTACGTCTACATTATTGGCTCTCGCAATTCTCTGTATTATCATCTTTGCTTCATCAGTACGACCCACGGCGACTAACCATCGAATAGTCTCTGGCATTAACCTACAGAAAAAGAAATTTTTTATTTATAACATAATGAAAAGTGCGGTAATGTGTCTTTTATAATTATTCTCCATTAGCTGTATCAACCTCAGGATTGATACAGCTAACAGAGAATGAGAAATAATTAGTTTTCATCCAAAGAATGGGAAGGCAAGAATATCTGAACGCAAATAGGATTTACTTTTATCCATTACTATTTTATCCATTACTAACCTGAATCTTAAATATAGTGAAGATGTGGAAACTTGTGAGATTCCCACTTTGGCAATCATTCTCAACACAGATAACACAAAACTGCTTAAGTCCTGTCCTTACAAGTATCACAAGGCTAATTGTAAGGACAGACTCATGATATGAATTTGTCACTTGTAAAGTACCTTTTATGATGTTAATTAATAGGTACACAGCCTATCAGAACATAATTATTTTCTAGAAACCAAACCGTTAAGTTATGTGAAACAGCTTAACACAGCCTTCAATCGCAAATATTCATTAAAATTCAATATTTTAGACCCCAATGATTTGAATACTTTTACCATACAACTTGGGATCTCTGGAAAATTTATTAGAAGTTGACTATGCCTCTTCGGTTGTTAAGACAACTTAACATAGGAATTTGTTCTCTATAGGTGGAGAGTAGTTACACTGCTTAACCTGCAAACTTCTGTTTACCACCAGCGAGTAATTACTCGGCTTAAAATACACACTGGTGCATGCTAAAACCCCACATATTAATATGAGCCAAAAACAAAATATGACACAGTACAAAACTCAATCTTTCCTCAAGACTAAAATTCACTCGATTGACACTTCTTATGAAATCAACAAATATATAAAACTTGTGTGTGCAAGTAACTTGGCCTAATTAAGCCCACCTTGCTTAATTCATTGTATTCAATTAATTGAGCTAAATCTTAGCCTAATTTGCACGTTGTAAATAATGAAAGTGTGCAAATATTCTAGCCTAACTTTGTCCATACTGCAAACTCACTATAAAAAATAATTTTTTTTTTGCAAATATCTTTAGCTTAACTGCCCTAACTGCAATTCACTGTAAATAATTAACTTTTATATCCCGATAAGTTATCTAACCTTACCTTAGCTTGTGTAAATCATTGGGTACAAGACTGAACTTCACTGGTAAGTAACAAAGGTTAGTAACAAAGTCTGCTGGTGGAAATTAAATTACCTGCATGAACCTCCTTATAATCATACCAGTAATTTAATGAAAGCAACAAAGATAACTATTTCTTACCAATTGCTACAACTCTGAGACATGTAGGAATATTTTGAGACACCCTATGTCACCAGGAGAATGTCATTCTTCGACACCCACTACCCTCACACAATCCCACAAGTTACTCTGAACCTATATTAACCTCAAATTCAATAAACACAACCAGTAATTCTGGTTATAATATTTACATTGAAATTATATGGGCTGTATAATGTTATATTGACAAAGAAAGAATACATGTATTTATACATATGAGAAAAAAATTATGTTACCAACACTCACCAAATTTGTCTGGAGATTGCTTAGTGCAGCTAGCACCCACAACCCCTGCCTAGATATGAGGAAACTAATTGATCAGAACTTCAACATATAAAGTGCAGTATACTTAGCTGTGGATGTTGATGGCTCCTAATTATCCGCTTTCAACATCTAATTTCTAAGTCCTGCCTGTGGAATATTAAAATTACTTGGATGAACCTCTTAAGATATACACCAGAAATTTGTAACAAAGATAATTATTCCTTATCAAGTGTTATAGAGACATGTAGGAATTTTGAAACATTCTAGGTCGCCAGAAAATGTCACCCTTCGAATACCTACTATTCTCCTAATTCCATAAGTCACTCTGGATCTATATTAGCTTCAAATGAAATAAACATCACCAGTAATTCTGGTAAAACTATTAATATAAATTATGTGGGCTGTATGTTAAAAATAGTTAATGAATACATATACACATTGATATCAGAAGGGGAATTTATATTAATAACACTCACCAATTTTTCTGGAAATTACTTGGTGTGTCATTCACAACCCCTTGCCTAAAATATGAAGAAACTACTGGCCAGAATTTCAACATATGAAGACATTACTTATCTGGGGGATGGTAAAATTCTTATCCCTTTTCCCATATAATTTCAGAGTCCTGCCCAGTCGTTGGTTTCTCACAATCTGTAGGACTGTAACTCCGACAATTTCTGCTCCTATTTGAGAGGTTTCAACCACAGATAGCCTCCAGAGCTACAAAATATTCTTCCTATTTCACTCACTCTCGCCTCCCCCCAGCGACACTAACTCTCTCGCTGGTTCCTTTTTTATTTACAAATTAATTTTTATTAACTACAATGTATTTCACTAATTTACATGCAAAATACACTATATTTTCGGAAAATATACAATATACAATATTTTCCACACTGCAGCCGGGCGGAGTTCGTTGCTAAACGACTCAAATTACTCCTTCCTCTAGAAGATGATTCCAGCCAGCTCTGGCTTGAGTGGCTGTTCTCCTAGTAGGCCTTATTAAAATTTCATCTTCTTGCATCACTTGGTCAGCATTATCTTCAATATCACTCGTGTCACTTTCCCTTAGATTTTCATTTACATTTGATTGAATACTATTTAATTCCAAAGGAATCAATTTATTAATCGTACGTAAACTTTCCTGGCAATGATACAACACTCTGACATTCTGGACAATACCTTGTGCATCTGGATACAATGTCAATACCTTGCCCAGAGGCCACAATGCTCGATGCTGTTCAGTATCAATTAACACAATGTAACCTGATTGAATGCTCTGTCGATTTACTGCCTCTGTCGCACCATAAAAGTGTTCACGTAGTGTAAGAAGATATTCTTTGCGCCACACATTAGACAAATGATCAATTACTTTATTTAACATTTTAAATTTATCACACAATACTGCCGCATCATTGTAATCTTCATCACTTTTTTCAGGATTATTTCTATAGACAGGAGCAGCTTTCAATTTCCTTCCACATAATAGGTGAGGTGTTAATACATCTGCATCAGGTGTATCATCATGTACGAGAGAGGCCGATTATTTATCCGATTCTCCACCTCCACCAACACTGCACAGAATTCCTCTAAATTAATTCTCTTCCTGTGTAGTACTTTACGGAGACACCTCTTCACTGTGCCTATTAGTCTTACTTACAACCCCCCCTGCCAAGGGGCTCTAGGAGTAATAAATTTCCAGATACACCCTCGCTGGGTTAACAGAGATTGAACATCGTTACTATTATTTAATTCGATCAAGTGTTGAGCACCCGCTACAAAATTACTGGCATTATCCGAAATCATCAATCTTGGACAGGATCTCCTAGCTGCAAATTTTTGAAACAGCTGTATAAACTGTTCTGCAGACAAGTCCTGAGCCACTTCTAAATGAACTGCCCTAGTAGCAGTACAAGTGAACAAGCATACATACACTTTCAGTGGAACACCACCTTAAATACCTGTTAAAATGATGGACCAATATAGTCCACACTTGTTACATCAAATGGTTTCACTAATTATGCATGCTCCTTTGGCAGTGGTGGAGGACCTGGGTATATATAGAATCTGGCATCCACAAGGCGACATATTACACAAGATTTAATAACCCTTTATACACTTTGCCATCCTTGTGGAATCCAGAAAGTTTCCCTAATACAATTTAATGTATCTTGTACTCCACCATGCATTACATTTTTATGGACATTTAAAACAATCAAAATTATTAGATGATGAGTTTTGGGCAGTAAGATAGGGTGTTTGGCATAATTACCCAATTCAGCATTTTGTATCCTACCAATGCACCATTATTCTCTAAATACAGCCCCAGTTCATCTTTTCATCATTAATTTAATCTCATCTCCATAGATTTCTTCCTGCACCCTCTGTATCCAATATTCAAGAGGATGTGAAAAATTATATGAGATATTCATTATGTTTAGAAACTTAAACACTAACTTTGTTACATTGATTAGTTTGGGCAAAGAAGAATACCTATTTATATCAATGGCTAAGGAGGGACAAACTATTGGAGCGATGGTCACAGTAATTTCAACAGGAGCAATATACGCCTTTTGTACAGGCCGATTAACTTTATTTACCAACCAGCTCGGCCCTTTAAACCATGATACAGCATTTACGCATTTAGAATGAGGTAAGCCTCGGGACAAGAAATCAACTGGATTCTCCTCGCCACGTATATGATTTGTTGAGATTTTTGGCCTTACCTGCTGTGTTTATTATAACTATATATAATGAACACTTAGCTGATAAATGACAGCAAATCGTCTACACAGCCACCCCTGCAGACGAGGTCTAGATGCTGTCGAAACCATCACAACATTGGGCTGTCAAGAGATACAATTTGTAAGTATAAATTACCCCTAGGGGGTGTTATGTCAGCATATTTCATTCGATGATGGCTGACGAAATACCTACTTGTTTGGACTCAAAAGTCCACACCTTACTGCCGATTATAGGTTGATTACAAACTCCTTGTGACTCAAGAATTGTGCAATCCCCCGATCTACAAGAAATTCGTAACATACCTTGCTCTTTGTAACGTGAGCTATGGTGTTCTCAACACCTTCGACAGATATCGGTGACTTGATAGAAGCTTAAGTGTCCTTGGATGTCCACGTCTTCCATTGTCTAGGAAACGCACACTGGTACACTATGTTCCACAAGATTTGTCTTTATTGTTCACAATGTATCACAAGAGAAGCTGATCACACTTCTCTTAAGTGTTTGTGCTAGAGACACTTTGTTCACACTAACGCACAGATCTCCTGGCGTCAGTGTCACTCTCCCTAGAGTCAAAGATAGTCTGCCAGACGCCACAGCGCTCCATGCCGTCACTGCCCCCAGCACAAAAAAAAAAAACGCTGACCTAGTACCTTGCATCCTTGTCACCTCCTCGATGAAGCAAAGCAGAATGTTTGTTTCTTGCTGTCTTAATCATAGACAACAATGTACACTATCTTTACTATGGTAATAAAGTGGGAGCAGGATTTTCCTTAATTGTCCTGCTAAAGTAAGAATGTATTGTCTCTTATAAAAATACACTTTGCAACACCGCTGCAAGGAGCAGAGGTCACTTGACTACGTGGCATAGCATCTGTGATCAATTACTCACTCTAGCAGTAAACAAGACGCTCGCCCCTTCTGAGTGGCCCCTCAGGGCTGAGAGGGCTTGGCCCCTCAGGGCTGTAAGGGCTGAAGGGGGCTGATACCCCCCTCCTGGAGAAAATTTCTCCACACTGGGGGGCGGCGGAGGTTCGCTGCAGGTGAACTATTCATCACTTAACATTAATTTGATTTTCTCACTCGCCACCACTGCTGCTTGTCTTTTCTGAACAGCTTTAGTCTGTGTGGTGTCTGGAGAATCACTAATTTTGTTTTCAACACTGAGTAATTCTAACGGCACTAGTTTATTTATTGTCCGCTTATTCACTACACCTTTGCTCAAAACATCAACTGTCCTGATGATTCCATTTGCATCAGGATATATGGTCACAATTTTTCCAAGTGGCCATTGGGACCTCGGACCATCATTGTCGATAATCACTATGTCACCAGGTCTTAAGGACTTATGATTTTCAGGAATACCAGCTCCATAGAAGTGTTCTCTCAATGAGGTGAGATAGTCTTCTCGCCAAATTTTCTCCCAACGTTCAATCACTTTATTAAGGTGTTTGAATTTACGTCTGAGTTGCTCAGGATCGAAATAAGTAGGATCCTCTATGATTTCTTTATCATTCATGGGAGGAACAGGTTCGAGCCTTCTGCCATGGAGTAAATGAGATGGACATAACACTTCTAAATTGTCCAGATCATCGGTAACATAAGTTAGAGGTCTGTTGTTGACTCTATTTTCTATTTCAGTCACAACTGTACAGAATTCTTCTAAGTCTATTCTCTGACGATGAAGAGTCTTCCTTAAACAACGTTTTACAATGCCGATCATTCTTTCATAAAATCCGCCGTGCCATGGAGATTTAGGAGGAATGTATCTCCAACGACATCTGCGTTGATTCAGCATCTGTTGTACTTCTGGTTGATCAAAGATCTTGCTTATATAAGCAGCACCAGCAATAAAGTTCGTTGCATTGTCTGAAATCATCAGTCTGGGACATGCCCTTCTGGCTGCAAACCTTCTGAATAATTTGATAAAGGTTTCAGCAGACATGTCAGTGGCTACTTCTAGATGTACTGCTCTAGTTGTAGCACAAGTGAACAAACAGATGTACACCTTGATGGGAACTTTGTCAACTGTTTTGGTTAAAATTATTGGTCCAGTATAATCTACACCTGTCACCTCAAATGGAGTGATATGACAAACTCTTTCAGAGGGATATGGAGGTGGACCTGGATACTGACATACTCGCATATCATAGTGACGACAAGTAATACAGTCCTTTATTTGTTTTTTCACACTTTGTCGACCTTGAGGTATCCAGTAGGATTGTCGTATATGACAAAGTGTGTCAGCTACCCCACCATGTAACACGTTACTGTGGGCGTTTTGCACAATCAGTTTTGTTAGCCAATGATTCTTGGGGATCAATATTGGATGTATGGCTTCTTTAGGTAGTGAAGAATTATGAATTCTTCCTCGACATCTTATAATCTTTTCTGAGTCGAGATAAAGTCCTAAAGAATTAATCATGGCAGGATTCTTTGGGGATTTATCTTGTGTTTCTAGAAATTTATATTCTGTCGAGAAAACATCTTTCTGTATTAGTTTCACCCAGTATTTAATGGGTTCAAGACATTCATAATCAGGTTTTATTCCTTTAATGAATTCAAAGACAAGAGCTGTAACTCTTAAGAGTTTACCCAAAGATGAGTATTTAGATCCATCAATGACTATTTCTGTTGTGTCTGCAGTATTTACACAACTTATTTCTGCTGTGTTCAAGCAGACTGTTTCTTCTGGCATAATGTGAGCTTTTTGCTGAGGCCAGTTATTTTCATCAGAGAGCCAGTTCGGTCCGTGGAGCCATAATTTATTATACACAAATTTCTTAAGTGGGACACCACGTGACAACATGTCAGCTGGATTCTCTTGGGTAGAGACGTGGAGAAAGAGATAATCTCTCTACATCTCTTTTATTTCTGCTACTCTGTTCTGTACATAGACCAGCTTACTCTTATTATTTCTTAACCACTGGAGAACTGCTTCATTATCACTCCAGATCACGGTTTTCTCAATAGTGAGATGATCAAGCACTTTGTTGAGATAGACAGCTAATTTTGTACCTACATAGAGTGCTGTCAGTTCCAATTGTGGTACTGTTCTGACCTTCAAGGGTGCTACCCTGGCCTTTGAAGTAATTAGTGTACTTCCTTCAGCATTACTCATGTAAGCTACAGCGCCATAACCTCTGGTTGACGCATCACAGAACACATGTAATGTGTACTTGTTTCCCTCTTGACCTATTTGTCTGGGAAATTTAATTTGATGAAGTTGTTTAAACTCCCTGGATATTTCATCCCATGCTTGACTCATTTCTAGAGGCAAGTTCTCACCCCATCCAATTTTGAGCTTCCATGCATCTTGCATAAGCATTTTACCTTTTATGGTAATTGGTGAGACGAGTCCTAGAGGATCGAAACATTGTGATACCTCTGACAGTAAACTACGTTTAGTGAGTGTACTGCATGATTTATTGTTTATCCTTTTGAGACTCAAAGTATCTTCCTGTGTGTTCCAATTAAGTCCCAGCATATTGTTGCAATCAGGAATTTCAGTTTCAGGGAAATCTTCTTTGATAAGTTCCCTTAATTGCTTTGAATTTGTATTCCACATCCTTAGAGGCATATTTGCTTCTTTCATCTCCTTGTTAGCTTCTCTGTATAAGGATTTCAAATCCTCCTCTTTATTCACAGTACCTAGAAGATTGTCCACATAGAAACTTTTCTTTAAGACTTCTTTGAAGGGACTTTCAGATTTCTTCAAATGTGTATTTAGAGTAGCTTCTAGTAAGAATGGAGAGGATGTTGCACCAAATAATACTGATTTGAAACGATAAGTTTTCACAGGACTTAGAGGATCATGTGGATTTTCAGGCCACAAGAATCGAGTATAATCTCTATCTATTTCTTGTAGTCCTACTCTTAAGAAAGCCTTGGAAATATCAGCCGTGTAGGCATATGGGTTTGTGCGAAATTTCATAAGCACGTCTCCAAGCTTCTCAGTTAGTGAGGGTCCGGTCATCAGACAGTCATTAAGACTTGCTACATCTTTATTTGCACGTGCGCTGCAATTATATACAACACGTAGTGGAGTGGTTTCAAAATCTTTTCTGACTCCATGGTGCGGGAGATAATGAGCGTTTGTCTTCAACTTATCTTCGACTATTTCCTCAATGAATTTATTGTCCAACTGTTCTTGTATGATATTATCATAGACAGTCAGTAGCTCTGGATTCTTCCTGAGCTCATGTATTTGTGCTTTCATCTGTCCGAAAGCCATGCGATAATTGCTAGGTAGATGTGGTGGATTTAATTTCCATGGTAACCTAACCCAATACTGTCCATCTTTATATTTGACAGTGTCCAAATATTGGTTATAAGTCTGAGACTCTTGTGGGCTTGGTTTATTTACATCAATACCTATCGCATCTAAATCCCACAACTTATCAACTGGTTCATTCATTTCTTCCAGTAATGATAATTTTTGCTGTGGTACATGATCAGCGGTTATTCTCGTAACTAGTACATTTTCCACTGAATCAATATCAGCTTCTTTCCCACTTTGAGAGGGAATGGGACCACATATCATGTGGCCTCCTGCTGTTTTCAGCAAGTGAACATCATGTTTACTTACTATATTTTGCACAAAACAGTGATAATAATCACTTCCAATGATTAAATCAATTGGACTAATTGTGTCCGTCTGTATGTCAGGACAGGCTAACTTGACCTTAGCTGCTTTCAGTGCTGCAACTGTTTCTTTTAATCCCTGGATCTGCACAGACTTAGGCAAATCATCTACTACCACAGCTTCTACTGTCTTTTTCCTGTTTCCTAGACCAACAGTGATTCTGGCTAGGTCATATGTCTGTTTACCAGAATTGTGGAAAAAACCAGCTATATCTAACTGTATTTTGGCATAGGGTTGTTTATTCAGTTTCTGCAACACTGTTCTTCTTATGAAGGACCTTTGTGAGCCTTGATCAAATAGTGTTAGCACATTGGTTTTGTGTAATTTATTAGATAACTCAACTCGAGCAATCGGGAGAGCAGTTGCTTTAAACTTATCTCTCACATTTAATGCTGTTGCTTGTTGACTTCCTGATTCTGTGGAAGTCTGCTGCTGTTCAGCACAAGTATTTGGGCATAATGCTGTATGATGCATACCCTTGCATTTAAAACACTTCTTCAGTGAGCATTTTCCTCCCTTGTGTTCACCTAAACACTTGATGCATCTTTTCAGCTGATGAACACGTTGTTTACGTGCCTCCATTGATGTGTATTGACTACAATACTGTGCCCAATGTGTTCCATCACAAAGTACACATTTTGGAGTACGTTTATGTATGCCAGTCTGTTTACTGTCTATTGTATTCACAGCTTGATAAATGCCTATATGGGATTTCCCATTATGTGGTTTAGTGGGAGTAGGTATACTCTTTTTAAACTGAGTTGAAGGTTTATTATCCACTGGATTTGTGGATTTTTCATCTTGTCTCGTTGCTTGCATGCATGAAACTATTGTTTGTAAACCATTGCTAATTTCCTCACAAGTGAAATAGCGTTTATTGAACATAATATTTAATCGTTCAATAGTTTGTGGTGACAGCTTATCCTGTACAATACCACTGATAAACCAATCACATTGTCTTAGGTCATATTTAGCACCTAGAGATATGAGACTATTGTCTAATGTGATTCTAAATGCCTGTAAGTCTGAATAACAATGTTTGGGTGGCTTCAAGCTTGATATTAAGACTGCATGTCTAACTCTGGCCTTGTCATCATCAAAGTAATTGTCTGCTAAGACACGTAAGGCTATTTGATAATTACCTTTAACCACCGGAAATGACTTAATCAGTTCATAGGGTTCTCCCTTCACAAGACATTTAAGGTAATTGAACTTAGCAATCTCATCTATGTCAGTTCGTGAATTTACTATGGATTGAAAACCACTAATGAATTCTTCATAATTATGACCTTGGAAAATAGGTAATGACAATGTAGGTAAGCTTGGTAATGGGACACTTGTTGTTGTTACAGGTGTAACAGGTGTTTGACCACTAGCTACAGTAGGTCTCTGTGACAGAGTTTTACGGCAGATAGCCTGTACTCCTGTCCACCTTAATTGTTGATCACTAAAAGTATCCAAAACATTTTTAATTTCATCCTCAGATGGATCTGATTCAAGAAATTTATTTTCATAATGTGTATAGTCTGAATTAATTATTTCCAGACGTTGTGTAAATAATTCAAACTTGACCTCAAGATCATCAAAATCTATGTTTGTATCTTGAGTTAATCCTAGACAGACTGAAATTAGATTTTCTAATTGTGTAATCTTAGTCTGTAAAGACTGAAACTGAGTTTTCAAACAAGCCATTTTAATGGTATACTGAAAATTCTAGCACCACACTTAGAGTGTTTATAAAACACTGTACTGCTATAGACAGCTGAGTTTTTGTTATGCTTAAGTCAGCAATAATCGAGTCAGACACTACTGACCCACTAAGCTTAACCTCAGGGTCAATGACCATGAAGGGTACACCGTACATGTGTCTGGTGTTTATGGCTTAGAGTTTTGCTGTGTCAGCCTGCCCATGATGATTAATCGTAAATAACGATGTTATACACTTCATTCACTATACACTATAAATGTCACTGTATAACTGTAAATCACACGTGAATATTACTTACACATATATAAACTTCACTGTTAATATATATTTGAAAGCTTACACTTTATATATAAGTTCCTTTAATATAATCTAGTTTGTGTATGAAGAAAGAAATTTCCTGCAGGTTAGTTTACTCTCTAAAGAATTATAGCTCAGAAGTACTTGTGAGGACAGGACTTGAGCAGTCTTGTGTTTTCCGTGTGAACAGTGATTGCCAGAGTATGCATCTCACGAGTTTCCACATGACTTTTTCATTTGGTCCTTCAAATGTGGATTGTGGAGTTGGATTAGCAGTGTGGAAAATATTGCATTTTCTGGAATATAGTGCATTTTAGCATGTACTTTAATGAAATACACTGTTGTTGGTTAAATTTAATTTGGGAATTGAAAAGGGAACCAGCAAAACAAGTAGTGACAGTAAATTTGAGGGAATTATTCAGTGGCTCTGGAGGTTAAATGTGGTTTAAGCCTCCCAAATAGGAGCAAGAATAATCGGAGTTAGAGTCCAGCAGAATGTGAGAAACCAACGACTTGGCAGTGTGGAAAATATTGTATATTTTCTGAAAATATAGTGTATTTTGCATGTAAATTAGTGAAATACATTGTAGTTAATAGAAATTAATTTGTAAATAAAAAAGGAACCAGCGAGAGGGTTAGTGTTGCTGTGGGGAGACGCCATGTTTTGAACCGGGCAAGACGAGAGTGAGTGAAACAGGAAGAATATTTCGTAGCTCTGGAGGTTATCTGTGGTTGAAATCTCTCAAATAGGAGCAGAAATTGTCGGGGTTGCTGTCCTATAGAATGTGAGAAACCAACGATTGGGCAGGACTGAAACTATGTGGAAAAGGGATAAGAATTTTACCATCCCCCAGATAAGTAATGTCTTTATATGTTGAAATTCTAGCCAGTAGTTTCTTCATATTTTAGGCAAGGGGTTGTGAATGACACTCCAAGTAATCTCCAGACAAATTGGTGAGTGTTATTAATATAAATTCCCCTTCTGATATAAATGTTTATATGTATTTATTAACTCAATTTAACATACAGTTCACATAATTTATATAAATAGTTTTACCAGAATTACTGGTGATGTTTATTTCATTTGAAGTTAGTATTGGTCCAGAGTGACTTGTGGAATTAAGAGAATAGTAGGTAATCGAAGGGTGACATTTTCTGGCGACCTAGAATGCTTAAAAATTCCTACATGTCTCTATAACACTTGATGAGGAATAATTATCTTTGTTACAAAATTCTGGTATATATCTTATGAGGTTCACCCAGGTAATTTTAATATTCTACAGTTGACCATTGCTCTTGATCAAACCGGATGTAATTAGTGAAGTCATTAATTAGTGAATTAATTAATAATTATAAGTGACATGACAGAAGGAGGTGGATGTTAGGTTCACAAATTTACTTAATGTGTAGTGGATTATAATTACTACAATATTTATTTTGCTAAGCCAAGTCTGGCTAGGATATATATTAGTGTATTTGTATAACATTAGTTTTGCTAAGCCAAGTCTGGGTAAGATGTATATTAGTTTGTATTTGTATAATTTTAATTTTGCTAAGCCAAGTTTGGCTAGGATTTATATTAGTGTGTTGTACAATATTAATTTTGCTAAGCCAAGTTTGGCTAGGATTTATATTAGTGTGTTGTGCAATATTAATTTTGCTAAGCTAAGTTTGGCTAGGATTTATATTAGTGTGTTGTGCAATATTAATTTTGCTAAGCCAAGTCTGGCTAGGATTTATTCAAAGGTAAGTTGTAATATTTATCTTTATAAAGTGCATAATTAAGTACATTATCAGTGATATTAATTAAGTTGAATTTAACATATTGCACCATGGGTGAAAATGAGGAAATTAGTGTAGATGACAAACCTATGGAAATTAGAGCAAAGAAAGCATCATTACAGACTTGAAAGGGCCATGTAACAAAGGCATACAATAAATGTTTGGAATTTATGAATCAGGAAACTGTGAATACTGATAATTTAAAATTATATTTAGATGCTTTAGGGAATAGATATGATTCATACAAATTATATTATAAAAAATATGAAGGAGATTTGTTGGTAAACTGTACAGACAAGACAGAAATGGATATTTTGATTAATAACTACTACGAATTAGAAGAAAAAATTCTTTCTTGTAAAAGTCAGGTTTTGAATAAATTAAAAGGTGTAAACGAGGCAGTTAGTCAACCTATTCAAGTAAATAAGATGTCTTTGACAAGGCTCCCAGGATTATGTTTACCTGTATTTAATCCTTGGGAAAACTAGGAGGAGTTTTGGTAAATTTTTAAACAGCTGTGCATGATAGGAATGACTTAGCATGTTTCACTAACTTATTTTACCTCAAAGGGCAGATAAGAGGAGATGCCCACATGCTCATACAATGTAGATGATTCTTACAAAGAAGCAGTTGACTTGTTGAAAGTCACTTATGGCAATATGGAACAAAGTAGGTTGGATCTAGTAACTATCATTGTTCATTTAAAAACTCCAGATCACACTTACAAAAGTTTACAGAAGTTTTAGAGTTAAACTGGAGAGCACTCTCAAAACTTTAAGTAATAAATATAATCTGAATGAATCCGACTGGTTATTGAGTGCCATTGTACAGAATAAATTAAGCTGTAAACAGTTGAATGGGTCTCGAACAAGTATCACAAAGGTTATTTTGGTCTGGAGGAAATAAGACTAGGTCTACAAGAATTAATTGTTCATTTACAGACCAACCAAGCAAACCATTTTAATAATGCAACACATAATAACTCTGAGGTATCTGTCAAGTTTCACAAAGGGAAAAATTATCTCAATGTTAATAACCATAATTCTACTCCTAGAATAAGTTGCATAGGTACATATCAAATAGCAGGAATCAGAAATAGTGATTCTTCACAAGGTAAGAAGAATAAGTACCCTCCTAAGAGTAGCCCAGTTAATGAGAAACCAGTCAAAGAAAAGAGATTGTCTCTTCTGCAAGGGTACTCATTTTTCTAAGAATTGCAATGCATATAATTCATGGGATGATAAAGTTGAAAGATGGGAAAAACTTGACAGATGTATCAGATGTCTAGGTAATCACAATGTAAAGGATTGTCAAATTAAACAATATTTATCAATGTCACTAAGGAAGGCACCATATAATCATGTGTAAGGGTCTATATGATAATGGTGATAATGATAATGTTGACAACCCTGACACAACAGTAGCTAACGTAACGATTACTGCTAATGTTAATAATGACGGTTTAGCTGAAGTAGCCTTACTTGTATTAGAGGTAAAAATTGATGATAAGAGGCATAAATAAAAAATGTAACTGCATTACTAGTCCAGGGATCACAACGTACTTTCATAAAATGTAGAAGGCTTAATGGAATGAAGGTACAAATGGGAGATCCTACAACTCTAAAATTATCTGGTTTTCTCTCAAATGTTTATGTAACTGTCAATTTGGGCAATGAGAAAAAACGTATGAATGCAGTAATTGTAGATAGCCTCCAAGAGAAAATATCTACAACAGGGCTTAGTAAAGCTACTGAAAGGCTTTCACATAATGTAAATTTAACACCTTCTGGTGTAAGTGATGATTCTGTAGGCCCAATAAATATTTTGATAGGTAGTGACTATTATGCCTCCTTTGTAAAGGGTATGATATAGAAATGTGGTGTCACTCTTTTAAAGACTGCAGGAAGTCATGTAATATGGTAGGCTTCCTCTTACTAATAATGCATGACTAGAGGAAACTATAAATACCATCACTGTGTGTCTACTCATGAAATTGTGCCCCAGTATAATTCTTCCATAGAGGATGGTGTTGAGCCAGTGTATAAATTGTGGGAATTAGACAGCATCGGAATCATATTAAATGAAGAAAGTCCTGACGATTCATTTACTCAGGAACAGTACCTGAGAGATGTAAAATTTGAATCTGGACAGTAGTGGGTGCGACTTCCGTGGAGACTGAACCATCCAGAATTGCCAGTAATTACAGGATGGCATATGGACAATTAAAGGGTCAGCTTCACGAACTGAGTAAGACACCAGAATTGTTGACTGTCTATAATGATATAATTACTGAACAGTTAAATAATAAATTTATAGAGGAGGTACCTCCTGAGCAAGCAAAAATTTATGGTCACTATTTGCCACATCACGGAGTGAAGAAGGATTCTAAGACCACTCCTCTGAGGACTGTGTTTAACTGTAGTGCCAGGAGTAACAGAAATGTACTTAGTTTAAATGACTGATGACAGGTCCGTCGTTGACGGAAAAATTAGGAGATATCTTATTAAATTTTAGGGTGAAGAATTATGCCTTTACGGCCGACATAAGTAAAGCTTTCCTAAGCGTGGGTTTACAAGGGGCTGACCGGGATTGTACCTGCTTCTTACGGCCTGAGAATCCTAGTGACCTACTTAGCCCTCTGAAAACCTTTCACTTTAGGAGCGCATTATTTGGTGCTACATCCAGTCCGTTCCTACTTCAAGCGACGATAAATGCACACCCTAAATGTACCGGTAGCCCATTGAGTGAGGTAATGAGAAAGCAATTTTATATGGACAATTTCCTGGGTGTGACGTCAACTGAAGAGGAACTTTTGATGACATATGGAGAGACTAATAAAATAATGCAAAGTGCAAATATGCCTCTGAGGGAATGGAAAAGCAATTCATCCAAATTAAAGGACAATATAAATAAAGATTACCCCGGAGATGAAGTACCTAAATGTATTGGGATTAACTTGGGATACTGAGAGAGATTTGTTACTCTTAAAAACTAGTAATTACAGTATGCTCAATAAATTAACCAAGACAGTCTTGCTTACTGAAGTTTCCAAATGTTTTGATCCACTAGGCTTAGTGTCACCCCTTACTATAAGAGGGAAATTGTTAATACAAGAAGCATGGAAGCTTAAATGTGCTTGGAATGAAACTCTACCTGAGGAATTCATTAACAGGTGGGAAGAATTAATTGGTGATTATGAAAAAAATCCAATGTTGGAGTTCCCACGCCAGGTGGTCAATCCTGATGGGAAAAATATACTCCACACTTTTTGCGATGCTTCGAAATTGACGTATGGAGCAGTCGCTTACCTTCACTGTAGTAGTGTTATTTCTCTTGTTATATCTAAGGTTAAAGTGTTTGCAATCGTGTCATTACGATTTCGTGAGTCATGTTGACGGCTTTGAGGGGACTTGAGTTCGTCACGGCCACGCTAGCGGGAGATTCATCTGTAAAATCTTGCATTTGTGGATACAGTGGTGCCTATGCTAACCTTCCTATGGTGTAGAAATACACCTAGTTGGACGAATCTTATTGAAGCTAGCTGGCCCAGTGGCTAATGCGATGGTTTGGAGTTTTGAGACTCTCTGACTGCGGGTTCAAATCCCGCCCGTGGTATGGTTTGTGCGCAACCGTGTCATTACGATTTCGTGAGTTTTGTTCACCTACTTGTTTCACAGTAAACATTTGGTATACACTACACCCCCTACCCTTCCTAAAGCCTCCTTGTTCATCTTCGATCCTGCTCTCCATCTTACACCTAATTCTCTCTATAATAACTGGCATACACTTTACCACATATACTCAGCAGACGCACTCCACTATAATTTTTAGACTCTCTTTTATCCTCTTTACCTTTATACAAAGGAAATATGCATGCTCTCTGCCAGAGCCCAGGTACCTTACATTCTTCCATATATTTATTAAATAAAAGTACTAATCACTGTAAAACTATATACCCACCTGGTTTTAACCTTCATGTCTTTACTCTATCAATAGCAGCTGATTTACCCCCTTTCATTCTATTCCCTGCCTCGTGCACTTCTCCAACACACTCACAACTGGCTTTTCTTCACTTGTACAAGAAGATATATCTCCCTACTCAATACTCGAAATCACAGCTTCCCTATCTTCATCAATATTTAACAATTCCTCCAAATATTCCCTCAATCTTCCCGATTCCTCTAACTCTCCAGCTAATAACTCTCCTCTCCTACTTTTAACAGTCAAATCCATCCGTTCCCTCGGATTTCTCAACTTATTAATCTCAACAAAACTCTTTCTTATTCTCAACAAAAATGGTTGACAATATCTCATCTGCTCTCTCAGTTTCTCTCTTTTTGCATTCCATCATCACTCTCTTGACCTATCTTTTTATCTCGTTATATGCCTCCCTTCCAGTATCACTTCTACTTTGTGAAAACCTCTCATATGCTAACTTTTTATGTCTTAATACTCTCTTTACCTCATCATTCCACCACTCACTCTTCTTTCTACCGCACCCACTTTCCAGTAACGACGAACATCTACTAAATACTCGAACACTACATTCTGAAATCTTCCCCATACCTCTTCTGTCTCATTGCCTGTACTCTCACTAGCTCATCTTCCTTCCAACAGTAGTTTATATCTTACCTTAACTGCCTCCTCCCTTAAGCTTATAAACCTTAACTTCTGTCTTACTTGCTGATTTCATTTTCTTTGTGTCTCATCTACATTTTACTCTCACTGTAGCTACAACTAAAAAGTGATCTGATATATCTGTGCACCTTCTGCAAACATGCACATCCTGAAATCTACCCATCAGTCTTTTATCTACAAATACATAGTCCAACAAATTACTATCATATGCTCTAAATCCTTTTTATTTAAAATATGTATTACCTATAACCAAACCCCTTTCTATAAAAACTTCAATAAAATTCCCCCCGTTATCATTCACACCTGATACCCCAAACTAACCTAGTACATCCTCTATAAGCATTTCTTCTATGTCAGCATTTAGGTGCCTTACCAGACTTTCTCACTTAGTTCAAAGGTTGTTTAACACTCACTTAACATCTCTCTCTCTCTCTCTCTCTCTCTCTCTCTCTCTCTCTCTCTCTCTCTGTGTGTGTCTCTCTCTCTCTCTCTCTATCTATCTATCTATCTCCTTTACATTTCTCTCTTCTTAACGTGCATATACACGCATTATAACCAAATTTTTGCATCCGACTCTTAATTTAATCCACTTAATTTTTTAATATAAATATTTATATTGTCTCTCCTCCTTCAAAAACTGATACTTCAACATTACTGCTACCCCTTCCTTAGCTCTAACTCTCTCAGATACTTCTGACTTTATCTCATTTATTTCTCCCCACCGAAATTTTCCTACCCACTTCAACTTTATTTCGATTAGAGTTATGAGATCCAACTTCTTTTCAACCAGAAGAAAATGCTTATGTGGACTGATGTGAAGTGAGGACACAAAAGTCTCCTCTCAGGTGGAAAGAGAAAGAAAGAACAGAAGAGAAACACCAAAGAATAAAGAGGAAGGACGAAAGATGACAAAATATCGTTAATACAGTGGAACGTAATACGTTCCAGAAGGCTGTTCGAGTGACAATGCCGAACGAATTTGTTCCCATAAAGAATAATGTAAATTAGATTAGTCCGTTTCAAGCCCCCAAAAATACACTTACAAAAGCACTAAGAAATATACACTTACATAATTGTTTGAGTTGGGAGCTGTTCGAAACTGGAGGTGCCGCTGTATAGATGATGTCACATACAGTTACTCTCTCCAGAGAGTTTAGAGATCCAGATAATTACACCACAGTCACACGAAGCATACATTATCTGCCGTTTTTCCTTTCAACAATTACATTATCACATTTCAACTTTATTAAATATAGAAATAGTAAATCGTCTTTGTTTTATTAAGGATGGGAAGTACTTTGTTTAATAAAACTGCCCACTTATTTGCTCTAATTTTATTATTACTGGACCAAACAAAACGTTACTCTTCAATCCTAACCAGCCTAATAAGAAGAGCTAAAAAATTGTATTATGAGAACACATTATCCAACTTACGAGGTGACATAAAAAAGACCTGGAAAACCCTATCAGAAATACTAGGAACAAAAAAGATAACAGGAAATAGCGAAATTTAATTAACAAAACCAGATGAACCCCAATTCCCACCTACTGAAACAGCAGACTCAATGATTTCTTCTCCACTATAGGAAAAAACCTTGCCAATAAAATCCCAAGCTCAGATACCCCACCCAATGTTTACCTCACTGGCAACTAC
Source organism: Cherax quadricarinatus (assembly GCF_038502225.1). Classification (NCBI taxonomy): domain Eukaryota; kingdom Metazoa; phylum Arthropoda; class Malacostraca; order Decapoda; family Parastacidae; genus Cherax; species Cherax quadricarinatus. The sequence continues at coordinate 31,008,837 of NC_091321.1, read as the reverse complement.
CCGAACACACTATTCCTAGCTCCGACTAACCCAACTGAAGTCTCCCTTATTATCAACAAACTAAAAAACAAGACAGGAGATTTAAATACCTTACCACCCATTATATACAAAAAAGTGTCACAGGTGCTGTCACCAATCATTGCAACACTCTTTAACAAATCCATTGAATCCTCTACCTTTCCTACAGTTCTCAAAATAGCAAGGGTCACCCCAATCCATAGAAGAGGAGACCACACAGGCTTGAATAACTATAGGCCAATATCCAACTTACACCCTCTCTCTAAAATCTTTGAAAAATTAATCCATAAGCGTATCTATTCCTGCCTCATCTTCTACAACATACTCAACCCCTGTCAATTTGGGTTCAGGCCTAATAAAAATACTAATGATGCTATTATCCACATGCTAGAACATATTTATACAGCAAAAGAGAAAAAAGAAGTCCCACTGGGGATCTTCATTGACTTACGTAAAGCTTTCGATACAGTTGACCACGACTTGCTCCACATAAAATTGTCGCACTATGGTATAAGAGGACACTCCCTCAACTAACTAAAGTCATACCTCAGCAACAGAAGCCAATATGTGTACACAAATGGGACAAACTCTTCCGCACAGCCAATTACAGTTGGTTTCCCACAGGGAAGTGTCCTAGGCCCTCTTCTCTTTCTCATATACATAAATGACCTACCAAATGCATCGCAACTACTCAAACCCACACTATTTGCAGATGACACTACATACGCCTACTCTCACCCGAGCCCAGTCATGCTAGCCAATACTGTAAATACCGAATTACAGAAAATATCAACCTGGATGAGGACCAACAAACTTACTCTAAACATTGACAAAACCTACTACATTCAGTTTGGTAACAGAGCTGCAGATGTGTCTCTTAACATAATGATAAATGGATCACTTATCACAAAACTCACAGAGGGAAAATTCTTAGGAATCCACCTTGATAATAGACTCAAATTTCAAACACATGTACAACAAATTTCCAAAAAAATTTCCAAGACCGTAGGCATACTATCGAATATACGGTACTATGTTCCACAGTCAGCCCTCCTGGCCCTATATCACTCACTTATTTACCCCTATCTCACCTATGGAATTTGTGCATGGGGCTCAATAACAATAAACCATCTCAGGCCACTAATCACCCAACAAAAGGCTGCAGTCAGAATGATAACAAATTCCCACTACAGACAGCACACTCCACCAATATTCAAAACTCTAAACCTACTCACAATACAAAACATCCATACTTATTACTGCACCTACTACATACATAGAACACTTAACTCTGACATAAACCCTCCCCTCAAACGTCTCCTTACCAACCTCAACAGAACACATGACCATAACACAAGACACAGATCACTCTTTGATGTTCCTCGTGTCCATCGCACGCTATGCAAAAACTCAATGCACATAAAAGGCCCTAAAATCTGGAATTCATTACCTGTGAATATAAAAGAAACACTGTCTGTTTATGAATTCAAGTCTCTTCTCAAAAATCACTTACTCACCCACAGCTAAATAAATATTGAATAATTGTATCTCATAAATTGTATCTCATATATGTTGTTAAATTAGACACATGTGCAACTCTTGGGTATCTTTATTGAGGAAACGTTTCGCCACACAGTGGCTTCATCAGTCCATACAAAGGATAAACTTGATAAATTGTTCTTTGTGAGGGAAAAGTTCAATAGATAGGAGTAGCGAGGGAGTATATAGTAACAATAGTTTCAATGCTGGCTACTTGTTAAGGTAGGGTAAGTCTAGCTCCCGCTATTCCTGCCTTTTTCCCCCACCCCGAAAGTGATAGTTTGATTGCCGGCTGCTTGTTAAGGTAGGGTCAGTCTAGCTCCCTCTATCCCTTCCCCTCCTCCTCCCCCCCCCCCCGAAAGGTGACGTGTGGGGCTCTGGTCCAAACAGTAATCACTAGACTCACAGCTCCCAGCACTACTGTAAGTACATGCCTGCCTTGTATTCTAGTGGATTTATGGGTTGAAAGCTTCACTTTTGACCAATAATCAACTTAGTCTTTTCAGCCTTGCTCTATGTTGACTGTTGTAATAATCACCACATCTTTTAGGTATTGTACTTATCATGGAGAGTGATTATTTAAGCAGTGGGTAACCTGTCTATCTTTTCAGCTTGGATGACAGAGAGGGTCACCTGTCAATCAACGAGAAGAACTGGTGGAGATGGACTAACGTCCTGAGACTTCCCCTTTTTGGATTTAATTACCTGTGCTCCTGTAAGAAATTGCAGGACGTAACCCCTCATCATTGCAGTGTTAAAGGACCTGCTTTCCTGTCATCGGGATATAATACTCAAGGCTATTCTGTGAAGAACTAGCCAGTGGGTTGTAACCAACACCTGCGACCCCTCCCCCCCCATCATCGGCAACGGCTACGATTTCAACACTCAGTGTCACTAACACCAGACACCCCTATATATATATTAGCGTTGAATTCAGCTATCATTTATATTTTTCATTTTTCATTTTCTTTAATGTAGGATTAATTTTTCATATTTAAGTGTTTTATATTTTATATTTTCTATATAATGAAGTGTTTATGTTTGTCTGTTATTATTTCTTTTTCTATTCATTAATTTTCCTGAGGAGGAGCCAGCCTTGGTAATACTGTCTGAAGTTATTACAGGGCTGAGTAAGCCTTCACATTCTTTGAACCATTTACCTACAATCCTGTCAGACACTGCAACTTCTTGGGATCTTAATTTTAATACTTGGGAATTCTTCGCTTGCCTAACCCTTGGACACGACCTACTTCCACATAGGACAAATGTGACACCACCTACGACTGCTGCACCTCTCCTGCCATACGGTTTATAAGCTGCTTCTCCGCTCCTATGCCGTATTCTATTCAAGATTGGGCTCAACACATCGACTCAAGGCTGAGGGACTGATTACCTCATTCTCCTCCTGTTCTTCAAGTTTATCCTTTGTATGGACTGATGAAGCCAGTGTGTGGCGAAACGTTTCCTCAATAAAGATACCCAAGAGTTGCACATGTGTCTATTTTAACAACATGTCGGTTCTTTTAACCATTTATCTACAATCTCATATATGTCTGAATATTGTATCTCATAAATGTCAACCTGTGACCCAATCAAACTTTGTTACTATTTAACTTCATTACCTAACAGAATACTCCATTCTACTGATTACACAGCAACACAGTAAATGACCATATGACCTGTCTTTATAATACTCATTTGTACTAAATTGTTATCTGTTTTGCAATAATTTTTGTACCACTGAATATATCATTGCTTAGTTAATCTTAAGTTAATTTTAAGCCTGCCCATAATGCTCTGCAAACAAGTGGCTTTGGCATGTTGCACTTTAAAAATTGCATTCCTTGTACTTCTCTGTATCATGTTCAAATTAAATAAATAAATAAACAAATAAATAAATAAATACTGACTGTACAGCAATGCAAGCAACCATACGACCTGTTTTTGTAATACTCATTTGTGCTTAATTATTATCTGTTTACAATAATGTTTTACCACTGAATACTTCATTACTTAGTTAATCTTAAGTTAATTTTAAGCCTGCCCGTAATGCTATGCATTCAAGTGGCTTTGGCATGCTGCATTTAACTGTATTATTTTGTACTTCTCTGTATCATGTTCAAATTAATAAATAAATAAATAAATAAATAAAATAATCTGGAACATTTTGTTCTAGATTATGGAGGTAAACTCTTCCACACGCTAAGAGACTGACCACCTCAAAAACTTTTTCTACAAAGTTGATGAACAGATTATATTATCTAGACTATATATTTGATTTTACTCTCTAACGTAGTCGATTTTTTTGGCACTTTGAACGTTTGAAGCTCTGCCACTGTGGATTTTGTAAGTAATCTGAGCTATTCCAGGATGCTGGAAATAAGCTCCACAGCTTCCTGTACTATACCTGAAGAGAGTTCCAAAGGTCATCGCCCCCGCGGCCCGGTCTGTGACCAGGTCTCATGGTGGATCAGGGTATGATCAACCAGGTTGTTACTGCTGGCCGCACGTAATCCAAAGTACGAGCCACAACCCGGCTGGTCAGGCACCGATTTTAGGTGCCTGTCCAGTGCCTGCTTGAAGACAGCCAGGGGTCTATTGGTAATCACCCTGATGTATGCTGGGAGGCAGTTGAACAGTCTTGAGCCCCTGACACTTATTATGTTGTCTCTTATCGTGCTAGTGGCACCCCTGCTTTTCATTGGGGGGATGTTACGCCATCTGCCTAGTCTATTGCTTTGGAAGAGAGTGATTTTCGTGTGCAAGTTTGGTACTAGTCCCTCTACGCTTTTCCAGGTGTATATAATTATGTATCTCTCCGTCCTGCTTTCTAGGGAGTACAGGTTTAGGAACTTCAAGCTTTCCCAGTAACTGAGGTGATTTATCGCAGTTATGCGCGCCGTGAAGGTTCTCTGTACATATTCTAGGTCAGCAATTTCACCTGCTTTGAAAGGTGCTGTTAGTGTGCAGCAATATTCCAGCCTAGATAGAACAAGCGACCTGAAAAGTGTCATCATGGGCTTGGCATCCCTGATTTTGAAGGTTCTCATTATCCATCCTCTCATATTTCTAGCAGATGCAATTGATACAATGTTATGGTTCTGTATCATGCCAAGATGAGACCATTCCCATTAATTAATAAAATAATTGTTAATTTTTTAAATGTTTTGAACTAATTCACTTTTGTAAATCTAGTTAATCACTACAGCTACCTCTCTAGTATGATTCATAACCTGTGTCAGTATAGAGTAAGAAATAGTATTAGTCTGCCCGAAATGCCTAGGCATACTAGTGGCCTTGATAAATTAGACACATGTGCAACTCTTGGGTATCTTTATTGAGGAAACGTTTCGCCACACAGTGGCTTCATCAGTCCATACAAAGAAGAATCGTGAAGAACAGGAGGAGAACTAGGTAATCAGTCCCTCAACCTTGAGTCGATGTGGTCAGCCCAACAATCTTGAACAGAATACAGCATATGAGCGGAGAAGTGGCTTATATACCGTAGGCAGGAGAGGTGCAGCAGTCGTAGGTGGTGTCACATTTGTTCAATGTGGAAGTAGGTCGTGCAAGCGAAGAATTCCCAAGTAATAAGATCCAAAGAAGTTGCAGTGTCTGACAGGATTGTTGATGAATGGTTCAGAGAACCGACATGTTGATAAATTAGACACATGTGCAACTCTTGGGTATCTATTCTATTCAAGATTGATGGACTGAGCACAACGACTCAAGGTTGAGGGACTGATTACCTCATTCTCCTCCTGTTCTTCACGATTCTCTTTTGTATGGACTGATGAAGCCACTGTGTGGCGAAACGTTTCCTCAATAAAGATACCCAAGAGTGGCACATGTGTCTAATTTATCAACATGTCGGTTCTCTGAACCATTTATCTACAATACGAGTGGCCTTTGTAATAAGTATTTTATTTTATAATTATTTTATAGTATGTAAACCACACAATGCAGTCTATACAGAAAAATAAACATCTGAATTTGAATTTGAATTTGTATTTGATCCTCTGACATGATCACCCCCAGGTCTTAGACATTAGTTTTTTGCTCTATTGCGTCGTTGGAATTTGTTTTATACTCTGATGAAATTTTAATTTCCTCACGTTTTCCATATCGGAGTAATTGGAATTTCTCATCATTGAACTTCATGTTGTTTTCTGCAGCCCATTTAAAGAGTTGGTTGATGTCCGCCTGTAGTCTTGCAGTGTCTTCAATGGAGGAGACTGTCATGCAAATTCGGGTGTCATCTGCAAAGGAAAATACTGCGCTGTGGCTAATATCCCTGTCCGATATGAGGATGAAGAACAAGATGGGAGCGAGTACTGTGCCTTGTGGAACAGAGCTTTTCACCGTAGCCGCCTCAGACTTTACTCTGTTGACTACTACTCTTTGTGTTCTATTTGTTAGGAAATTATAGATCCATCTACCAACTTTTCTGTTATTCCTTTATCGCGCATTGTGTGCGCTATTACACAATGATCACACTAGTCGAAGGCTTTTGCAAAGTTTGTGTATATTACATCTGTATTCTGTTTGTCTTCTAGAGCATCCAGCACCTTGTTGTAGTGGTCCAGTAGTTGGGACAGACAGGAGCGAGCTGTTCTAAACCCATGCTGCCCTGGGTTATGTAACTGATGGGTATCTAGATGGGTGGTGATCTTACATAGAACCCTTTCAAAGATTTTTATAATATGGGATGCTAGCCCTATCGCTATTGCTTTAGTGCCACCTGTGTGTAGTGGGGCTATGTCTGTTGTTTTTGGTAACTGTGGGACGACCCCCGTGTCCATGCTCCCTCTCCACAGGATGATAAAGGCACGTGATAGGGGCTTCTTGCAGTTCTTGACGAACACGAAGTTCCAAGAGTCTGGCCCTGGGGCAGAGTGCATGGGCATGTTCGAAGTCATTTGACGTCAGGATAATATCAGATAGGTTTGTGTCTACCAAATTCTGTATCTCATAAAAAATTCATTTAGGTCTTCGACTCTCAATCTGGTTAGTGGCTCGCTAAAAACTGAGTCATATTGGCACTTAAGAAGCTCACTCATTTCCTTGAGTTCATCTGTGTAGGACCCATCCCGTTTAAGTAAGGGCCCACTACTGGATGTTGTTCTAGACTTTGATTTGGCATAAGAAACGAAATATTTTGGGTTTCTTTCTTTCTTTACTTCTTCTCGCATTTCTTGACTCCTGTAAGATTCCTTTAGCTTTAGTTCGATGTTTGCTATTTCTCTGACCAGTGTCTCCCTACGTATTGCAGATATATTGGTGTCTTGTAGCAGCTCTGTTATTCTTTGCTTTTGTCTGTATAGGCAGCGCCTTTCTCTTTCTAGTTTACATCTCCTTCTTTTCCTTAAGGGAATATGCCTGGAGCATACCTCAATACCACAGAGTTAATTTGTTCTAGACTTTGAGTAGGATCCGTGTTGCTTAGTCTATCTTCCCAGTTTATATCATTTAGGACTTGGTTTACTTGGTCCCACCTTATGTTTTTGTTACTAAAATTGAATTTGGTGAAGGCTCCCTCATGAGTGATCATATTTTGTTGGCCTGGGGCTCTCCCCATGTATGTCTGGATCTCTATTATGTTGTGGTCTGAGTATATTGTTTTGGATATGATAACATTTCATATCAGATTGTCATTGTTAGTAAAGATGAGGTCCAGTGTATTCTCCAATCTAGTAGGCTCTATTAATTGCTGGATTAAGGTGAATTTGGTGCAGAGATTTAAAAGCTCGTGTGTTTGCGAGTTTTCATCTGAGCTGCCTCCTGGTGTTATCTCTGCTACAATATTATTTGTTATATTCCTCCATTTTAGGTGTCGTAGGTTGAAATCACCCTGGATGTTGGGGCAGGAACTGGAAGATTTTCCAGACAGTGCTCAATTTTCAAGCTGTTCCTGGAATTGATGAGACATTGCATCCAGAGGCTTGTATACAACCACAATGACCAGATTTTCGTTCTCGATCTCTACTGCTAAAACTTTAACTGCATCATTAGAGGCATTTAGTTGTTCTGAGCATACAAGTGACTTTGTGATATACAGTGGGCCCTTGAATTTCGTAATCCTTGAATATCGTAAATTTTGGAAATCGGCGACTTTCCTCGTCAACATATTGGCTTGATTTTGTGATTTGGTTTAGAAATCGGCGGTCATATGAAACGTGTCCGAGCGGCCTCCCAGCCGCCTAGGGCACACAAACACCATGCAATGTCAGTCTGGCATTGTATCTCGGCGAGTGACGATCACTCACGGGTTCACATACATTTTTCAATATATTTCATTTGTTTTAGTGCTTGCAACTGCTAAATAAGCCACCATGGGCACAAAGAAAGCTCCTAATACCAGCCCTTTGGTAAAGAAAGTGAGAAACACAATTGAAGTAAAGGAAGAGATCATAGAAAAATATGAAAGTGAGTGCGTGTGGCGGAGCTCTCCAGGATCGTGGCGAAAAAAAAGGAAATCAAGGAAGCTAATGTTGTGAAAGGGGTGAATATGCTAACGAAAAAGAGATCGCAAATAATCAATGTTGAGAAGTTGTTGCTGGTGTGGATCAAACAAAAAGAATTAGCAGGAGATAGTGTTACGCAGTCGATAATCTGCGAAAAGGCAAGGCAGTTGCATGACGATCTCGTAAAGAAAAGGTCTGGAACGAGTGCTGATGTAGGTGAATTCAAGGCCAGCAAAGGCTGATTCGAAAATTTCAAGAAGCGAAGTGGCATACACAATGTTGTACGGCATGATGAGGCTGCCAGTTCAGACAAACATGCAGCTGAAAAATTCGTAATTGAATTCAAGGACTATGTAGAGGCTGGAGGATTCGTCCCCCAACAAGTGTTCAATTGTGACGAAACAGGCCTCTTTTGGAAGAAAATGCCAAAGAGGACCTACATCACGCAGGAGGAAAAGGCACTCCCAGGACACAAGCATATGAAAGACAGACTAACTCTCATGTTGTGTGGTAATGCTAGTGGGGATTTCTAAGTGAAGCCTTTACTAATGTATCACTCAGAAAATCCAAGAGTGTTCAAGATAAACTGTGTCGCAAAGGCTAATTTGTGTGTGATATGGAAGGCTAACAGTAAGGCATGAGTCACGAGGGACATTTTCCTTGATTGGTTCAATAAAGTGCTTGGCCCCAGTGTGAAGAAATACCTCCTGGAAATAAATTGGAACTCATGTGCCTCCTGGTAATGGACAATGCTCCTGTTCATCCTCCAGACTTGGAAGAGCAAATGGTGACGGAGTTTAATTTCATCACAGTGAAGTTCTTGCCCCCTAATAAAACTCCTCTACCCCAGCCCATGGACCAGTTGATCATTTCAAACTTCAAAAAACTCTACACCAAAGCAATGTTTCAAAGGTACTTTAACATAACCTCGGAGTCTGAATTGACCCTAAGAGAGTTCTGGGAAGATCACTTCAGTATCCTCCATTGCATAAACCTTATAGGTAAGGCTTGGCAGGGAGTGACTTCCAGGACGATGAAATCTGCTTGGACAAAATTGCGGCCAGAATTTGTACTCGACAAAGATTTTGAAGAGTTTGAGGCTGACCCTGAGGACCGAGTTTGAGGCTGACCCTGAGGACCCTATGCCAGCTGTGGAATCTATTGTGGTATTGGGAAAGTCCAAGGGGCTGGAGGTTAGTGGTGAGGATGTGGAAGAGTTGGTGGAGAACCACAATGAAGAGCTAACCACTGAAGAGCTGTTAGACCTTAATCTGCAACAACAGACCATAGCTAAGGAAATTGCTTCAGAAGAAAAGGAAGAGAGAGGGAAGAAGTTGCTTTCTTCAGAGATTATGGAGATGTGTGCAATGTGGACTAGGGTGGAAAATTTTTGGGAGGAGCATCACCCTGACAAAGCTGTTGCAGGCCGTGCATGCGACATGTTCAATGACAATGTCTTGTCTCAGCCAGGACACAACCCTCATCACCAACCTGCATGACCACAACACACGACAGACAACAACAAATATGGCCGCCACCACAGTCCAAGACAACTCCTTCTATGGATTTGATGTCAAGAAGATTACCGACCCGGAAATAGCTAAACTGCTTATGATCCAGAACCAAACAATCACCAATCTAACTCAGGAAATGCAGGAACTTAAAACCTCCAATGCACAGTACCTCAGCAAGATCCCTGCTCTAGAACATAAACTAGACTCTGAAACAGCAAAGCAACACTCACACCCAGTCCGTGGATACCATCAACTCCCTTAAAGACCAATTCACCCAGTTTACTACCAACATTATAGAAGAAAGATCAAAAGTGGATCAACAACTTGACAATGTCATTACCAACTTCCAAGACCATAATGAACAACAACAGCTCTCTGACGCTGTTGTAGTTAATAGCAAACATCTTCCACCCACAGTCACCCAAGAGACTTGCATGGAGACCACCCTACAGCTTATCAAGGACCACCTTCGCCTCAACATAAGTAGTGATGAACTAAAAGACTGCAAACTAATGGGCTACCAAGCGGGTAAAAAACAGTGCTATTAAAATTCAAAACCAGCCTACAAAGAAACAATTTACCAAAAACATCCATGTCTATGAAAACTGATGTATACGTCAATGAGTGCCTTACTAAAACAAGACAAAGCCTCCTTTATCGGCTACGAAAATTACGCCATGCCCAACAAATCCATCAGTGCTTTTTGAGGGACGGAAAAATCGCAGTTAGGAAACAGCCCACTGGGAAGAGATACTTCATCCCTACGGAATACGACCTTAAAACATTCCTGAGTGAGGCTGGACTAACAGAATAAGAATAAAGTGCTCCTTATACCCTATGTCCTCATTTAGTGTTATGAATTGCCTGAAACAGTTATATACTGCCATAAAATTTGTTCCCTAAGAATTTCCAATACCCCAATTACTTTTGAATGTAACTTTTGTATTCAATGACCATTCTACCTCATAGTCTTAATATCTACCAAATCTCTCTCTTTATAAGTATTATTTTTTCATTATACCTCATAAAATATTTGCAACTTACCATTTCATTGTCCTATTTATTATTACCCAATTTTATACTTGCCCAATTTTACTTTATACTTTATTGCCCAATCTTATTTTAAACATTTTATTATTACCCTATTTTATTTTTAGACTTTATAACCCAACTTTATTTTATACTTTCCTTAACCTATTGTTGCCAATTTTTTTTCAAGCTTGTATATTCAACTCCAACTTTTTTGTTATCCTGTTTACCATCTTACTATCATAGTACAACCAAATCATTGCCATTTATTATACTTGTGTTACCTTAATTTGTGATTTTATCTTATCAATTTATATCTAGTTACACTTTAGTTCATGAAAACGACTTAGTGAAATTACAAGTGAGAATCTGGTGCTATTTTTAATTTTTATTTTATATTATTTGATTATACCTAGTTGTACTTTAGTTTATTCTAGCGCAATACATAGACAACATTAAATTTTATTATGTTTATTAGTGAATATACTCTATATGACCAGCGTGCATTAGATATTCCCTAGCTCCTTCGTTTTTAGCTTTAATATATTTACATTGTCTTATTCTTAAATCTAGTTATAGATTAACTATAAATCTTATGGTTACAAGCATTGATCCTGATACCAACCTTTCACTAAATGACTCAAATGAATCTAACAGCAACTGTAATTGCTATACAGCAGAACAAGCAAAGACACTTCTCAGAGCCAACAACAACATAACTGTCTTTACCCACAATGTCAGATCTCTAAGCAAACATTACGATGACCTCACAGCATTACTAAATTCCCCTGCATGCCAGTATGTCCATCATTACTCTGAAACCTGGCTAAAGCCAGACACTACAAATGTCTATGCCATTCCTGGTTACACAGCCATACACAACTGCTGTCCAGACCAACAAGGGGGTGGCACAGCTATATACTACTCAGGCCATCTAGAATGTATCAATAATACATGCACAAGGGATGACATGGAGAATATATAATAGCTAAACTCAAACAAAATACCTACAAAAACCTCTCACAGTGATAAACATCTACAGAGTACCACAGTCAAATATTAGCCGTTGTAGTGAAATACTTGGAAGCATGATAACTGATGCACACAAGAACAAAGACCACTTACTACTCACAGGACCCACATGTAACTGAATTCACAAACACTATGAGTAACTGCTTGTTGATACCAACAGTAACAAAACCTACAAGAATCTCCGAGACTAGTGTTTCCCTATTGGACGACATTTGGACCAACACCATATCCCCTTTAAAATCAGTAATCACAGATAACACCACAGACCACTACCCTACCTTTCTCATAACCAATCTAGGTAAATTACCCCAAGACACTACTAAAGTTACCTTCAAACTTCATAATGAGACAGCCATTAATAACATCATAACAGCAATGACAAACATCAACTGGCAAACAGAGCTAGAAATCTATACATATACTGATGAATGCATTAATAATTTTCTAAAAAAGACCCAATACCTCTATAACAAGCACTGCCCTAAAAAAAAACTAAACAGATCACAGCTAAGAGATTGAACAGTCCCTGGCTAACACCCAGCATCCTCAAATCCATTAATATAAAGAACCTATATAAAAAACAATACAGAATGGGTCAAATAACCAGGGACCAAACAAAACATTAATCGTCAATCCTATCCAACCTGATAAGAAGGGCAAAAAAATTGTATTACGAGAACAGATTATCCAACTTAAAAGGTGATATAAAAAAGACCTGGAAAACCCTATCTGAAATTCTAGGAACAAAAAAGATACCAGGAAACAAAACAATCAGACTAACAAAACCAGATGAACTCCCACTCCCACTGACTGAAACAGCAGACTCAATGTTTTCTTCTCCACAACAGGAAAAAACCTGGCGAGTAAAATCCCAAGCTCAAACACCCCACCTAATGACTACCTCACTGGCACCTACCCGAACACACTGTTCCTAGCTCCAACCAACCCAATCGAAGTCTTACTTATTATCAACACACTAAAGAACAAGGCAGGAAATTTAAATACATTACCACCCTTTATATACAAAAAAGCTTCACAAGTACTGTCACCAATTATTGCAACACTCTATAACAAATCCATCGAATCCTCTACCTTCCTCACAGTTCTCAAAATAGCGAGGGTCACCCCGATACATGAAGGGGGAGATCAAGCAGACTTGAATAACTATAGGCCAATATCCAACTTACCCCTACTCTCTAAAATCTTTGAAAAATTAATTCATAAGCTAATATATTCCTACCTCATCTCCCACAACATACTCAACCCCTGTCAGTTTGCGCTCAAGGCTAATAAAAATACGAATGATGCCATTATAAACATGCTTGAAGTAATATACACCGCACTCGAGAAAAAAGAAGTCCCATTGGGAATCTTCATTGATTTACGTAAAGCTTTTGATATAGTTGAACATGATTTGTTACACATAAAATTATTACACTATGGTATAAGAGGGCACTCCCTCAACTCCCTAAAGTCATGTCTTAGCAACAGAAGCCAATATTTGTACAAAAATGGAGCAAACTCTTCCACACAACCAATTACAGTTGGTGTCCCACAGGGAAGTGTCCTTGGCCCTCTTCTCTTTCTCATTTACATAAACGACCTACCAAATACATCTCAACTGCTCAAACCCATATTATTTGCAGATGACACTACATATGTCTTCTCTCACCCAAGCCCAGTCATGCTAGCCAATACTGTAAATTCTGAATTACAGAAAATATCTACCTGGATGATGATTAACAAGCTTACTCTCAATATTAACAAAACCTACTTCATTCAGTTTGGGAACAGAACTACAGATGTTCCACTTAACATAATGATTAACGGTTCACCTATCACAAAGCCCACAAAGGGTAAGTTCTTAGGAATCCACCTTGATAACAGGCTCAAATTCCAAACAAATGTACAACAAATTTCCAAGAAAGTCTCCAAGACCATAGGCATATTATCGAAGATACGGTACAATGTCCCACAATCAGCTCTCCTTGCCCTATTTCACTCACTCATTTACCCCTGTCTCACCTATGGAATCTGTGCATGAGACTCAACAACAATAAATCATCTCGAACCATTAATTACCCAACAAAAGGCTGTAGTCAGAATAACAAATTCCCCCTGCAGACAGCATATTCTACCAATATTCAAAACTCTAAACTTACTCACTGTACAAAACATCCATAATTATTATTGTGCCTACTACATGCATAGAATACTAAACTCAGATATAAACCCTCCCCTCAAACTTCTCCTTACCAACCTCAACAGAACACATGACCATAACACAAGGCACAGATCACTCTCTGATGTTCCCCGTGTCCATCTCACACTATGTAAAAACTCAATGCATATAAAAGGCCCAAAAATTTGGAATTCATTACCTGTGAATACAAAAGAAACACTGTTTATCAATTCAAGACTCTTCTTAAAAAACACTCACCCGCAACTAAAAAAATATTGAATAACTGTATTTCATAGTTGTAAAACCCGTGACTTCATCAAACTATGTTTTTAATTGTACAACTATAATGCTTCATAATTGAAATGTTCAAGTTTCATTGTTTACAATACTCAATTGTACTTCATATTATAAATTGTTTACTGTAATTTTTTACCAACGAGTCTATCATTGCTTAGTTAATCTTAAGTTAATTTAAGCCTGCCTATAATGCTCTGCATACAAGGGGCTTTTGGCATATACATCCAACTACTATAATTCCTTGTACAACCATGTATCATGTCCAAATAAACATAAATAAATAAATGAATAAACAAATAATGTGTGTTTGAATTTCTAAAGTACAGACATTTGGAAAATCTCAAATATTTTTTTTTTTTTTTGGAGGGGGAATGTCAAAAGCATACCAAATGTATTTTTTTTCGGCCTGAAGACAAGGTATATTGCATGTTCTATTAGCCAGGAGTGCCAGCCGAGTCACTTGCAGTGCCACTATGAAGTTTCGTGCTGCCAAGTGCCATACTCAGTAAATATTTTTTCTCTCATTTGTTTGTTAGCCGATCTTATTGAAACTTTGTCACAGTTCATTAAATAATTGCTTCTCAAGGTGCACCAAAAAGAAACAAAATCGTCTAAAAAAATTTTAGACGCCTCATTAGAGATACCTAATACCAAAATTAATACACTATTTCATACACTATTTAATTCATTCACTGACTAATTCATACACAAACTGTATATATCAAATGTGTAACATATAAGATGGAAAGCAGAAGTAACTGTAGTGATTGCAAATGGTACATGTACAAACTGTACATACCAATTAAAAGATATAAGCAGAAGAGCAGGAGCAGTGACAGCAACTTGCAGCCAACGCCAGTCCCTGATGAAGACAGCCAACACTCCAGTCATAGCTTCACCAAGTGCAAATGATATTTGAATGATAATCCCACAAAATGTGCGCCATTTAACGCCAATAAACTCTACAGCTGAAAAAAAAGAGGGAATGAAACAGTCACTGCAAGTTCATGAATATTTCTGTCTTGCAATTTACATCTGGTAAACTGTATCACTGTAAACCTTTTCGTGCTTAAAAATGTTTATTACCAAAGGGACAAAAAGTATTGCAAAAAATATAAATCTCCTATTAAAACAAGGAATGGGATGACACCAAAACTATGATACTGATACCCAGTTTTCGACCGATACTGATCTTTTTCCTATGTTTTATTTTTAAAATTAAAATGACTATGTTCATTATATAAGGGTATTCTTATTGCGCAATCTGTATTAAATAAATTAGAAAGGTTAAATATTAAATAATTAATCTTAGTTACTTGTTGTCAAAGATACTTGTCGATAGAGTGTGCGTACTCACCTAATTGCGGTTGCAGGGGTCGATTTACAGCTCCTGGCCCTGCCACTTCGCTGGGGGTACTAGGTCAACTCATTGCTCCAGGAGATTTATCGTACCTCTTCTTAAGCTTTGTATGGATCCTACCACCACTACATCATTCTCTATACTATTCCTCTTTCCGACAACTCTGTGACTGAAGAAATACTTCCTAACATCCCTGTGATTCTCCTAAGTCTTCAACTTCCAAGTGTGACCCCTTGTTACTGTGTCCCATCTCTGGAACATCATATCTCTGTCCACGTTGTTAACTCCTCTCAACATTATATATGTTATCATTTCCTCCCCTCTCCCTCCTGTCCTCCTGTGTCGTCAGGTTGATTTCCCTTAACCTTTTCTTGTAGGACATTTCCCTCAGTTCCAGGACTAGTTGCTTTACAAACCTCTTCACTTTCTTTAATTTCTTGACGTGCTTGACTAGGTGTGGGTTCCAGACTGCTGCTGCATATTCAAGAATAGACCTGACATACACTATGTACAGAGTCCTGAATAATTCTTTACTGAGGTGCCAGAATGCTATTCTTCGGTTTGCTAATTGTCCAAATACTGCAGCATTTATTTGGTTGATGTGCACTTCAGGAGATGTGCTAGGTATAATACTCACCCCTAGGTCCTTTTCCTTGAGTGAGGTTTGCAGTCTTTGGCCCCTAAACTGTACTCTGTCCGCTGTCTTCTATGTCCTTCCCCGATCATCATGACTTTGCACTTGGTGGGGGATAAACTTTAGGAGCCAATTTCTGGACCAGCCTTGCAGCCTGTCCAGACCCCTTTGTAGACCTTTCTGGTCCTCATCCGACTGAATTCTCATTACATGTACACATACAATATAAAGTGAAGTACAAGCTGGAGAAGTGTGCCAAGTGCTATACCCAGTGCACAGTTGCCAAGTACTTCACCACCACGGAAAACACTGCCAGACCACACATGGAATTTGCAGGAATACTCCACATTTAATGACATAAACAGTGGAATAGAACCATATTGTAATGTAACCTCGGACTCTTGTGTGGTAAACAAATTCATTTAACATGTATAAATGGCAAACTCAAATGTTTCAATACTATCGCACCTGCATGAGTTAAAGGACACCAATGTGACAAAAACGTGTTTTTTTTTTTGCAATTATGGTCATACCACTTGCACATAAGAGCAACATTGCTAAATATTGAACTCCAAGTTTTGGTGACCTTATTCTTAGATAGTTATTCCTCTTGCTTATGCATACGTTGCATTACTCTGAGAAGATTAATCCTGAGAAAAATGGTATGTTTATCATAAGGGAAGTTTTCATGTATTTGAAAAACAAATTTTGTGATTTTTTTTATTGGTTCTAAAACATTGTGACTGACAAGTCTGATATTAATAAAGAGACGAATGTCTTTAGAACAGTACTTACCATGTAAATAAAATCGCTTTATTATCAAATTGCTTATCTTTTGTGATGACGACAGTGGTACTGTTTTAGATTCTCTACACAGGACGGACAACTGAAAATACCCAGAAATTACTTGGGATCTCTGGTGATGTGGTCAATAAAATGTGGAGGCTGTATATTGGTAAGTGGCGTACAGTGTTTATAAATACTTTTGAGCAAGCAATATAAACTTTTTCAGAACAATTTGAGTATCAAGTATAATGATCTAATTCAATATACTTACCGATGATATTCGGGTGCAAGCTCTCAGTGGCAACAACATTGTGGAAAATTAAATTTACCTGGATGTAACTCATAAGATACATACCAGTAAATGGTAATAAAGATAATTATTTTTTATCAAAGTTACAGAGACAAGTAGGAATTTTAGGACATCTAGGTCACAAAAAATGTCCCCCTTCGATACCTACTACTGTCATATTCACAAGTCAATCTTGACCTATATTAATTTCAAATGAAATATGCATCACCAGGAATTCTGGTAAAAACATTAATATAAACATGTGGACTGCACGTTAAAATTAATAAATGATTACATATACATTGAAGGAGAATTTATAATAAGACTCACCAATTTGTCCTGTAAGCTTTTTCACCCTGAAATGTGTACCTCTTCAGTACAGGAAAGACTGTGCTATAACTTAAATTGCCAGGCATACCATCTAAAGGGGACAAAAAGATACAAAACATCCAGGCCATGGGAAAACCTGGGTAGCCACAGCCACTCAAGAGGGAGAGGTTTTTTAGTGCCAGGAAGGAAAAAAAACTGGCAGGAAATGGCAGAAATCGTACACCAAATCCAGTCATTCCTGGAGTGGAACCACAGTCGATGGCCTCCACTCCAAACCAACAGATACAGATACTAATGCCGGAAAAAAAATCCCCCCCCAGTACCAACAATACCACCAGTCCGATAACATTCTTCTTTGCAAATATACAGGGTCTAAAGCCAGCAACAAACAACAAAATACCTTTCATCCGTGGACTGCTTGCAGAGGCAAAGGCAATGTTCGCGGCTTTCACTGAGACCCACATAAAGGATCACTTGGACAACGAAATATGGATCCCAGGTTACAACCTATACAGATGTGACAGAGTGAACAGGCAAAAGGGGGGGGTTGGCCTGTACATTGCAGAGTCACTTGTTTGCACAGAACTGCTTAATGCCTCAAATGACGTAGTGGAAGTTTTAGCAGTAAAGGTCGAGAACCAAAACCTAGTCATTGTGGTAGTCTACAAGCCTCCGGATGCAACATCCCAGCAATTCCAGGAACAGCTGTTAAAAATTGACCACTGTCTGGAAAATCTTCCAGCTCCTGCACCCAACATCTTGCTCCTGGGGGATTTCAACTTAAGGCACCTAAAATGGAGGAATATAGCAAATAATATTGTTGCAGTAATAACACCAGGAGGCAGCTCTGATGAAAACTCACACTCACACGAGCTTTTAAATCTCTGCACAAAATTCAATTTAAACCAGCAAATAATAGAGCCTACTAGACTGGAGAATACACTAGACCTCATCTTCACTAACAATGATGATCTGATAAGAAATGTCACCATATCAAAAACAATATACTCAGATCACAACATAATTGAGGTTCAGACATGTATGCGTGGAGCCCCAGACCGACAAAATGAGACTAGTCACGAGGGAGCATTCACCAAATTCAACTTCAATAACAAAAACATAAAGTGGGACCAAGTAAACCAAGTCCTAACCGATATAAGCTGGGAAGATATACTAAGCAACACAGACCCAAACTTATGCCTAGAACAGATTAACTCGGTGGCACTCGATGTATGCACAAGGCTTATTCCTCTAAGAAAAAGGAGGAGTAGATGTATAATAGAAAGAGACAGGCGCTCCCTTTACAGGCGACGGAAAAGAATAACAGAGCGGCTAAAAGAGGTCAATATATCTGAAATGCGCAGGGAGACACTGGTCAGAGAAATAGCAAGCATCGAACTTAAGCTAAAAGAATCCTTTAGGAGTCAGGAATCGCGGGAAGAACTAAAAGCCATAAATGAAATCGAAAGAAACCCAAAGTATTTCTTCTCCTATGCCAAATCAAAATCGAGAACAACGTCCAGTATTGGGCCCCTACTTAAACAAGATGGGTCCTACACAGATGACAGCAAGGAAATGAGTGAGCTACTCAAGTCCCAATATGACTCAGTTTTTAGCAAGCCGCTAACCAGACTGAGAGTCGAAGATCAAAATGAATTTTTTATGAGAGAGCCACAAAATTTGATTAACACAAGCCTATCCGATGTTATCCTGACGCCAAATGACTTCGAACAGGCGATAAATGACATGCCCATGCACTCTGCCCCAGGGCCAGACTCATGGAACTCTGTGTTCATCAAGAACTGCAAGAAGCCCCTATCACGAGCCTTTTCCATCCTATGGAGAGGGAGCATGGACACGGGGGTCGTCCCTCAGTTACTAAAAACAACAGACATAGCCCCACTCCACAAAGGGGGCAGTAAAGCAACAGCAAAGAACTACAGACCAATAGCACTAACATCCCATATCATAAAAATCTTTGAAAGGGTCCTAAGAAGCTAGATCACCACCCATCTAGAAACCCATCAGTTACACAACCCAGGGCAACATGGGTTTAGAACAGGTCGCTCCTGTCTGTCTCAACTACTGGATCACTACGACAAGGTCCTAAATGCACTAGAAGACAAAAAGAATGCAGATGTAATATATACAGACTTTGCAAAAGCCTTCGACAAGTGTGACCATGGCGTAATAGCGCACAAAATGCGCGCTAAAGGAATAACAGGAAAAGTCGGTCGATGGATCTATAATTTCCTCACTAACAGAACACAGAGAGTAGTCGTCAACAGAGTAAAGTCCGAGGCAGCTACGGTGAAAAGCTCTGTTCCACAAGGCACAGTACTAGCTCCCATCTTGTTCCTCATCCTCATATCCGACATAGACAAGGATGTCAGCCACAGCACCGTGTCTTCCTTTGCAGATGACACCCGAATCTGCATGACAGTGTCTTCCATTGCAGACACTGCAAGGCTCCAGGCGGACATCAACCAAATCTTTCAGTGGGCTGCAGAAAACAATATGAAGTTCAACGATGAGAAATTTCAATTACTCAGATATGGTAAACATGAGGAAATTAAATCTTCATCAGAGTACAAAACAAATTCTGGCCACAAAATAGAGCGAAACACCAACGTCAAAGACCTGGGAGTGATTATGTCGGAGGATCTCAACTTCAAGGACCATAACATTGTATCAATCGCATCTGCTAGAAAAATGACAGGATGGATAATGAGAACCTTCAAAACTAGGGAGGCCAAGCCCATGATGACACTCTTCAGGTCACTTGTTCTATCAAGGCTGGAATATTGCTGCACTCTAACAGCACCTTTCAAGGCAGGTGAAATTGCCGACCTAGAAAATGTACAGAGAACTTTCACGGCGCGCATAACGGAGATAAAACACCTCAATTACTGGGAGCGCTTGAGGTTTCTAAACCTGTATTCCCTGGAACGCAGGAGGGAGAGATACATGATTATATACACCTGGAAAATCCTAGAGGGACTAGTACCGAACTTGCACACGAAAATCTCTCACTACGAAAGCAAAAGACTTGGCAGACGATGCACCATCCCCCCAATGAAAAGCAGGGGTGTCACTAGCACGTTAAGAGACCATACAATAAGTGTCAGGGGCCCGAGACTGTTCAACTGCCTCCCAGCACACATAAGGGGGATTACCAACAGACCCCTGGCAGTCTTCAAGCTGGCACTGGACAAGCACCTAAAGTCAGTTCCTGATCAGCCGGGCTGTGGCTCGTACGTTGGTTTGCGTGCAGCCAGCAGCAACAGCCTGGTTGATCAGGCGCTGATCCACCAGGAGGCCTGGTCACAGACCGGGCCGCGGGGGCGTTGACCCCCGAAACTCTCTCCAGGTAAACTCCAGGTATCATATACACAAACCCCTGCCTAAATATGAAGAAAATACTGGCCAGAATCTCAACATAAATAGACAACGTAGCTGGGGTTTCAATGCTTACATTATGCAGGGCTGCAAATCCAACAATTTCGGCTCCTATTTGAGAGGTTTTAAGCCCAATATAACTCCTAGAGTGACGAAAATTATGCAAATTTCATTAGCGTGCCTGTACCACCCTGCTTGTCAGCGCAGGTGCAGAGCTTCCCTGTCGATTCTCTTATTTAAAATACACTTTAGAGCAATAGTAATGTATTAATCAGGTATATTTACATTATAAAAATATACAGCATAATTTTTGGGAAAATTATTTTCCACAAACATTATGGCATGTGACTAAGTTGAAAACTTTTCACCCCAGTGTAATGCAGAATATAGGCAAGATAAACAAAACCACTGGTGAGCCGGTACTGAAGCCAGTTGCTGTGATTGACAACACTAATAACATGCATTTGATGGACAAATGTGAAATGCAGACAGGTTTTTCACTGTGTGTGAAAGAATTTCAGATAGTATATCAAACTGTTTTTCCACTGGCAAGTGACCAACCTACAAGAACTTTAATTTTGCCATCATCAGTCAAATCATGGCTAAATACCTGGTTACAGAGTGTCACCGCACAGACAGCTAAAATCCCAGTCATCTGGCCTTACCTAACAGTAATTTAGGCCACACATTGACCACATCACTCTCGGGCCGTGTGGTTGGGCTGCGCACACGCTCCTGGGTGAGAGGCCTTCCTACGCAGTTTGATTTTCTCAAGATGGCTCAGAATACAAGAAGGCGTGTCAACACTGTGTGCTTTGATTTAGTGCGCACAGGTGATACTACCTATGATTATTCGCGACACATACGGCATTGCTGATCAGGATCTGTATGGAGTATTGCTCAATGGGGCTCACCGAATATTCGTCAAGCTACGATCGACGGCAGTGTATGAACGCCTGGTGGAGAAGTATCAAGATGGCTGTGTGGACTTTAACACGGCAATACGAGTTCGTCTCATTGATGTGTCGAGACACTACACTTGGGTGAAGGTACGTAATGTGCCTTTCGAAGCTGACGAGGCAGACCTAAGGAACGTTTTTGAACGTTACAATACTGTTCACCTGGCAACAGCGGGTACTTGGGCAGATGGGGCATACGCCGGTTTGCTGGAAGGTACGTTCAACCTGAAGATGACGCTAAGACATTCTATCCCATCGTTTGTCATCCTAGAGAACTTTCGGACACAAGTTATGGTGTATTACGCAGGGCAGCACAAGACTTGCAGGCTATGTGGCACTTATGACCATATGGGAGCCCAGTGTGGGAGGCAGCAGCGACGACAGGATGCAGACAGAGGGACGGAGCGAGGGCCTGAACTGATGGCGGGGCCTGTCAGCGGGACACCTGTAAATGGCCATAGTTCTTCTTGGAGCGAGGAGGTGGAGAGTTTTCGACGGTGGGGTCGAGCCCATCAATGCCTGTAGGCTCTATGGTCTCTGCTTTGGTGGAAGGGGCGACCAAGCTGAGTGGCGAGGAACGAGCAGAGGATGTGGCTTTAGAGCAGTTGACGGACAGGTTTTTGAGACGACGAGAGCTGGGGATGATGTACAGTCGGTGGAAGGACCAGAGAAGAGCAATGTCGAGAGGAGAGGCAGTCAGCTGACTGCGGGTGCCGCTTCTACAGGAGTGGTGACCATGGTCGAGGTGGTGGCAGAGGTACATTGTGAGGCATCTCCCGACCAGAACATGGATGCAGAGAGTGTTCGGCGAAAGAGGGCGGCAACGCACTCTGATTCCGATTATGTCTTGACCCCGGTGCAGAGGCCGGGGAAGAAACCGTGGGCTGATGTGGTGAGTGGAGGCGCCACAGGTGTGCCCGGTCAGGTGTTTGACCGCGGGTGGGAATCGCGCTCACAGTGGAGAGTAAGGTGGAAAAAGTAGGAAGGCTGGTAATGCGCCTATGAGAGGAGTTCCAGGGCAGTGTATAAAGCCCTTCACGAAGGTTTCAGGTGTATGACTGTGAACGTAAATGGGATGTGTGCGAATGTGAAGCGTTTGTGGCTCCAGGGGTTTTTGAGGTGTTATGCCATAGATACTGTGTTTGTGCAGGAGCATAATTTTAAGGTTGGTCGGGATTTGAATGTGGCTGGATATCGTGTGTTTGTGGCATATTCGGAACGTTTGAAGGGTGGGGTTGGGATCCTGATTCGGAAGACGAGCCCGTTTGTTGTAATTAGATGTGAGGGAGGGGAGGAGGGTAGGGTACTCCGAGTAGATGGATGGTGGAGGGGTGAGCGACGGGCAGTGGTTTGTTTGTATGCGCCAGCGGAGTGTGATGTATGGGTGAAGAATGAGTTTGTGCATGATGTTTTGACTTATTATATGAGATCTCTTCCCTCGGTAACAATCGTAGGCGGTGATTGGAATTGTGTAGTACATAGAAAGGATGTGGAGCCACGGGGGGCAGGGTGTTTTTTGGTTAGCCTAAGGGATCTTTTGCTGGGCGTGGAGTTAAGGGATGTTATTGGAGGTGGGAACCTGATGGTTGAGCATACGTTTCATAGACAGGGATACGCGGCCAGGATAGATAGGTTATATGTGACGAGAAGTGTGCGGGTGATGTGCGTGCGTATGGTAGATGCTGTATACAAGGATCATAGAGCTGTTTATACGGACTTGACTTGAGCCAGCTTGCCTAAGAGGTATCCAGGGTATTGGAAGTTAAATGTGAGACTTCTTGGGGTGGAGGAGGCAGGGTTAGATTTTAGGACAATGTGGGAGAATTTGTGGGGAGAGGGTAGGGATGTGAGTGACTTGCTGGGGTGGTGGGATGGGGTAGCTAAGGAGAGGATCCAGTGGTTTTATGAGTGATGGGGAAAGTACCAGGGTTGGATGACGTACGGGTTGCAGCAGTATTTCGAGGGTAGGTTGCAAGGTTGTTATGAGAGGGGCATGCAGGCAGGGCAGTATCCCATGGAGGAAATCAAGTTGTTAAAAGAGAGGATTCGAGATTTGCAGAATGACAGATTTGATGCGGTGAGAGTGCAGGGGATATTTGAAGAGGCGGTGTGGGGTGATCGCCCATCGGCCTGTGTGTTATGGGGACAGAGGCAGCGCCGTATGGCTATGGAAATTGATAGGCTGGTGGTACATGAGGACTTAATTGGATATAGGGCGGGACAGGAGTTAAGAACAATGGAGGCGATGAGTGATTACATGGATAGGTGGTTTGGAAGAAATTTACTGAGTGCAGAGGTGGATGTGAGGGCTTTCGGGGGATTGGGGAAGAATGTATCTTGTGTGCTAAGTGGCAGTGATCACATGGCGTTGGGGGAGATATTGAAGAGGGGGAGGTGTAGAGGGCTTTAGAAGGGATGGCACGAGGTAAGGTACCAGGTTTGGATGGCTTGCCCTGCGAGTTTTATGTGAGCCATTGGAGTGTGTTGAAGTCCTTCTTAGTAGAACTAATGAATACGATGAAAAGGGAGGGGAGGATGGGCAGGTTGCAAGGAACTGCGGTTTTGGTTTTAGTGCCAAAAGGTGAGCGACAAGACACGGAGAGGGACTTTAGGATAATATCATTGCTGTGTGCTGATTATAAGATTTTTGCAAAAATTTTAGGAAATAGACTGAAGTGTGTGGTGGATAGAGTGGTTGCGAGAGGACAATATGGTGTGTCTGGGAGGACGATGTATGACGGGCATAGTATTATAAAGAATTTTGTGGAAGGGTCGGGAGGGGAGCAGGGGGGGGGGTGTCTTAGCGTTAGATTGTCATGCGGCGTATGATAGTGTAGAACGTGAGGTGTTGTGGTACATATTAAGGAGGCAGGGTTTTGGGGAGGAGGTGGTGCGTTGGGCAGAGACATTGTATAAAGATGTGGGAGTGTGTGTACAGGTAAATGGGAAGTTGGGGGAGTGGGTATCCATGGGTCGGGGTATTAGGCAGGGTTGTCCCCTGTCTCAATTGTTGTTTGCTTGTTTAACAGACCCTTTCTATGGAGCGGTGGTAGCATGTATGGAGGTGGATTGGGGAGTAGGAAGTGGAGAGCAGGGAATAATAGGGTACGTGGATGACACGACAATACTCGTGCAAACGCTGAGGAGTTTACGTGTGGTAGGAGATGTTATTGATAATTTTGCGGGGGTTACCGGTTTAAGAGTTAATGTGGAAAAATCAAAATTACTGGTCTTAGGAGATTGGGTGGGAAGAGAGAGTTGGGGATGGAATGTACATTGGAATATGGTGGACAGGATAAAAGTGTGTGGGATAGTGTATATGGGTAGTGCGAGAGAAGCGAGGATGGTTAATTCTAGACTTGTTGTGGATCGAGTGGTGGGGTGCTTGGATGGGTTGAGACCAACTCATTTGACAGTACATCAGCGTGCGATTGTTTTGAATGTGTTGTTATACAGTAAAGTCTGGCACATGGCAGCAGTATATCCATTAGCAGGTCCGGATGTTACGAGGCTGTTAAGGAGGGTTTTCCATTTTCTTTGGGGTTCTGGGTGTGAATGGTTGAGTAGGAGTGTGGTTACTCTACCGGTCAACAGAGGAGGACTGGGGTTGATTGATTTATGGTTAAGAGTCAAGTGTATTTATTTAAAGTGGGGGTTACGCCGTGTGCGGGGACAAGCGGGGAGGGGCATGAAGGACTTACATGAAGAGGTGCAAATGTGGTGGGGAGGGTCGGAGATTAGGGTGTGTGAAGACGTGTTGCGGCGTTGCTGCATGTCTGGGACCCTAATAAAGTTAGGGTGGGTGTTTTAGAGCGTGCTCTAAGGGTGAAGGTAGTCGCAAAGGCTGAGAGTATCTACCCTATGTATGCATGGGAGGATATATGGGAGAGGTTACGGTTGATGCGCGTGTGACCAAATGTGCGAGAGGTATTTTTCCGTTTTCTCCATGGTATACTGCCGTCGGGTGCTGCACTTAAGGAAAGAAGGTTGATGGTTGAGGGCGCGTGTCGGGTGTGCGGGGATGAGGAGACGGCGTTTCATGTAGTGCATTTTAGTTATAATTTAGGGAGTATCAGGTAATGGATGGGTAAGGTTTTGAGGACAGTGGGAGGGGGCGGGATATCAGTATTGAGGGCATTAAGTTTGGACATGGGAGGCATAGAGGCGCCTGTTCAACGTGCAATTACGTATATAATTACGGATTTTGTTTTTGTATCCTGGGCGATGAGAGGGAATGGGGATTAGGAGGTGCGCAAAAGGGTGTTGGCAGCGACCATTTATAGAACGTTGTGTTGTAATCGGGAAATATACGGAAGTCGCTGGGACCAGGCTTTTTCAGCAGGGTATCGTAGTATGAGTGTGAGAGCATTATTAGCGTTGTGAAAGGGGGGGGGGTTGAAGTTCAGGGGATGGAACAGGCTCGTCTCCGGGGTTGGGTATGCACAAGGGCTGTGTTGCTGTGTGTATCAGTGTAATGTGTGGTTGTGGTGAATGTGATTGTGTGAGAGGATGTGGTGGTGCAGTTATGTAATGTGTTATAGCTGTCTTATGTCAGAGTCTACTGCCTTCTTTCTTTGTTGAAATACTTGATTTACCTTTAGGCTTTGCCCTGGCAAACGGGGTTTTATGTGTTTGTACCGAGCATTTTATTGCTATATTATATAATGTGAATAGCCTGTAGATGAGTGAGGAATACTTATGGCTTTTCTAGTTTTGTGGCTGACTCGTAAGACTTATGGTAAGGCGAGTATGTGTGACTGTAGGGAACTTATGTACTGGGGGGTCAGTTGAGTAAGAGTATGTGCTTTGTTTTATCATGAGTTTGTGATGTAGGTCCTTTCTTTTATTGATTATTTGTGCAGGTTGTGAGTAACCGATATATTTATCGTAATATTCTTGTTGTATTGTGCGTTGACAATGTGTCACAGTAATATTATGTAAATAGTGTATACCTGAAGGGATTATGGCTTTAATTATATTACTGAACCTGTTACAGGGGTCACCTACATGTTATGTCCTTGTTGTTGTTCTTGTGTAAATAGGATTAAGATTACCCATCTTTCTTAATGTTATGTTCTGTCATAAGAGATATTTTCTAGTGTATTTGTGTAACCTCTTTGTGTCTGTTAATATTGTGTTTGTTATTTTGTTATTGTACGTCCTGAGGGATTGTGATTCATAATGTATTTATATTAAATGTATATCAACCCTTGTTTAAGGGGTTTTATGTTAAGCTATGTATTGTATTTTAAATAAAATATAAAAAAAAATTCAGGCCACTGGTATAAAGAAATATATCTATGATGAAAAGACCACAGAAATCACCGAGATATCGAAAATATGTAAAAACCTGTGTAAAATCACTTTCCATTGATCCTTGGTTCAGAGAGCTCCACAAGTTCCAGCTTTCCTAATATCATAGTGAAAAAAACTTAACATTTAGTTTAGAGCTGCTGAACAATAAACACAAGTGAAGTATGATATTTAATAAAGATATACATGTAAGAAACATGATCCATAAAAAAAAAATATTAAGAAGTTTAACATTGTTATGCAGGGTTCTGCATGACATCGTAATGTACATATAGTGGAGAAGTGTGCCATAATAGTATGAATGTTTTAATTGTAGAGAATAATTTTATAATTCATAATGTGCATTTGAGGGCACTGTAAAGTACTCTAACTGTAATTATAAAGAAATCCTGCTAGGGACTGTTTGGGTACGCGGGGTAAGCGTGGCTGGGGGCAGTCACGTGGAGTCAGCATGGTGTGGAGGCTGGTGTCGGAGATCCTGTGTATTTAAGCTAAGTTTGTAGTTGTGTACTCCTTTTGTTTAGCTAACCCAAGCCATAGGCTCTTCTATGGCTTACCTGTATGTTCACCCAGGCTCTGACATGGTCAGGATGCTGTGGGAGGAGTGAGGAAATAAGAAATGGGGTTTGTAGTGGAGTAGTGATGGCCTGGCGCTGACTAGGCCTAGTGGTTATGGTGGCTGGACCTCCAGCCAGCTGATTTTTGTGTACCCTCATTTGGGCATTTAGGATTAAGTAACACATACTGGTTTAGCGCTTTCTGTTTTGACTGGGATAGCCCTGGGTGGCCTGTTTATGCTTGAGATGTGTGTAACTTTTACCTTTGCCCTTAGACAAGGCACTATCCCCCAGGTATCCCACATTTCTGCATAACATGGGGGACTGTATATGGGAGAATTATCAAATTTTAAGTGGTAATTCAAGTTTGCAACCTGGAAAATCAATAACCATTCTTTACTGGGTTGGTCAGAGGAAGCATTCACTATAACACTCACACTAAAATAATAATTTACCTTTGTTTGCAATATTGCTGGTTTTTAGGGTGTTATTATTGATTAATACCCTGTGAATAATTTACCTTTGTGTGCAATATTACTGGTTTTTAGGGTGTTATTTTTAACTAATACTCTGTGAATAATTTACCTTTCTGTGCCATATTGTTGATTTTTGGGGTGTTATTAATACCTGATAGTTTGTGTATAATTTACCCTTGCAGGTACAATCTTGCTGATTTTTAGGGGGTTTTGTTCACCTAAATTTCTGGGAATAATTTACCTTTGCAGGTGCAGTAGCTCCATTTTTTCTGCCAGAGTTTTCTTTTTGTGTGCAATCCTGTTTAATTTGAGGGAATCACATGACAACTCCTTGTGAATATACTACTTCAGTATATGTGCTTTGCTGTGTGCTTTATTATTTTATATCAGTAAGTTCTGTGGCTAATAGCAAGATTTGGTGCTATTGTTTCCCAAAATGTCTGACACTAGTGAAAATTCTGGGGATGACATGTATTTGGAAGGTGACATTGAATCAAATTCCCATGTTAGGGACCTGGATAAGGAAGTAGAAATTTTACGAATGAAATTAGCCCTAGTTGCGGAAGAAAAGGAATGGTTAAGGATTGAACGTACAAAGATCCAAGAACAGAGCCTTAGAGGAGCTTAGGGCTCAAGAAAGAGATAAAGAGAATCAACTTCCTTCTCACCCAGCCACAGACAAGAGGGTAGATGTTTTTCATTTGGATAAAGCCATAAAATTTGTGCCCAAATTCCTAGAGAAAGATCCAGACCAGTTTTTTCTGTTATTTGAAAGTACGGCCAAATCCCAAATTTGACCGGAAAAGGAATGGGCAACATTAGCAATAACCCAATTAGTTGGTAAAGGGTTACAGGCCATTAGTTCTTTAGAAGGATCGGCCTTTTCTGATTATCATAAGCTGAAAAGGTAGCTTTACTGGCTTATCAAATGTTGCCGGAAAGGTACCAGCAAAAGTTTAGAGGACTAAAGTTTCAGTCAGGGCAGTCTTTGGTGGAATATGATAAGGAGAAGATGTCACTTTTAAATAGGTGGTGTCGCTCAAAGGGGGTGGTAGGCAATTATGAAGGTGTAATTACCTTAATTTTGTTAGAGGATCTTTTGAGAAATGTTCCTCCTGACCTTAATGCATATCTTGAGGAGAAGGATCTTAATGATTTTAATAATGCTTTAGAGCTGGGTGACAGATTTTTAGCTAACCAAAAATTTGGTAGTAATTACCACACCCCACATACTAATAATGGTGAGTTTTCTCCACCCACCAATAGGAATAAGAAATTTCAGAAGTTTAAGCCACCCATTTATCAGCCTAATAATCACCAGAGTTTTAATAAGCCTAATTTTCCAGTACCTACCCGAGAAGGTTTTAAGTCATTTGTCACAGGTCCAGGACTACCGGGGGTAGGTAAAAAGAGTCCAGTTCCCCAAGATCAAGGGATCCAACCTAGGTCAAATAGGCAGGGGGCCTTTAAACCCTATTACTGTACTTATTGTCATAAACAGGGCCATCTGCAGCCGTATTGCAAGAAGGTGCGTAGAGATCAGGCTCTTGATGGAGTTTCTCAGGTAGATACACCAGGTACCCATACGGTAGCTAATATTGAAGCACCACCTCCGGGTATATCAGGTAACTCAGCAGTTTTGGACCATCGGATGAAGGTCTTACAAGCAAGTCCACCGTGGCCTTACACCAAAATGAAGGTAGGGTAACAGGTGTTATGTCTTTGAGGGACACTGGTAGCACGTACATCTTGCTTCGTAAGGGCATCCTGCCAGTGTCGGATGACACATACACTGAGTTAGACGTTCTGCTCAAAGGAATTACCGGATTCACTGTCAAGACTCCAGTGCACAGATTATGGGTGGAGTCTTCATACCAGTGTGGTTACTTAGCTGTAGGTATCACAGAGGATATACCTTGTGCAGGTGTTGACTTACTCTTAGGCAATAATGTCATGGGTTGTCTTGAAAGTGAGGAACCTCTGGTTTGGAGGGACCCAGCCTCACAGAGTTGGGAGGAAAAAGCTAGGGCTACCTTGCCCGAGTTATTTCCGGTGTGTGCAGTAACCAGGAAAATGTCCAAAGATAAGAGGGCAGTCTCTCTCTGTGACTCTTTAGATCCTGGGGATGATTTGGGTTTGGGAAATCTATTCCTCTAGCCTAGCCTGCAGTTGGTTCGGGGTTGTGATGAACCATCCCAGGCAGGACCCTGTTTGAGTGGGGGTCTTGGAGCTGGTATAGGGGGAGGCAACTCCTACTCGAGAGCAGCTGATCGAGGCCCAGGGGTGTGACGACACCCTAAAAGCTATTCGGTCATCTGCTGTTACTGAGGAAGAGGCCTCTCAACTAACTAAATGTTTCTTTTTTGCAGATGGTATTTTGATGCGAAAGACCCTATCGGATGCAACATCTAATGATGGAGCAAGGCAGGCACTCTACCAAGTGGTGATACCAGAACCATTTAGGTATCAGGTTTTGTGTTTGGCCCACGATGTTCCCATGGGAGGACATTTAGGTGTTAAAAAGACTATGGGCAAGATTTCTAAACATTTTTACTGGCCCCAGGTATGGGAATCAGTGGGTAGGTATGTAGAATCATGCCCAGTTTGCCAAAGGGTAGGAAAACCTAATCATGGAATTAAACCTGCCCCTCTTAACCCTATTACAATAGCCGGAGAACCTTTTAGCAGGCTAGTGGTGGATTGTGTGGGGCCACTACCCAGGACCAAGATGGGAAACCAGTACTTACTTACTATTATTTGTTCCTCTACCAGGTTTCCGGAGGCCATTCCACTACGTAAAATTACAACACGCGTGGTCTTGAGAGCATTGGTGAAATTTTTTACGCAGGTTGGGATCCCTAAGGAAATTCAAACAGATCAGGGGTCAAATTTTATATCTAAACATTTTCGCATGGTTTTGGGGGAGTTTAACATTAAAATGACGACCTCCACCGCCTATCACCCAGAGAGTCAAGGGGTTGTGGAGCAGTTTCACCAGTCTCTCAAAACTATGCTGCGGGTTTATTGTGCCCAGTACCAGAAGGACTGGGATGAGGATATCCCCCTCCTTTTATTTGCTGTGTGGGACAGCACTCAGGACTCATTACGCTATAGTACCTTCGAACTGATCTATGGTCACCAAGTACGGGGACCACTGACGATTTTGAAGGATTACTGGCTTGGTGAGGATTGTGAGGCTGCCCCCTCGGAGGATTTTCTTGCTTTCAGAGACCGTTTGGCTCACATGAAGCGTCTGGCGGCTGAGAACCTGCACATCAGCCAAACCAAGATGAAGAAACAATTTGACCACAAGGCCGTGCTTCGTACCTTTGAAGTGGGAGAGGAGGTACTAGCATTGGAGCCGGTGCCTAGTAATGCCTTAAAAGCAAAGTTCAGTGGGCCGTACAAGGTAGTGGAAAAGGTCACAGATCAAAATTACAGAATTCACACACCTGGGCGACGGAAGTCTGAATGGGTGGTACATATAAACAGGCTGAAAAGGTACCACCAAAGAGGTGTTGCATGTGTAAATATAGTAGGTGACCCAGGGGCGGTCACTGATGCGCAGGGGGCCACAGATGTACACCTTAGTAACAGGGTATTGTTAAAAGATCCTTTACAATGTATGAAAGGAAAGGGTTGCTGAGATAGTTCAGCTTCTCTGGAATTTTGAGGATTTGTTTGGGGATATCCCTCGTGTAAGCAAGCTAAAGCCCCATGATATAGATGTAAGGAAAGCTGAACCAATTCGGCAGGTCCCTTACAGAATGAACCCACAAAAGAGAAAAAGTATGGAGAAGGAGGTGAAATTTCTACTTGACATTGATTTAATAATACCGAGCGAGAGTGAGTAGACATAACCCTGTCTGATGGTTCCCAAACCAGGTGGCACCATGAGGATGTGCACTGACTACCGTAAGGTTAATTTAATAACTAAGGCCGATTGTTTTCCTCTTCCCAGAATGGATGATGTCATTGATGCAGTGGGGGGAGCTAAATATGTAAGTAAGTTAGACCTGTTAAAGGGTTATTACCAGATACCTTTAACCTCACATGCCGGTGACATCTCTGCTTTTGTAATGCCAGATGGGCTTTCTAAGTACAAAGTTCTCCCCTTTTGGCTTCGTAATGCACCCTCCTGTTTTCAACGCAGAATGCAGGAAGTTATACGTGGCCTAAAGGGCGTGAGGTGTTATATTGATGACCTGGTAATTTTTAGCGACTGTTGGACAGAGCATGTGAGGCAGCTTTGAGAGCTTTTCTCTAGGCTCGCTGGTGCTCAGCTCACAGTTAATTTGGCAAAGAGTGTTTTCGGGCAAGCCCAGGTAACTTTTCTAGGACATGTTATTGGCCAGGGGAAGGTGGCCCCAGTGAATGCAAAGGTGGAGGCTATAGACAATTATCCTGTACCAAAGACCCGGAAGGAGGTTATGCGTTTTGTGGGTATGGTAACATTTTATAGAAAGTTCTGTCCAAATTTGTCAAAGGTGATCTCTCCACTCACTGACCTGACTAGCCCCAAGCGTACATTTGTGTGGGATATGAAGTGTCAGAGGGCATTTGAACATGTAAAAGCTTTACTTACAAGTGCTCCTGTGCTGGCTAGTCCTAATTTCACATTGTCATTTTCTCTACAAGTAGATGCCACTGATACTGGTGTTGGGGCTGTGTTGCTGCAAGAAGTAGCGGGACAATTATTGCCAGTCAGCTACTTTTCAGCAAAACTGAAGAAACACCATATGCCACCATAGAAAAGGAGGCTCTTGCATTAGTGTTGGCAGTGCAACATTTTGAGGTGTACATATCATCATCAGTTCACCCTATAACTGTGTATAGTGACCATAATCCTTTACATTTCCTTCACTTAATGAGGAACCACAATCAGAGACTTACGAGGTGGGCCTTGTTTCTCCAACCTCTTAATCTTGTGATTCATTATGTGAAGGGAGCGGAGAATGTGGTTGCTGGTGCCTTGTCTCGTGTTTAAAGTGCACGATGTAGTGTATAGATCACTTATCAATTCTTATTTTGCAGTGATTTGCGGTAGACGAGTAGATGGAACCCTGGACCACCCAAGGGAGAAGGGCAGGTTGAGCTGGAGCTGGAGGTATCAAGATTCCCTGTGTTTTGTGTGTGTTTTGGGGGTAGTCACATCAAGTGCCATGCCTAGGTAAGGTATGGTACGTTTTTTAGATGTTGGCTGGGATGCCTCGCCTCCATTTTACGTTGGTATAGGGACTGTTGGACCTAATGTTTTAGTGAATGTGGGGCTGGCGGTGATGCCCCCCACTGTTTGGGTCATGACTCTTGATCCAAGGTGTTTTGGTTCTCCAGGACCTTTAAATTTTTTTTTCTTCTTTTTGGATCACCGCTGGGGTGACCCCAGGGTCCTTGGAATGACATGTAGGTGTTGGCCTGGGAAGTCCACCTTTTGAGGGTCTTCAATGATGACTCCAGAGTTTTACGGCCACAGTCCCACCAACCCCTTATGTGACTATTCACCTGCTGTTTTTGGGGCCTGATATTTTTCCCTCTCCTGTGCTCTCCTGATTCTCGCAGAGGTGAGTCATGGGGAACCAGTTTTGTTTACTAAAAATTGCTGTGAGATGGGAGTGATAATGTGATGTTGCTTTGTAAGTAGAATTTAACATGTAAAATCTGTTTTCCTTTTCTTTGAACTCCTGGAAAATGTACTTACTGTTTAAAAGTTTTTTTTTGGTGGCACATACAGTTTGGTCTGCCTTGCAACATACTGAACTTTGGTGTTACTTCATAAAATGACATTCCTCAGGGGCACTTTTGTACAAAGTTAACTTGCTCGTTTATAAGTTTGCTTGATGTAATTTAGGTAAAATGCATCAACGCCAGTGCCTGGCCAGCGCTGTGTTGTGATGGTGCGTTTTCCTAACACAGTTGTCTAAGAGTGTGACTGTGGGCTCGTTTGACATAGAACTTGATCACTTTTATGTTTGGCGAGTTTCACAAGTCTGCAATCTAGTACCTCAGTTTGTTAATATTGGATATTTGTAGTACCAAAAGACTGTGAATGTATGGTGGTCATTCCCCAGTTATCATTCATTTTGCCCATTGCCTCAGACCTTAATGTGGGTGGTTTATTTTCTTTCTTTTTCCTTTTGTCTAGCGGTGTCCATAGGGACCCGGCTAGCAGAGTGAGACCTATGGTCTGGGGGTGGGGGTATTATGCAGGGTTCTGCATGACATCGTAATGTACATATAGTGGAGAAGTGTGCCATAATAGTATGAATGTTATAATTGTAGAGAATAATTTTATAATTCATAATGTGCATTTGAGAGCAATGTAAAGTACTCTAACTGTAATTATAAAGAAATCCTGCTAGGGATTTATTTTCCAAGGGTGTTTGGGTACGCGGGGTAAGCAGTCATGTGGAGTCAGCATGGTGTGGAGGCTGGCGTCGGAGATCCTGTGTATTTAAGCTAAGTTTGTAGTTGTGTACTCCTTTCGTTTAGCTAACCCAAGCCATAGGCTCTTCTATGGCTTACCTGTATGTTCACCCAGGCTCTGACATGGTCAGGATGCTGTGGGAGGAGTGAGGAAATAAGAAATGGGGTTTGTAGTGGAGTAGTGACGGCCTGGCGCTGACTAGGCCTAATGGTTATGGTGGCTGGACCTCCAGCCAGCTGTTTCTTGTGTACCCTCATCTGGGCGTTTAGGATTAAGGTGTTTCTAGAGTGTGTATATAGTGTTATGTTGAATAAATAGATATATTTTCCTAACTGGGATTTTTGCCTAACCCTCTGTTAACCAACCCATTGAAGTAACACATACTGGTTTAGCGCTTTCTGTTTTGACTAGGATAGCCCTGGGTGGCCTGTTTGTGCTTGAGATGTGTGTAACTTTTACCTTTGCCCTTAGACAAGGCACTAGCCCCCAGGTATCCTACATTTCTGCGTAACAAACATGGCAAGAGTGCGTTTTGCCATATGACAGTCACTGATGTCAACTTCAAAACTTAATTTATACTTAAGCACGTATCAGATTTCACTAATTTTAGTCTTATTTCAAATTTAAATTCAGGTAGATTTTTTTTAATCTTCAGAACAGGGGATTGCATTAAATTTTGTGGGGGCATTGACCCCTCACAACATCCTCCAAGTGGATGATGGCACTTATAATATGTGCACAGACTGTCAGAGGATACCCAGCTGCTTGTAGGGTATCCTCTTCCCAGTATTAATGAAATTAATGACATGGTACAGTACATTTAATGGACTGATCGTAGCCCTTACCAGGCGCCTCTGACAACTCATGCTAAGTCGATCTCAGCATTCGTTATTCAGGATGGTTTTTATATATACAATATTTTGTATTTTGGAAAACACGATGTGCCAAATATCTTTCAACACATTATGCATTGAGTTGTATGTGACATGGATGGTGTTGAATCATTCCTGAATGATATTGTTGCCCACAGTGATAGCTGGAAGGAGTATGTGTGTAGATTACAATTATTTTATTTAGTTAGCTACCACATTTTCAGTGAACTTTGCAATATGTGAGTTCAGACAGAATTTGTATTGGGTCAGGGCAAGGCGGTACTTACTGAGGCCAAAGCAGCAGCCATTATCTTTGAATGATGTTTTGGTTCCTGAGTATGGCTGGTTATTACTGTAGGTTCTGTTCTGTCTTTTTCCATGTTTCAGCTTCATTGACCAGGCTATCAAGCTTTAGAATTCTTTTCCAGTAGATGAAGTGATGTGATAATGCATTTATAAAAGCGAAAATTTTTGTTGGCCCACTGTTGAATTTACTACTTATCACACACATCGACGTTAGTGAACAGGGAGTGGAAGCCATCCTTTAACAGAGATCACAAAGTGAGACTCAAGTTTGTTTGCTACTACTCAATAAAACAAAATTGCTTTGCATAACTGTTCTGTTAGTGGGAAATGGCTAAAACCATAGACAATAAATACTCATTAAAATCTAATACAATATGACTTTCTGTATGCGGACCTGTGAATAATGAACTTACTTTCGTTTAATTATCAAAGCAAGTAATACTGTAATAAGATTATGCAGTTCACAAATATTGAAAATTTAAGTTAAAAACCACAGAATTGGCTTGAATCTGTTGCAAGTGAGTCCTAAAAATCAGAGGCCAGAGCACGAGTTTAAGCACTCACTTCCCATGGATTCAAGCCCCATTCCTTTCTGTTATTTGTTTGCCAGTAAAATACAATATATACTTACCCAAGACATATATGACCAGAATGAGGCCACTGCTTCCAGCACCGATAAAGAACTTCATCAACAGGAAGATGTAGTAATCAGGGGACAATGCGCTTATAACTCCACCAACAGCCTGTATAAGTGCTGACATCAAGATTCCCTTTTTTCTTCCGAAGCGATCAGCTAAATCACCAATAACAATGGCTCCCACTAACATTCCAGTCATGTATATTGAACCAGCAAGAGGACGAAGCCAAGCTTTTCCACATGTTAAGTCAAACTGTGGAAATAATAAACATCAAAGCATTAATTCTAAACAATTAATAAGGTTAGTCCTAGAATAAAAGAAAATTCTAGCTACCGTTGTAAAATTATGATACCAACACTGTGAAGGTTCACCCAGCCCTATCAGTCCCTCAAAAAGTATTTGATAAGGCTGTCTCCTCCTCATGGAAATAAAAAGATTGAAAAATCAATATTAACATTATTAGATAAACAATTTTACCAGTAAGTAAAAGAATATAAAAAACGTAAATGTAAATGAAAAATGAAATACATGAATAACTAGTGATTCAAAGCTCGATTGCGAGCGCACTCAGCTCACACACTGAGGTCCGGGGTTCGAATCTCCTTCAGTATGGCTGAAAAACATTAGGGACGTGTTTCCATAAGACAGCTACTGTCTCTGTCCCTGTTTACCCATCATTTTAAAATAGGCACTTGGGTGTTAGTCGACTAGCGTGGGTCGCATCCTGGGACAAAACTGACCTAATATGCCCGAAATGCTCAGCATAACAAGCGGCTTCTATATAGTAATATGTCATTGATGTCAGCTAGGACTGTTTACCTTGTACATGTACTTGTAGTGAATTAAGATGCATGTGTTATTATTGTTCTTAAGCTAATGTGTACACAATGACGTAGTGGAGAACAGTGCCGTGCCGACGTTCTTGGCACGTAGCTCTGAATCCTGGTTTGGAACGCCGAGCTGTTGTTGATGATGGGGGGCCGGGGTCACAGATTGACGCGACTGTTGAAACAGAAGACTGTGTCTCCAGTACGATTAGAGATTCTGAAGAACAGAGGTTGACTGTGATCCTCTGACCAAAACAACACTTGTGAAGCAGACGAGTCGCTAGTACAGATCCAGAGTTATAACTGAGAGAAATCTGCTTGAATGGTGTGTAGCTGACTGGGTGGTCGGCTACGTGTGGAAGGGAAACCAGTGTAGGTAGAGATGTCAGAGTGGCGTCTCTGATCTTGTAAAGATCTAGGCTGCCCTTCTATATCTCGCCATTGTCGAATGACCCGAGTCGATAGTGAAGGCTAAAAGAAAGAAAACACAAAGCTACTCACCAGTCTAGAAATCACTCACAGGATAGGCGTACAGCCTTTAAAAGAAATGGTGAGGATTAAAAGATTACATTACACTACGTAGGTACAATCAAGGCAGGAATAAATTAGAGTCTGAAGCTCTTATTGAAACCAACTTAATCCAAAATGTATAATAATTTAAACAGGAGTGGAACAAATACAAATTTGATGAGAGCAGCAAGTTAAGTGACTGACCACAGGTTGGAGACACACTCGTCACCTCCCACCTGGTGCAAAAGAAGGGGGGGGGGGGGTAGCGCGAACTATGCACCCACCCTAACTGAACGAACAGACTGCTCAACACCAACAAAACTGCCACCACCATTAATTCATTCTTCCACTCCTACCTAATGAACTTTTCCCTCGCACTACCCATTACCAAGACTTATAGTCAAAGAATATAAGGAAAAAGTTACTGTAAACAAAAACTTTAAGTTACCAATATTCTACTGACCATCACGAGTTAACCAGTCAATAGTTGGATGAACTATTGATATACACTATATGAAACTTGAAAGCTTGGAGAGCCAATGTCCACCTCAAGAGGCGACTGTTGGTTCCCTTATAAGTCTCTAGGTATATCAAAGATTTATGATCCATTTCTAAGATGAATTCTTTACCTAGTAAATAAAATTTAAGTTTGGAGATTTTTTATATATTTTATTTAAAAGAACAGAAGGGTACATACATGTAGCATGAAAATATAAACACATATGCAGTATAATGTAATCCTTTATTGACAACGTTTCGCTCACACAGTGGGCTTTCTCAAGTCACAAACAGATATACACCCACCAACCAAAACGATCTTCTCCACTTCTACTCTCACCATGACACCAAAACTAAACGTGGTGTAATTATAGGCTTTTTCCTGCGTGCACTCAGAATCTGCAGCAATGAGTTCCTTGAGGAAAAATGCACTATAATTGAACACGTATTTTCCAAACTTCACTATCCTCATCACTTCATCAGAGACTGCAGACGAAGGGCATTAAACATCTTCAACACACCCAGAGAAGACACTGCCGAGAAGAGATACATAGTCCTCCCCACCAACCCCATTGCCAAACACGTTTCCAACATCTTTTCCAATACTTCATTCCAAGTATCTATCTCCAAAACAACGACCATCAAGGACATTACCAGTAATAGACAGGACAAGCTTCCATCCTCTGCAGTGGTATACATAATCTCTTGTAATGACTGCAGCAAATTATACGTGGGCAAAACAACAAGAGACCTCCAAACACGTATTTCAAAACACCAATACGCAAGCAGGTCTGACGATACAAGAAATGCCTGTGTACAACACCATAATGCACACAACCATTTAATAAACTACAGAAACTCAAGACTTATCGCCAGAGAAGACAACACTCAATACCAAAGAATCCTGGAATCATCACTTATCTCTATATCCGACAATTTCAGCCAGCACAATGGCTTCTATAACATAGCTGAATCACTTGCCAAGAAACTTCTTCATCGTTATCCCACATAAGAACATAGGAATGGAAGAACACTGCAGAAGGTCTGCTCACAAACTTATCCAATCTCCCTTCCAAGCTACCCAAGATTCTAGACTCTATAACCCCACTCGGTAGATCATCAGATGCAGCATTCTCCACCTGACCCAGTATTCTGAACCTGACTATAAATACTCGCGTACCTTCCACCTAGGTAGATCTGTTTGTGACTTGAAAAAGCCCACTGTGTGGGCGAAACATTGTCAATAAAGGATCACATTATACTGCATATGTGCTTATATTTTCATTGTGTCAGTATTGTATACCATTTATTTCCATACATGTAGCATACAATGGTAATATACATGCTCTCATAACAAAAATTTATACATGTATAACAGACATATCTTCCACATCATAGGGGTATGAGACCGATACCCTTTCATAATTTAACACATCCCACATATATATAAACAAAAAACCTAATAATTTTACATAAAAAAACGGAACAATACCCTGTAACGGTAAAAACCAAATCTCCAGTGCATTACTGGTACGTCAAGTTTTCAACATACGTAACAAATAAAACATGGAATAAAAACTAGACCTATACATACAATTAAATTCTTACATCACTTGACAACCAGCAGATGTTAATGAGTATACACACAACCAACTTTAACCCACCTAATTTTAAAAAACAAATTCTCTTGTGCTACATAACCACTCTCCTCCATCTATAAACTTAAAACATGTAACTGAAGGGTAACATTGCACAGCCATGGCAAACAAAATCTAATACAGTACCTTCACACTGAAATCATGAAATATGCGAGAAAAAAATATAAACCCCTTAACCCTCCCCCCCCCGTTTATCCTAGGTCCCCAAGAACGGAGTTCATTGAAAGTGCATAATACAAAAGTCCCCAAAGTCCAATGTATACAATGCAACAAAAAATTAATATTAACACATGGGGTTACAAAGGAACACACCTCATCAAAGTAAATTTTAAAATAAAACATCAATGGCCAATACATAATAGAAGGCAGTGATCCTATCATCTTGGCAATCCTTCCCCCTGCACATGGCATCAAACCATCGTAATACACACCAAGTATATATTAAAAGGGCCACTTTATCCTGCTAAGCCCAAAAACTACATGTACCGCAGAAACTGGTGACTTGAGTCTATATTGACACAGCTAGGCTCTTAAAACCGAGATCCCAAGGGCTTATTATTCTGGTTATAAATGGTATTCCGAACACAGGGAACATAACCATTAGGGTTAAACGACCAGGGTGCCTCAAAAAAAAAAGAAAAAAAAACGTTCTTTGTAACATGATTGTTGTCAATATATTTCTTAGAAGCATCCTTCGTGTTGCTCAAAGGCAAACCATGCCCATAATACAACCTTACAAACCAGACAAAACCTGGAAAAACCCACATCTTACACACCTCAAATACACTAGTAGACAGAAAAATTCCCCCACCTCGTTCCATACCCTGAAAAGGAGACAAACTCTTTGCCCACCCTCAGGGACCCCCGCTTTTACCCTCAAATCTCTCCTTAACTCCCGCATCTCCCAAGAAATATCTAAATAGTCTACTATGGCATATATTATAGCCCTTCCCACAACCTTTGGCACACCACGTACATCTAACACTAAAGCCCTTAAAAGCGACAAATGACCGCCCAAAAGTCTGATAACCCCCCTCATCCATAATCTCACCCCCTCCAAGAAGGGACAAAAAAATACAGCATGAAACGCCATTTCAACATCACCACAATGCAGGCAAGATGCCTCGTCCAGGAACCCCCATGCGTCTCAACACCTCCTTGGAGGCCAGAATCCCCATGATAAAATGATACACTAATTCCCTTACTCTAGCTGGTATTCTAAGCTTACTAAATTCCCTCCAAATGACCTGCCAATCATACGTTGGGTACACGGCAGCTCCTTTGCAGGACTCCCTGCCCTCCCACAGCCTGCACCAACCTTTTTACTTTTAGGTTAGCCACCTGTTGCACTGTCAATAAAACCCTCAACATATCGTCACAGACCCGCAAGTCCTTGCCACTCCACCATCTACGAGCCTTCTCCATAACCCTTCCTTCTCTTATGCCCCACACACCCCTTTCCCTAATATACCCAACGCCAACAAACCTAAACCCCCCTCGTTGAACATCCATCATAACTACCTCCTTACATAACCACACCCTCCCAAAATCCCACACAAACTTTAACGCCCTCCGCTGGATTTCCAAAATGTTCTGTACCCGTAAGGGGAACACCTCCACCACCCCCCATACCTTGATAGACAGGCGAGTTGACCACCATTGCCCTCTGATGCAATGCTAGATGTCCATTCGTCTCTCGACTTCTGGGGAGAGAGGACGCTACTTGAGGTCTCCCTGTGCGCCACCTGGTGTGGACTGCTACACTTAAGCACCAAGATGGCAGATTGTATGAGCCGGTGAGTAAACACTGTCTGTATAGAGTTGGTCAGAGGGATATTAAGCAGTGCGACAATGAATGTACTGCTACCAGGCATCTTCAGGGACGTCTACAGGATACCTAACGATGAATTGTATGGCGTGGTCCTTAATGGAATGATATGAGTCTTTGTGAAGTTTGCAAGAGCCAGCTTTTACACCTTTATTGTGGATGAATTTCAAGAAAGACGGATGAGTGTGAATTCGACAGTGGAGGTGTGTCTGCATGACGTCCCGAAGTATTACACATGGGTAAAGGTATGGAATGTACTATTTGAGGCAATGCCGTATGGAACTCAGGATGCCTTCAGCAGTTATGGAACTGTGCATTCGGCTAGTATGGGGGTGTGGAGGGATGGCCCATATGCAGGGCTGCTCGAGGGATCCTACACCCTAAAGATGTCATTGAAGAGGCCAATACCATCGTATGTTATGTTGACAGGCTATAGGACCCTGCATAGGACACTATGCAGGGCAGAGGAAAATGTGTCGATTATGTGACTCTTATGAGCATATGGCGGCGCAGTGTACCTGAAGGCAAGCCCCTAGGATGGCGACATCGTCGACGGTAGACCAGCAACCGTGGAATGTGGACGTGGAGTTGGGTGTTTCGGATGGATGGAGGATGGATCTCTGGAGTGAGGAGTGGAGAGAGTGGAGGAGGTGTTGGGGACGTGTGTCACCCTCCTGGAGGTAACGAGGGAGAGCTCCTTGAAGCCTGAGGGAATGGTGGACATGGAAGAGATGTTGAAAGCAGTGCTGCAGGGGTTTTTGGAAGTGCTGGAGGCCAGTGGGGACGGAGCCAGGAGGTTACATGCGGTGCAGCAGCTGGATAGGCAGCAGGGACAGGTAGAGGACTTGTGTAAAGATGGAAGGGAGAAGGAAGTGGTGGTGGAGGTTCATCAGGAAGACTTGCATGAGGTAGATATGTGTATGAGTGGTAGCTCATGCAAACGAACTGTGGGAGCATCTGAAATGGACAAGGTTCTTACACCTGGGCAGAGGCCTGGGAAGAAGGCATGGGCAGCTGTTGTGGAGAAGGCAAGCAGGGGAGGGGGTGTAC
This sequence comes from Cherax quadricarinatus, assembly GCF_038502225.1. Classification (NCBI taxonomy): domain Eukaryota; kingdom Metazoa; phylum Arthropoda; class Malacostraca; order Decapoda; family Parastacidae; genus Cherax; species Cherax quadricarinatus. The sequence goes on along the minus strand of NC_091321.1, from coordinate 30,966,048 downwards.
TGGGGAAGTCGGGTGGGGGAGGGCAAGGGGAAGGTTGGTGGACAGGTTAGGGAGAATGATAAAGATGGTACGAGTAACATGAAAGGAGGATTCAGTAAGCCACAGCGGCATAGGGGTAAGCCGCCTTTCCTGGAAAGTTCAGGTGTGTCACAATAAATGTAAATGGTCTTAAAACTGAGGTCAAAAGGGTTTGGTTAGAATGGTTTTTAAGAAGGTTTGATGTAGATGTATGCTTTTTGCAGGAGCATAACCATAAGTTAGGGTGTGAATTGTGTTTGTGGGGTTATAAACTGTTTGTCAGCAATGCTTTGCAATTGAAAGAAGGGGTGGCAGTGGCGGTAAGGGAGACCAGCCCATTGCACATCATGGGTTGGGAGGAGGGGGAGAGGGAGGGTCGTAAGGGTGGAAGGGTATTGGGGGGTGGGGAAGGTATGTTTGATAGGTGTTTACATGCCGGCAATCAACAATGTTAGGGTGAAAGTTGATTTTGTCCGGGATGTCTTGACGTATTATTTGCGTGGTTTACCTTCCATAACAGTGCTTGGGGGTGATTTGAATTGTGTGATTAGGTATGGGTATGTGACACCAAGGGGGGCAGGATGTGTATTGGGTGCTCTAAGGGACGTGTAAAGGGAAATAGGAGTTGTAGATGTGGTGGGGAGAGGGGTGCAGAGCAGAGCACACGTTCGTTCACAGGGGTTATGAGGCGAGGTTAGATAGGATTTATGTCATGCAGCGTGAGGACTTTCGATGTGGGTTTTTCGGACCATAGGGTGGTGATAGCTAATCTAAGGGTGGATGGTATAGTGCGCATGTATGCTGGGTATTGGAAATTGAACGTGAGGCTCCTGCAGGAGGGGGATGAAGGCTCATCCTTCAAGGACTGGTGGAAGCTTTTCTGGGATGTTAGGGATGGGGAGATGGATTTGCTTGACTGGTGAGAGATGAGGGCTAAGATAGGGATTGCGGAGTTTTTCAGGGTACGTGGCAGGGAACAGGCGCGGTGACAGTATGGTTTGCAGGCCTACCTAGAGGGACAACTGAATGATTGTTACAGGGGGGTGGGAGGGAACGTATGAGAGGGGATATGGATGGTCTAAGTCGGATTGTGGAGATACATAATGAAATGTTTAATGCAGAGTTTAGGCAGGGTTGGAGGAGGTATTAAAGGGTGACAGACCATAAGGTTACATCCTGAGAAAATTTAAGGAAAGGCTGATGGTGACTACCATAGCGCATCTAGTGGTCGGTTTTGGGAGGGGGAGGTTATGTGAAAGGGCAAGACCTTACCAATACAGACAGCATCTGTGTTTATGCAGATTATTTGTTTAGGGAGAAATGTAGGAAGAGAGGGGGAGATGCCAGGGAGGAGTTTTTTTTAGGACATGGGGAGTAATATTGTATTAGGACAGCAGGAAAAGGAAATGTTGGAGGGTAGTATTAGTGAGGTGGAGGTGGAGGAGGCGGTTTACGGGATGAGCCAGGGTAAGATGCCGGGAATAGATGGGATACCGAGCGATTTTTATAGAGCTTATTGGGGGTGTATTAGGCATGGTTTAGTGAGGGTATTGAATTATATGTTGAGCAGTGGGAGGATGGGGAAGTCACAGAAAACCGGGATCGTTGTGTTAGTGCCGAAGAAGAAGGAGGGGAAAGTATTGAGCGATTGCAGAGTGATATCCTTAATGTGTTCCAATTTTTGCTAAAATTCTGGGCAATAGATTGAGGAAGGTTCTAGGATCAGTGATACATTGGGGACAGTATGGTATCCTGGGAAGAAGTATGAGGGATGGGCATAGTCATATAAGGGAATTTATTGAGAGCTGTTCCGGAGAGGAAATACTCGGTTTAGATTGGGCTAATGCATATGATTGTGTGAACAGGGATTTCTTAGGAGTTTGTTTGGAGAAGTTGGGTTTTGGGGGGGTGAGGCGGGTGCAAACCTTGTATGAGGAAGCAGTAGTGAGGGTACAGGTTAATGGGAGGTTGGGGGACCTGGTACTAATGGAGAGAGGTTTGCAGCAGGGTTATCCGCTCTCTCAGTTGCTGTTTGCCTGTGTGCAGAATCCTTTCCATGGGCTTGTGGATGAGGTGATGAATATACAGGGATGATGGGGGGTTTCAGGGGGGTTATTGTTGGGAATGTGGATGATGCTACTGTACTGGTAATCGGTGAGGAAGATCTATGGATGGTTGGTGGAGTAATTCAGATTTTTTGGGGATGCTACGGGTATGAGAGTCAATTTAATGAAGTCGAGACTATTAGCGAGACTATTAGAGGTGGGGAATTGGATTGGAGGGAGCTTGGGGGAGGGGTTGGGATGGACAGTAGTAGACAGAATCAGGTTTTGTGGGGTATGGTACACAGCAAAGGTGCAAGAATGCAGGAGAGTGAATTTGGAATTAGTTACGGGCAGGGTTTTGGGTAGGCTTAGAGGCTTAAGAGCTAGGGATGTAGCGTTACAACAGAGAGTATTGGTGGTTAACTCGCTGGTCTACAGTAAGGTGTGGAGGTGGCAGAGGTGTTTCCTTTAAGTGTACAAGACATTGTGGAAATCCAGAGGAGGGTTTTAAGGTATGTGTGGGTGTTTGGGAGGGCATAGTTATGTAAGGAAGTGGTTATGATGGATGTGCGACGAGGGGGTCTCGGCCTGTTGGCGTTGGGTCCTAGAGTAATGGCAATAAACAAAGGTATATTCAGACAGGGGGGGACCGGGGTGTTAGGGTGAGCAGGGTGATGGAGGATGCACGCAGATGGTGGTGTGTTAGGGATTTGAGGGAATGTGAGGACATGTTGAGGTTTTTATTGACTGTAGGACAGGTGTCCAAATTAAATGTAAAAAGGTAAAAGGTTGGTGCGTGCTGTGGGGGTTCAGGGTGTCTTACAAGGGGTCGCTGTATACCCAATGTATGACTGGCAGACCATTTTGAGGGAGTTTGGCTTGCTTAGGATACCAGCGAGGGTAAGGGAGTTAGTATATCGTTTTCTTATGGGAATTTTGGCCTCTAAGGAAGAGCTGTGTAAAATGGGTCTTGTAAGAGAGGCCTCATGCTTGCACTGTTGGAACGTCAAAACAGCTTTTCATGCCATATTTTTTTGTCCCTCTTTGGAGGGGGTGAGATTATGGATAGGGGGGTGTTATCAGACTTTTGGGGGGGGAAGTGGTCATTCCTACGGGCTTTATTGTTGGATGTAAATGGGGTGCCAAGGAATGTGGGAAGGGCTTTAAGGAATGTCATAGCAGATTATTTATATGTATCTTTTCCCAAGAGGACATCCGCCAATCCGCAAAACCTGTACCTTTACCCTCCTCCCTTAGTAGCCTCACATTCAATTTCCAGTAACCCGCATAAACACGCACTATACCATCCACCCACAAATCAGCTATTACTGCCCAGTGATCAGAAAAACCCACATCATAAGTCCTAATCCTCACCACACCTATTCCCTGCCTGACATAAATCCTATCTAACCTCACCTCATATCCCCTACAAACAAAAGTGTGCTCCACTCCATACCCCCTACTCCCCACCACATCTACAACCCCAACATCCCATAAAACATCTCTCAGAACACCCAAAACACAACCCGCCCCACTCAGAACCACGTCCCCATTCCTAATCCCACAATTCCAATCACCCCCAAGCACTGTAATAGCTGGTAAACCCCGCAAATGATACATCAAGACATCTTGTATGAAGTCTTCTTTCACCCTAGCATTACTGGTCGCTGGCATGTACACTCCCACAAAACAAACCCTCCCGACACCACAAAACCCACCCACCCTGACAACCCTCCCACCCTCCTCCTCCCAACCCAGGACATGCAAAGGGCTGGTCTCCTTTACCGCCACAGCCACCCATCCTTTCAATCTCAAAGCATTACTGGCAAACAACCTATAACCTTTCAAAACTAATTCAAATCCTAACCCATGGTTATGCTCCTGCAAAAAGCAAACATCACCGCTGAATCTCCTTAAAAACAACTCTAACCAAACCCTCTTGACCTCGGTCTTAAGACCATTTACATTGAAAGTCACACACCTGAACTTTACAGGAAAGGCAGCTTACCCCTATGCCGCTGGGGCTTACTTGGTCCTCCTTTCATAGGTCTCGAGCTCTCTCTAGCACTCTCCCGTTCCTGCCCACCCTCCCCGTCCTGTCCCTTCCCTCCGACCTTCACCGTTGCACCCCCCAGGCTTGCCGTCCCCACCACAGCTGCCAAAGCCTTCTTCCCAGGGCGCTGCCCAGGTGTGAGGACCTCGTCCATTTCTGACACCCCCGGTGTTCGTTTGCGGGAGCTACCCTACAGACACATATCTTCATCAAGTGTGTCTTCCTGATGAACCTCCACCACCACATCCCTCTCCATTCCAACCTTACTCAAGTCTTTCTCACCTCTTTGCTGTCTGTCCATCTCCTTGACACCACATAACCTATCGGCACCTGCCACACCATGCTCTGACTCCTCCAAAAAAAGAAAAACCTTCAACACTGCTTCCAACATCCCCTCCTGGGCAGATTCTGTAATCTTCAATGGTCCTTCAGGCAGCGATATTCCCCCCCCCCCGTTTCCTCCGGGAGAGTGACACACGTTCCCATAGCCACCTCAGCTCTCTCCACCTCCTCACTCCATAGGTCTATTCTCTGACCTTCCACAACACCCAGCACAACGTCCAAGGTTTCTGACTCCTTGTCTACAGATGATACTTGCACCCTAGGGCCCTGTCTCCAGTGACACGTGCCGCCATGTGCTCATAAGCCACTTAAACGGCACATCCTCCTCTGACCTGCATAGTGCACAAAAACTTGAGTCCTAAAGCCGTCCAATGTGACATACGACGGTATCAGACGCTTCAGTGACCTTTTTAGTGTGAAGGATCCTTCTGGCAGCCCCGCATATGGGCCGTCCCTCCACACCTCCATACTCGCCAAATGGACAGACCCATAACTGCTGAAAGCGTCCTGAAGACTATACGCTGTCGCCTAAGAAGGTACATTCCGTACCTTCACCAAAGTAAAATACTTAGAGACGTCATGCATGCACACCTCCACTGCCGAATTCACGCTCATTCTCCGTTCTTGAAATTCATCGACGATGCTGGAGTAAAAGTCGGCCCTCATGACCTTCACAAAGACCCTTGTCATACCATTAAGTGCCACCCCATACATTTCTGATTCCATAAACTCCCTGATGATGCCTGGGAGCAGAACGTTCATTGTAGCACTACTTAAAGACCCACTGACCAGTTCGATGCAGACAGTGTTTGCGGTCCGCCATCTTGGTGCTAAGTCTATACTCTCCTCACCAGGTGGCGTGCAGGAGAAACTGGATAAGCGTCCTCTCTCCCCGCAGGTCGAGAGATGAATGTAAGTTTGGAGATACCCCAGTACAGAGCTGGAGGCGATGGGGGCTAGTACGGCACCGACCCAACCAATGAACCATTTAGATCTTACATAACAACGGATGGTAGGGAATGTGTCCATACAGACCAAGTAGCCTAAAAGGATAGCAAAGGCATGAGTGGTTTTAAGATCAAGGAACAGCTTGTTAGACATTACAATGCATGTACATCTTGTGTCACGCAATATGGTTGATCCATTCATTCCATTAACCGTTCCAAATCAGAATGGTGCCTTGTCATTACAGTCTCTAAAATACCTACCAACTTTCTGTACTTTCTTGGAAGGATAATCTGGGCGTTTATGTCCTTTAACACTACATATATCACAAAGGGAATAAACGATGTATGTTTGTTTTCCATTAGAGGATTCGTTTTCTTAAAATGTGGTGAACCCTTGCCCTTAGGGTTCGATCCCTTTAGGTCTTTATAGGAATTGTAGGCCTCAGCATATATTTCAGCGACCTCAGCAACTTCCTCAGGTTTAATCAGAGATTACGTTCTCGGACGAAAGTTCGAATCTGATGGGGAAGAGCTGTCAGGAACTGGTCGGTAACCATGAAATCTCTAAGAGATTAGCAATTACGATCAATTCCTGAGCCCTTAATCCAAAAATCGAACAGACGAAAGAGGATAAACTGAAACTGCTGAAAGTTTTGCCCGAGCTTTAATACCCGAAATCATTTCTTTAAGAGTTAGGGGTCTTCTGATGAGCTATTAGGATTGCCTTCTTAAGTAAATTGTAGTCATAAATGATCTCCTGTGATAAAGTGGCATAGACATTTAATGCTGTACCGGAAAATACCTGGTATCCTCTGATACCTGGGCTACCAGGTATCAGAGGGCCATTCACAGAGGGTAGCAGTATTTTCGAACCTAATAATGTATTAAGTTGTATCTTCACCCTCTGTGATGGGAGGTAAATTAGGTGGACTGGCAGCATGCTGTTCTATTATTCCTTCTTCTAATTTCTGTTATGTGAATGCTAATTTCTTAATTTCCAACTCTATATGTGCTCTGCTCTTGCTACCTCACGATCCTCCTCTTTCTCTCTTAGATCATGTTCTCTGTCTTTGGCTCTTTCTTCAAGTACTTTTTCTTTAGCTCTCTCTTTATGATCAAGTCTGTCACTCTCCTTTTTGTCTTTTCTTTCTCTCAATTCCTTCTCCTTTTGTTCTTTCTCAATTCTTTCTCCTTTTTCTCTTCTCTCTCAATTCTTTCTCACTTTTTTGCCGCTTGACCTGAGCAGAGTGCAGACGTGTGACTCCTGCCCTCTGCTGGCCATTGGAGGAGACTCATATTTTCACAAAATGGCGCAGTCTGTGAGGAGGCGTGTGCACACAGTGTGCATTGAATTGGTGCGTGGTGCAATAATGCCTCAGTCTGAGCAAGTGCTTTTACCGCAAATTATCCATGACACCTATGGTGTTGCTGATCAAGACCTGTATGGTGTGGCGCTCAACGGGGCCTATCGTATTTTCGTCAAGTTGAGACCAGCTGGAGTGTATGAATGGCTGGTCGACAAGTACCAGGATGGGAGATAAGAGATAAGATAAGATTTCGTTCGGATTTTTAACCCCGGAGGGTTAGCCACCCAGGATAACCCAAGAAAGTCAGTGCGTCATCGAGGACTGTCTAACTTATTTCCATTGGGGTCCTTAATCTTGTCCCCCAGGATGCGACCCACACCAGTCGACTAACACCCAGGTACCTATTTACTGCTAGGTGAACAGGACAACAGGTGTAAGGAAACGTGTCGAAATGTTTCCACCCGCCGGGAATCGAACCCGGGCCCTCCGTGTGTGAAGCGGGAGCTTTAGCCACCAGGCCACCGGGCCACCATATTGAGCGTGGATGTTAACTCGGCGATACGTGTTCGCCTCATCGATGTGTCTCGGTATTATACCTGGGTGAAAGTCCGAAATGTGCCATTTGAGGCAGACGAGACTGACCTGAGGAATGTATTTGAACAGTATGGAACTGTACACCTGGCTATGGCTGGTAAATGGATGAATGGGGCGTACGCCGGCTTGCCAGAAGGTACGTTGACGCTTAACTTGATGTTGAGGCATTCCATCCCGTCTTATGTCATACTGGACGCATTTAGAATGCAGGTAATGGTGTACTACGCTGGACAGCGGAAGACTTGTAGGTTATGCGGTGCATACGACCATATGGCAGCCCAGTGTGGGAGATGGCAGCAGAGACAGGAACCAGGTAGTGAGACGAAGAGTCAGATCCGGAGGTGGGTCATGCTAATGAGTCATCTGTACATGGAAGTGGCACTTCCTGGAGTGAGGAAGTGGAGCGTGAGCTGCCACTGGTGGTTACCAGCCCGTCTCTGCCACAGTTAGTGGGATCTGAGGCCTCTGCCTTGGAGACCGGGGAGACTGCAGAGTGGCGAAGTGTGGGTGGAGGCAGACTTTCTGGTGAAAGTGAAGGAAAAGTCCTTTGACAAGAAGGGTTCTGCAGATGATATGAGGGTGAGGAGTCCTGTGCAGAGTGAGGATGAGCAACTTGGAAGATGGGCGAATATAGATGATTCGCCAGGAGTGGTAAAAGTGATTGAGGTGAATGCTGAGATTCACTGGGAGGCATCCAGTGAGTTGGAGATGGATGCAGAGAGTGTCAACCGTAAGAGGGCTGTGACACAATCCGACTTGGATGATGTTTTGAACCCAGCACAGAGGCTGGGGAAAAACCCATGGGAAGATGTGGTGCATGGAAGACCCAAAGGTACGCCTGGTCAGTGGAGAGAGAGGTGGCAGAAGTAGACATGCTGGTAGTGTGTCAGTGAAAGGTGAAATGAGGCAGTGGGTGAAATCACATGAGTAGGTTTCCGGTGTATGACAGTGAATATTAATGGATTGTGTGCGAGTGAGAAGCGTCTGTGGGTACAGGGATTTTTAAGGCATTATGCTATAGACACTGTTTTTGTGCAGGAACATAATTTCAAGATAGGACGGGAATTGGAGGTGGATGGGTACAGTGTTTGTGATGTATTTGGAGCAATTGAAGGGAGGGGTGGGAATCCTGATCCGTGAGACGAGCCCGTTTGTTGTTCTTAGGAGCGAAGGAGGGGATGGGGGTCGTGTGCTATGGATAGATGAGTGGTGGAGAGGTGAGAGGATGGCAGTAGTTTGTGTGTATGCACCGGCTGAGAATGATGTGAGGGTAAAGAATGAATTTGTGAATGATGTATTGGTATATTATTTGCGGTCCTTGCCATCAGTGGCAATAGTTGGTGGCGATTGAAACTGTGTGGTGTGTAGGAAGGTTTGGAACCGAGGGGGACGGGGTGTTTTTTGGCAGGTTTAGGGGATCTTTTGCGAGGTGTGGGACTGGGGGATATAGTTGGTGGTGGGGATTGCAAGGTTGAGCACACATTTCATAGAAGGGGTTATGCTGCCCTACTAGATAGGTTGTATGTGACAAGGGGTGTGAGGGTGATACGGGTGTAGACGGTAAATGTCGTTTATTCGGACCATAGGACGGTTAATGCGGATTTGACTTGGGACGGTTTGCCTAAGAGATATTCGGGGTGCTGGAATTTGAATGTACGACTTCTTGGGGAAGGGGTGGAGGGAGGGGATTTTGAAAGTTTGTCAGAGGACTTATGGGGTGAGGGTAGTGGTGCAGGTGATTTATTGGGGTGGTGGGATGGGGTTGTGAAGAGGAGGATAAGACAATATTATGTGCGAAGGGGTAAGAACGAGGCTTGGATGACATATGGGCTTCAACAGTATTTAGAGGGGCGATTGCAGGGTTGTTAAGAGAGGAGTGCTGTGGTAGGTGTGTATCCCATGGAGGAAATAGAAGCATTAAAGGGGCAGATAAGAGACATGCACAATGACAGATTTGATGATGCGAGGGTGCAGGGTGGGTTGGAGGAAGCAATGTGGGCTGACAGGCCATTGGCCTGTGTGTTAAGAGGCCAGCGGAGGCACAGGTTGGCAATGGAGATTGATAAGTTGGTAGTATATGAGAACTTAGGTGGGAACAAGAGGGGGCAGGTGTTGCAAACTACAGAGGGAATGAGTGGTTCTGTGGATAGGTGGTTTGAAAGATATTTGCTGAGTGTAGGAGTGAACGGAGAGGCTTTAGGGAGATTGGGAGCAAATGTACCTTGTGCACTGTTGCAGTGATCGAAGGGCGTTGGGTGGGGATATTGAAGAGGGGAGGTATGGAGAGCTTCGGAGGATATGGCGAGAGGTAAAGCGCAAGGTATAGACCGGTTACCCTGTGAATTCTATGTGAGGCACTGGAGTGTTTTGAAGAATTTTTTAGTGAAACTGATGAATATGATGAAAAGTGAGGGGAGGATGGGTGAGTTGCAGAGTACGGCAGTAGTAGTTTTGATTCCAAAAGGGGAAGACCCTACTACAGTGCAGAACTACAGGGCATTGTCGTTGCTATGTGCTGATTATAAGATATTTGCAAAAATCTTGGGGAATAGGCTGAAGTGCATGATAGAGTGTTTGCGAGAGGTCAGTATGAGGGGCATGGAATAATAAAAGATTTTGCAGAAAGTATGGAGGGGGAGAATAATGGGGGGATGAGGTGTCTTAGCATTGGATTGGCAGGCAGCGTATGATTGTGCGGAACGTGAGGTACTGTGGTATATCTTATGGAGGCAGGGTTTTGGGGAAGAGATGGTGCGTTGGGTTGAGACTTTGTACAATGGGGTGGGTGTACGTGTGCAAGTGAATGAGAAACTGGGAGAGTGAGTTTCAATGGGTAGGGGCATAAGGCAGGGTTGCCCCCTGTCTCAACTGTTGTTTGCAGGATCCTGTATACAGGATCCTTTTTATAGGGCGGTGGGGAGATGTTTTGGGGTGGATCGTGGCGTGGAGAATGGAGGGATGGGAATAATAGGGTATGTGGAAGATACAACGATTCTAGTGAGAAGGGAGGAAAATTTACATGAGGTAGAGGATGTGATTGGTGATTTTGAAAGGGTTACAGGTGTAAGAGTGATTGTGGAGAAGTCGAAATTATTGGTCTCAGGGAATTGGGTAGGGAGGGCAAGTTGGGAAAAAGCTGTGCGTTAGTGTGTGGTGGATAGACTAAAGGTGTGTGTGAGGGCATATACCCAATGTATGCATGGGGGGACATTTAGGTGAGGTTGCGGTTGGTGCGCATCAGACCACGACTGAGGGAGGTAATGTTTCGTTTCCTTCATGGCATATTGCCGTCTGGTGTGGTGCTTAAGGAGCGAGGGTTGATGGTGGAGGACGTGTGTCAGGTGTGTGGGGATAGGGAGACAGCTTTTCATGTAGCATATTTTTGCAAAAATTTGGAGTGGTTAGGTGGGGTTTTGAGGAGGGTGTGAGGGGAGGGATCTCGGTATTAAGGGCGTTGAGATTAGATGTGGGAGGTGTGGAAGAGTCTGTGCAGCTTGCATTGGTGTACATAATAGCGGATTTTTGTTTTCGTATCATGGGCCATGAGGGGTAATGGGGATTTTGTGGTGCAAAAGAAGGTCTTGGCGGCGACAATGTACAGAATGCTTAGTCCTAATAGGGGGATATACGGAAGTAGATGGGAAAGGGCTTTTCCTGAAGGGTATTGTAGCATGAATGTCAGAGATTTGTTGGCGTTGTGAAAAAAGAGGGGGGGGGGGTTGCATTGGAATTCAGGGGTTGCAAAGGGCCCGTCTCAGAACTTGGGAACGTATGTGGTGTTCTATGATGTGGTTGGAATGTGCAGTGAAGTTGTGGTGGGTGTGTTTAAGTAAGTTTGTGGTAGTTTGTATGGAAAAAAGTTGTTCCTATTTTGTATGCTCATGGCACTGAGATTTAATTGCGTGCATGTGTTAGGGTGTGAGTTGGCCGGTTTGGTTGGGAGTAGAAGGATGGCATTTTGAGCAAGAAGTTTGTTAAAAGAAAAGGTTTACAGGTAGTATTGTGAACTGGTTTATTGTTGTTTGTAATGGATATGTTAAATCTGAGATATGTCTAATGTATTATTAGGCCTGCATGTCCTTCAATACAAAGGACATGCGAGTGTGATAACTACGTCGTCTCCAAATGTACTGATAATAATGTGCTATGTAACGTGAGTGTGATTTTTACCATACATAAAGTGTATCTAGCAGTAGGCAAGAAAGAGTTTTCATCATGTACCCAGAATGGGTTGTATTATTGGCAATTCAGTGAAGTTCAATGTATATTATCGAGAGAGATAGGCATACAAGGGATATGTGTTAATGTATATTGTGTGAGGTAGAGTTAGGGTGGGTGATGCAAGATATGCTGCAGTCTGTAGCATGAGAGTATAGCAAGACTCAAGAAATCGTAATGACACGATTGCTAACGCGACGGGCTGGAGTTTTGAGACTATGACCGCGGGTTCAATCCCGGCCGGGGGTATGGTTTGGAGAGTATAGCAAAATTGTTTTAGTTATATTGTTTCATAGTAATGACTATTTATAGTTTTATTTTTGCGGTATGAGGAGTTTGTTACTTAAAAATAGAAATTATATTTGAAGACAATACTAAATATAAGTGTTTGTGTATGTTTGCTTGTGGGATGATGTAGTGTATGGGAGTGAGGTGGGATGATGTAGTGTATGGGAGTGAGGTGGGATGATGTAGTGTATGGGAGTGAGGTGGGATGATGTAGTGTATGGGAGTGAGGTGGGATGATGTAGTGTATGGGAGTGAGGTGGGATGATGTAGTGTATGGGAGTGAGGTGGGATGATGTAGTGTATGGGAGTGAGGTGGGATGATGTAGTATATGGGAGTGAGGTGGGATGATGTAGTATATGGGAGTGAGGTGGGATGATGTAGTATATGGGAGTGAGGTGGGATGATGTAGTATATGGGAGTGAGGTGGGATGATGTAGTATATGGGAGTGAGGTGGGTTGAATCTTTGTTATTTTATAATGTGTTTAGTTTCTCTGTGGTGAGGTGTGGAGTTTGATATTTTGTCACCTTTATTATATTGTAATTTTTGAGGTGTTCAGTATTATCTTTATATATAAAGTTTATATACAGTACTAATGAGTGTGCAATGAATTGGATTCTATGAAAATGTCTTTCTATATAAAGTTTCATATACAGTGTAAATAAGTGTGACATTTTTTGGATTATTTCGCCTTTTGTGTGTAAGATACTGGCTGTATTTTATAGATATAATAAACCCACCTGTATGTTCAGGTGTGGGCTGTCTTTAGTTTAGTTGCATGTATGTTGTGTGTGCTGGTTGTGCATTTTGTGGGGGTATCAAACATTTACAGTTGAACGTGTGTTTCTTATGTATAAGTTTAGTGTTGGGATAGGGAATGTGGAGTTGGTTTCTTTATTATTTAATGGTTCACGTTTCTTTATGTAACCTGTGTATAGCATACATGTATAATGTGTACTGTGTTTATTAAATAAAATATAAAAAAAAATCTTTCTCTCTCCTTTTTCTCTCCTTTTTCTGTTTCATCCTTTCTGTCTTGAATCTTGGTAGTAATAAAAGAATCAAGATTTTTACCTTTTATTCCCAAATTACTTCCGGTGTTCAACCAAAACTGATATTCCTTCATACTTGCGAAAGTAACTTAACAACCAGAGAAAATGAAGCGGATGTTAAAGAAAACGGAGAGTTCCATTCCTTTTCCAATAAAACTGTATTAAAGAAACCGGAAGGTTCGATTCCTTCTCCAGTTAAACAGTATGTATGAAAACGGAAGGTTCTATTCCGGCTCCGATCAAACTGTAAGCAGAATGGGGTCACTTGACCATCCAGTCTTCTCACTAACAAATCAACAGTGTCCCACAACAGTTTCCTTGTTATAATAAATAGAGTTTTTTTTATATTTTATTTAAAACCAATACAGTTTAACATAAAAATAAAGAAACAGTATGGATCTCAATCAAATTAACTGACAAACGGATTGCACCTACATGCTCGCAAGATATTGCTGCCAAACATACAACAAGAACATAGCTAAAAAAAATTACAAGTCACAGGGTCATGAATTGACATATATACACATTCATTGATGCAAAACCTTACATATATATAAATTGTACCTATAACATGACATCTGACAAAGGCTCAATACACTTGAACATAAAATATACAGAGGAGTTATATCAGTTAAATCCCATCCTTTGCATTAATCAAAAACCCAAAACCTACCATCATAATCTTACTAGAACATCTACAAACGCATCCCTAACAATACAGCTTTACATATACCAACATACGAATATACAGAAAAAAAATACAGCTTAGAACACAATAACTCAAGCGCTATACTGTTACAATAAACCCATATACATAATCTCAGACACAAATGGACTACGTCACTAAACTGTCTAGATATGTCTGTATACCATACAGACTAAAACTTAACATCAAGAACTTGGCATTGACACCAAACCGGTATCAGGGTACAGACCATAATTATAAACTTTAAAAAGAATCGAATCATACATATATATAAAGTATTACATAACGTCTGACCCATGACAAAGGCTCAATACAACAGAAAGGGATATATATATATATATATATATATATATATATATATATATATATATATATATATATATATATATATATATATATATATATATATATATATAAATATATATATATATATATATATATATATATATATATATATATATATATATATATATATATATATATATATATATATATATATATATATATATATATATATATATATATATATATATATATATATATATATATATATATATATATATATATATATATATATATATATATATATATAGGTGTTACTTCCGGTCTCCTCCTGAAAGGGCTGCGGCTGAGTGGCTCATTCCTGAGCGGTCCCTTTTTTCACACCTATGTGCTAATGACCCTTTTCACCCACGACCCCACCCTCGACCCCCACCCATGACCCCACCCACGACCCCCACCCTCAACCCCCAAACCGCGCCCCCCCACCCGCGCCCCCCCACCCGCGCCCCCCACCCGCGCCCCCCACCCGCGCCCCCAACAGCGCCCCCCCGCCCTCGCGCCCCCCCCGCCCTCGCACCGACCCCGCCCGCCACGCCCCGCAGCCCCGCGCCCCTCGCGCCCCGCCCGCGCCTTCTTCTGCGCCTTCTGCAGCGTCGGCCGGATCGCCCCCGCGCCCCGAATTTTTTTCCGATTTTTTTCAAATTTTTTTTGAATTTCATTTTCTTATGATCTCCATCTCCTCGGATCAAATTTTTGAGTTTCCCCCTCCCACTTTCACCCCCATCCCAATTTTTTTCGAATTTCATTTTCTTATGATCTCCTCGGATCAAGTTTTTGAGGTTCCCCCCCCTCCTTCCACCCCACATCCCTATTTTTTCTCGATTATACAAAGTCTCCTTCTCCTCGGATCAAATTTTTGAGGTTCCCCCTCCCACTTTCACCCCCATCCCAATTTTTTTCGAATTTCATTTTCTTATGACTCCTCGGATCAAGATTTTTGGATTCCCCCCTCTGGGGGTAAGCATTCAAAATGAACTCCCACTTTCACCCTCCCATCCCAATTTTTTTCTCGATAATACAAAGACTCCATCTCCTTTGATCAAGTTTTTGGGTACCCCTCCTTCCACCCCCAAAATTTCTCCTCCATCTCCTTGGATCAAGGTTTTCTCGATAATACAAAGACTCCATCTCCTCGGATCAAGTTTTTTTGGATTCCCCCCTCTGGGTATAAGCATTCAAAATGGACTCCCACTTGCATCCCAATTTTTTTTTTTCTCGATATCAAATAATACAAAGACTCCAATTCCTCGGATCAAGTTTTTTTGGAAGTCTCCATCTCCTTGGATCAAGTTTTCTCGATAATACAAAGACTCCAATTCCTCGGATCAAATTTTTCTCGAAATCAAAGTCTCCATCTCCTTGGATCAAGATTTTCTCGATAATACCAAGACTCCATCTCCTTGGATCAAGTTTTTTGGATTCTCCCCACTTTCACCCCCATCCCAAATTTTTTCGAATTTTTTTTTTCTGGATAATACGAAAGACTCCATCTCCTCGGATCGAGTTTTTGGATTCCCCCCTCTGGGGGTAAGCATTCAAATGAACTCCTTCTATGGGGCATGGTACTTTCTCTTACTACAGGTCTAAACAAATGTGACGTCAGTATTCCTCTCATTAAGTTAAATGAACTAAAAAGTGTGTTTACTCGGCGGTCAGTGACGTCACGTGATAACCTCACACATACAAGCTGAATCTTGTCGACTTCTCCCTATGTCAGTGACGTCACGTGATAACCTCACACATACAAGCTGAATCTTGTCGACTTCCCCCCTATGTCAGTGACGTCACGCGATGACCCCACACACACACAGGCTGAATCTTGTCGACTTACCCCTACACACATTTCATATACAACATAGGGAAAACATTTTCACTCTTAACCCAGGATAACCCAAATAATTTCACATTTTTTCGTTAATACCCACATCAATCCACAATTTCTTTACAAAATACAACACAAGTCTAGACATTTTTTCTCGTTTTAACTATTTCATCTCAGGTCACTCCCCACGAAGTAACCTCTCTCTCCTTCTCCCCACCCTCCCGAACCCTCACACTCCAACCAACACCTCACAATTTTCACTCATAACCCCCAATTTTTCTCGTTTTAACTATTTCATCAGAAAGTCACAACAACACTTATAACCACTTTTCGATAAATTCACTAGTCACAGTTTTTACATATTACGAAGTTAATACGCACACACACCTTACTTTACTTTGAACACCTTCAAAACACTCTCATAAATCATTTGAATACTCACAAAAATACCTTTGAACATTTCCAAACAACACTGAAACACTTCCAAGACAACATTTGAGTACTCCCAAATACACCATTGAATACTACTAAAACACCACTGAATACAGTCAAAACACCACCAAAATCACCATAAACTAAGATCAACATCACAGGTTAACACCAATTTTAACACAAATCCCCTCAAATCACTATAACCAAGACGATCCCACTCACCTCCAACTAAGATATAACATGAGTACAAAAAACATGAACACAATCCAAACACACACGAACACTCACAACCCACAACACCCACAACAACAACCCACTTACAACATCTCTTTTTCGGTATCTCTAGTTCGGCAACAACACCCACAACCCACAACACCCACAACTCACAATTTTTTCTCGTTTTAACTAATTTCATCAGAAAAAGTCACAACAATACCCACAACCCACATCACCCACACCCCACAATTTTTTCTCGTTTTATCTAATTTCATCAGATAGTCACAACAACCCACAACTTATAACCACTTTTCAGCATCTCTAGTTCGACAACAACACCCACAACCCACAACACCCACATCCCACAACACCCACATCCCACAATTTTTTCTCGTTTTAACTAATTTCATCAGAAAAAGTCACAACAACACCCACACCCCACAACACCCACATCCCGCAACACCCACAACCCACATCACCCACAACACCCACAACCCACAATTTTTTCTCGTTTTAACTAATTTCATCAGAAAAAGTCACAACAACACCCACAACACCCACATCCCACAAAACCCACAACAACAACCCACTTATAACAACTTTTTTTGATATCTCTAGTTCGACAACATCACCCACAACCCACAACACCCACAACCCACATCACCATCAACCCACAACACCCACAACCCACAATTTTTTCTCGTTTTAACTAATTTTATCAGAAAAAGTCACAACAACAACCCACTTATAACATCTTTTCGATATCTCTAGTTCGACAACAACACCCACAACACCCACAACACACAACATCCCCACAACACCCACAACCCACAACACCCCACAACACCCACAACCCACAACACCCCACAACACCCAAAACAACAACCCACAACACCCACAACCCACAACACCCACAACCCACAACGCTTACCAATTTATTCACAATTTTTCCTCTTTCGATACAAATTTTTCCCCTTCTTTTAATTGAATCTTAAAATGTAATACACATTCCTCCCTACATTATTAAAATTCTAATAAAATCCTCTCCATACTCATCTCCTTGTATCCACATAAATTGATAATATACTCACAACAACTAATCATCTCACTACCCAACTACTGCGACATGTTTCTACACCCTCCATTCTTTTCCAATGCATCATAACTTTTCACTTCTATAATTTCTTTTAAAATATTCACACATTACCTTTATTTTCAGTAAAATCCCCCCCCCCTCCATATTTCATTAAATTTCTAATACAACCCTCCCCAAACCCCTCTCCATCTCACCCACATTTCTTCACATCCACTCACCAGTCTCCCAACACACCTCTTCAAAACACACCCAAAAATCACATTTCACATCCACAAATGCATCTCATCACCCATCTCAAATCCACTTAAATCACTGTATCCAAGATATTCACAAAACTCTATGACCACCTAACACACACACACACACAAACACACACACACACACACACACACACACACACACACACACACACACACACACACACACACACACACACACACACACACTCTCTCTCCCTCTCTCTCTCTCTCCCTCTCTCTCTCCCTCTCTCTCTCTCTCCCTCTTTTTTTTTTTTTTTTTTTTTTTACACAGGGTTTGACAAGGTTAAGGATCCCTAGCTTTATTGACAGCTATTTACAGGTTAAGGATTCCTAACTTTATTGGCAAGCTAAGAGCTGTTACCTACATCAGCTCATTTGAAAGCATTTTTATTGTTATGAGACATACAAGTAGGGAACAGGATGAAGTTGGAGCCATCTGTGGGCCAGCATTTTCATTTGATCAACTGACGTTATCTCGTTGACATCATTATGCTGTACGAATGTGTTCCATACTCGAGTCATCCTGGGTATGTATGATCTCAGATGGAGTGATGTTCTGGAGAAGGGTACAGCCAGAGTGAAGTTGCTGCTTTCTGCCCGTCTTGTGGCATAAAAGCTTGTTTCACGCTGTCCTCGAAGTGGATCCAAGTGTGGTATTTTGACAATATTGGCCTTGTACATAACAGTAAGGCCACCCACATCCCTCCTATGTTGAAGGCTCTGCTGAAATGACAGATCTATCCAGGATGGGTCCAGGCGAGAGATGAGACGTCTTGCTCTGTTCTCTACTCTGTCAAGCAGTCGCAGATGAGAGGGGGGGCAGGCAAACCAAGAAAGTGGAGCATACTCAAGGTGTGAGCGTACTTGTGCCTCGTACAGGATCTTGCAACCCCTACTGTCAAGCAGATGCGAGATACGGCGAAGTGCTGTAAGCTTCCTGGCTGCCTTGTTTGCAAGATTTACAACATGGTTCTTCATGGTTAGTTTGGAGTCAAATTTCACCCCAAGGATATCAACTTCTTCTCCAGGTGCCAACATCGTCCCATTCATCCTTACTACTGCACCAGCATTACCATCATGGTGCCTAGAGACGATCATCATTTGCGTTTTCTCAGGTGCAAATGTTACTTGCCATCTATTTCCCCAAGCTGATATAGCTCTCAGCTGGTGATTGATGTAGCTTAGAGCAGCTGGCATTTCTTCTCTTGGATAAGTGAATGTCAGTGTACAGTCGTCTGCATATGCATGTGATTCTGGGATGAGATGAAGAAGGTCGTTGAAGTAGACATTCCATAACAGTGGACCCAGCACACTTCCTTGTGGAACGCTTGCCCCAATAGGATGCCTTGCTGATTCCGTTCCATTGAGGACTACACTTAGAGATCTACCATGAAGGTAATCACTGAGGAGACATAGCGTAGAGCCTGCAATTCCCAGTGCTTGAAGTTTTGCTAAGAGGCCCTGGTGCCACACCCGGTCGAAAGCGCCAGCAATGTCCAGTGCTACCACACAGCTGACTTTGGATTCATCCAGTGACTGGTGCCACTTAGTGGAGAGGTTTAACAACAGATCAGCAGCAGAGTAACCTTTCCTGAAGCCATATTGACGATCACAAAGTAGTGAGTGGTAGTCAAAAAAATCTGTCATTTGTCTTGAGATTATTGTCTCAAGGATCTTACCAGTGATTGACAGGAGTGACACTGGTCTGTAGTTGCTGATTTCTGCTCTGCTCTTCTTTTTGTGAACAGGGACTACATTTGCCTCTTTCCATGGAGAGGGCCATTTGCACTGTACTAGGCAGTGCTGAAAGATGCGAGTTAGAGGTGCTGCTAGCTGGTCTGCACATCTTCTCAACAATCTTGGGCTCAACTTGTCTGGGCCCACAGCCTTTTCCTGGTCAAGTGATTTAAGAAGGAAATGCACCTCCTCCTGCCTTATTGTCACCACTGACAGTTTTGACACAGTTCTTGCAGCTAGCCAAGGAGGGTCCCTTGCTGGATCAGGAACTTGCATTTTGGTAGCAAAGTGTTCAGCAAAGAGGTCCGCCTTCTCTTGACTACTAGTAGAGGTGGTCCCATCCTGTCGATTTAGAGGTGGAATAAGTTCATCAGGCAGATAACCTTGTCTGTCCTTGACCAGGGACCACCAGGTTTTGGAGCCTACCCTACCTGATGCTAACTTTCTTTTAGTGTCCACCTCCCATTTAGCAATGGCCCACTTTTGAACATCACCCATATGCCTACAGGCTTGCATGTGCAAGTTCCTGTTATAGGTGGTAGGATGTCTCTTATACCTTCGCCATGCTTTGTACTTAGCAGTAGCAGCCTCTCTACAACGAAAGCCAAACCAAGGCTGATCTGTAGGCTTTGTCACATATTGCCGGTGAGGAATGTGTTCTTGTTGCAGATTAAGGATGTGTCCAGTGAAGGCTTTCACTTGGTTGTCAACATCCCCCTGGAGAAGAGCATTCCAGTCGGTGGTGGCGAGCTCAGAGCAAAGGGCTGGCCAATTACCTCTTTCCCATAGCCAGGTTGTGCGTGTGGACTCCTCACCTCGTTCTGTTGGGATCTTAAGTGTGGTAAAAACAGCCTTGTGGTCAGACGATCCAACGTAGCCGAGGGGTTGACAAGTGACTATGCCTTCTGCCAGATCACTCACTACTGGGTCAAGGGAGGAGCCAGAGATATGAGTAGGGAAATCAACAAAGTTTCTCATGTCAAACACTGCAAGAAGGTCATCAAAGTCCCTCTGTATAAGGTGCTGGTTGAGGTCACCAACAATTATAATATGTTGACAGTTGTGTTGTAGCAGAAGGGAGTCAATATTTTCCATTAGGAAGTTGATAGGGTCTGCATGTTGCCACTGAGGTCTGTACATTGCACATGCTAGTACAGAGGTACTAGTGTTTATACAGAGCTTGAAGAACATCATTTCAAGATGTGTAGGGGTGGCAACATCTATGTGCTGGGCAT
>NC_091321.1:30907838-30940338 GCF_038502225.1 Cherax quadricarinatus | reverse complement strand
GCCAGCAAGACTGGATCTTGTGTTCACCCTGAGCAGTTCAGACATTGAGGACATCACTTACGAGAGGCCCCTTGGAGCTAGCGATCATGTGGTTCTGAGTTTTGACTATATAGTAGAGTTACAAGTGGAGAAGGTAACAGGAACTGAAGGGGACAGGCCAAACTATAAAAGGGGGGACTACACAGGTATGAGAAACTTCCTGCAGGAGGTTCAGTGGGACAGAGAAATGGTAGGAAAATCAGTAAACGAGATGATGGAATATGTGGCAACAAAGTGCAAGGAGGCAGAGGAAAGTTTTGTTCCCAAGGGAAACAGAAATAATAGGAAGACCAAAACGAGTCCTTGGTTTACCCGAAGGTGTAGGGAGGCAAAAACTAAGTGCAACAGAGAATGGAAAAGGTACAGGAGGCATAGGACCCAGGAAAACAAGGAGATTAGTAGAAGAGCCAGAAACGAGTATGCGCAGATAAGGAGGGAGGCCCAGCGACAGTATGAAAACGACATAGCATCGAAAGTCAAATCTGACCCGAAACTGCTGTATAGCCACATTAGGAGGAAGACAACAGTCAAGGACCAGGTGATAAGGCTGAGGAAAGAAGGTGGAGAACTCACAAGAAACGATCAAGAGGTATGTGAGGAGCTCAACACGAGATTTAAGGAAGTATTTACAGTAGAGACAGGAAGGACTCTGGGGGGACAGACCAGATGGGGACACCAGCAAGGAATACACCAACAAGTGTTGGACGACATACATACAGATGAGGAGGAGGTGAAGAAACTGCTAAGGGACATCGATACCTCAAAGGCAATGGGACCGGACAACATCTCTCCGTGGGTCCTTAGAGAGGGAGCAGATATGTTGTGCGTGCCACTTACCACAATCTTCAACACATCCCTGGAAACTGGGCAACTACCTGAGGTATGGAAGACGGCAAATGTAGTTCCCATTTTCAAAAAAGGAGACAGAAAAGAGGCACTAAACTATAGACCTGTGTCATTGACGTGTATAGTATGCAAAATTATGGAGAAGATTATCAGGAGGAGAGTGGTGGAGCACCTGGAACGGAACAGGAGTATAAATGCCAACCAGCACGGATTCACGGAAGGCAAATCCTGTGTCACAAACCTTCTGGAGTTTTATGATAAAATAACAGAAGTAAGACAAGAGAGAGAGGGGTGGGTTGATTGCATCTTCTTGGACTGCAAGAAGGCCTTTGACACAGTTCCTCACAAGAGATTAGTGCAGAAGCTAGAGCATCAGGCGCATATAACAGGAAGGGCACTGCAATGGATCAGAGAATACCTGACAGGGAGGCAACAACGAGTCATGGTACGTAATGATGTATCACAGTGGGCACCTGTGACGAGCGGGGTCCCACAGGGGTCGGTCCTAGGACCAGTGCTATTTTTGGTATATGTGAACGACATGACGGAAGGGTTAGACTCAGAAGTGTCCCTGTTTGCAGATGATGTGAAGTTAATGAGGAGAATTAAATCTGATGAGGACCAGGCAGGACTTCAAAGAGACCTGGACAGACTGGACACCTGGTCCAGCAAATGGCTTCTCGAATTTAATCCTGCCAAATGCAAAGTCATGAAGATAGGGGAAGGGCACAGAAGACCACAGACAGAGTATAGGCTAGGTGGCCAAAGACTGCAAACCTCACTCAAGGAGAAAGATCTTGGGGTGAGTATAACACCGAGCATGTCTCCGGAAGCACACATCAATCAGATAACTGCTGCAGCATATGGGCGCCTGGCAAACCTGAGAACAGCATTCCGATACCTTAGTAAGGAATCATTCAAGACACTGTACACCGTGTATGTCAGGCCCATACTGGAGTATGCAGCACCTGTTTGGAACCCGCACTTGATAAAGCACGTCAAGAAACTAGAGAAAGTACAAAGGTTTGCGACAAGGTTAGTTCCAGAGCTAAGGGGAATGTCCTATGAAGAAAGATTAAGGGAAATCGGCCTGACGACACTGGAGGACAGGAGGGTCAGGGGAGACATGATAACGACATATAAAATACTGCGTGGAATAGACAAGGTGGACAAAGACAGGATGTTCCAGGGAGGGGACACAGAAACAAGAGGCCACAATTGGAAGTTGAAGACACAAATGAGTCAGAGAGATAGTAGGAAGTATTTCTTCAGTCATAGAGTTGTAAGGCAGTGGAATAGCCTAGAAAATGACGTAGTGGAGGCAGGAACCATACACAGTTTTAAGACGAGGTTTGATAAAGCTCATGGAGCGGGGAGAGAGAGGGCCTAGTAGCAACCGGTGAAGAGGCGGGGCCAGGAGCTAGGACTCGACCCCTGCAACCACAAATAGGTGAGTACAGTCCTGCCAAGTGAGTGTAAAACGAAAGCCTGTAATCGTTTTACATGATGGTAGGATTGCTGGTGTCTTTTGTCTGTCTCATAAATATGCAAGATTACAGGTAAGTCTTGCTACTTCTACTTACACTTAGGTCACACTACACATACGTGTACAAGCATATATATACACACCCCTCTGGGTTTTCTTCTATTTTCTTTCTAATTCTTGTTCTTGTTTATTTCCTCTTATCTCCATGGGGAAGTGGAACAGAATTCTTCCTCTGTAAGCCATGCGTGTCGTAAGAGGCGACTAAAATGCCGGGAGCAAGGGGCTAGTAACCCCTTCTCCTGTATATATTACTAAATTTAAAAGGAGAAACTTCAGTTTTTTCTTTTGGGCCACCCCACCTCAGTGGGATACGGCTTGTACGTTGAAAGAAAGAAGAATATATATATATATATATATATATATATATATATATATATATATATATATATATATATATATATATATATATATATATATATATATATATATATATATATATATATATATATATATATATATATATATATACACCCACACCCACATACACACACCCACACTACACACGTACACACAAAATTTTCACAAAATCACATAAATCAGATGCACTGTATGCACAAAGCAAAACAGTATATAAGTATATCTCATCATGCAAAAACCCAGCACGTAACATTAATACAAACTAAAACACACTTCATGTCTCAAATAACTTATTACTCAAGAATCGTGTCATACAAGACTGATACGCATCAAAATTATACATTAAAAAATCTACTATATTATACCTACATTCTGAAAAGTGTTATATCTAACATAACGAGACCTTGAGCTCTACATCCACACTTGGCTGCCATAAAGTCTCAATGAAAACCAGGAAACCATTCCAAACCCACATTCACAACACTCTCACGACCCCCCCCAAGGAGGCGAGCCCGCTGTGACCCCCCTGACTCCCTCCAACCTATGAAAACCCCTTCACTCACTCATTATCAATCACAGATTTACGAGAATCCCAAACGTTAGCATTCTATACCCCTCTGAGAAAGCCTGATCCCACTTCCTCCCATACAAATCTCTGTTACGACACATCGTACGATAGAACGTTACCGCAAGAACCTTCCTTCGCTCTTCACTATCCCCTCTCCCCCTCATCACCCACGACATATATATATAATCTACCATGATATAATCTAAAGCTCTTATGACACCCTCATCTAACCCACCCATATCTAGACTTAAAGCACGCAAAACCGACACCCCACTGCCCCCCACCCTCTGTACCAACCTACTTAACCAGCACCTAACCTCCTCTAGCCCTTCACAAAAGTAAACTACATGGAACGCTGTCTCATCCCCTCCACAGATACCACACCCCCCACCCTCTACAACCTGTCTGTTTCGTAATATCTCACCAGACGGAAGGATTCCATGCAGAAAACAAAACATCACCTCACGCGCCCGAGGGTTTAACTTCATTTTACTAAATCT
Organism: Cherax quadricarinatus; assembly: GCF_038502225.1. Taxonomy (NCBI): domain Eukaryota; kingdom Metazoa; phylum Arthropoda; class Malacostraca; order Decapoda; family Parastacidae; genus Cherax; species Cherax quadricarinatus. The sequence continues at coordinate 30,936,482 of NC_091321.1, read as the reverse complement.
AAACATGGGGAACAAACCCTCAACTGGGACAACGCACCTAATTACAAGTAACCTACACAAAACCCTTATACGAACCTTTCTCAGTTCCCTAACCAACATCACAGCCCTCAAAACTATTTCACATTCCCTCAACTCCATTTCTCGATACCACACACCCAGCCTGTCGTGTATCCTTCCCAAACGCCCCGCGTTCATACCCTCACGCAACACTTCCCATTTAATAAACACACATTTAGCCCTCCATCTCAAATCCATCAACCCCAACCCACCATGACTTACAGGTAGCTTAACAACTTCCCTCCGTAACCAATCACAACGTGAACCCCACAAAAATTTGTACACCCATCTTAGAATCCCCGCAATCGCTGTCCCTGTAATTGGGAACACAGCTGCAACATGCCAAACCTTACTATACAATAAAATGTTCACGACTATCACTCGCTGTATCAGAGTTAGGTGCTGGGGTCTCAGAACACCTTGACGCCCCATGATCCTTTCCAATAACCTATCCGAGTTTTCCTCCCGCGCCGCAACCATGTCATCCTTATAAATAATACCACAAATCTTTAAAGACACCGCCCATTCTTTGACAACATTACATCTCCCCCCCACACCCCCCACCCAAGAACCCAACCCCATGCACCTTGACTTCGCACTATTTACCTGCATACCCGTGGCACTTCCAAATAATTGCACAACCTCGTCCAACACTCCTATTGACATCCCTTCACGAATGAGAACAGTGGTGTCGTCAACATATCTAATTAAACCCGGCCAGGCCCTCCCAGCCCCCACACTTCCCTCACATGGCGTACATAAGCTACGGTCAACCATTCTATAAAAGGGGTCCTGGAAACACGCAAACAATATTTGGGACATGGGGCATCCCTCTCTAAGGCCTCTACCCATTGCAATTTCCCTCCCCATACACCCATTAATCTGTATCCTCATTTTCGCCCCCTTGTACAACGTATTTACCCACTCGACTATTTCCTCCCCAAAACCCTGTCTCCTAAGTATAACCTGCAAAGCTTCCCTTTCCACTCTATCATATGCTCCCTGCCAATCTAGAGCCAACAAAGCCGCCCCTCCACCCCCACCCTTAGCTTCCACAAAACTTCTCAGTATCCCATGTCCTTCAATCATCGACCTTCCAGGCAACCCAAACTTAGATTTTGACACCACCCTCCCCACAACACATTTGAACCTATTACCTAAAATTTTTGCAAACACCTTATAGTCTGCACACATCAGTGATATGGCTCGGTACTCCCGAAGGGTGGGCTGCCCCTTGACCTTCGGGACCAACACTACAACTGCTGTTACCTGCTTCTCCCCCAACTTACCCTTCTCCTTCATACGATTAAATAACCTAACTATAAATTCCTTTATCAACGTCCAATGTTGTAAATAAAATTCTACCAGGAGACCGTCAATACCGGGAGCTTTCCCCTTCCTCATTCCCCTTAACACATTCTCTATTTCCTCTGCCGTAATAGTCCCATCTAAAGCCTTTCTATCACTATTTCCTAAATTACACGTCACATACGTACACACCTTGTCCAACGCCACGTCACCCACCCCCCCACTGCTCCAGTACTTCTCGTACCAAGCCTCCGCATACGCACACACCCCCTTCGTGGTTCGTATCTCCTGCCCTGCTCTATAATTCCCAACCATCTCCATTACCTCTAAACATGGGATAGCTGTCACCGCCTGCCTTTGCTTTTGATGCCGCAAAACACACGCTGACGGCTTGTCGCCCCAAAGGACTTCCTCCACCCCTGCCTGCACCCTTACAGCTTGAAACCTTTCATTTTGCAACACCCTGAACCTCCCCTTTATTTCAGCTATTTCATCCATAGGAAAATTATTTCCACCCACCCCCTGCCCATAGCAACCTCTTAACCTATCCTCTAAATAGTTAGCCAGTCCATATTTTAAATTATTATTACGTTTTCCCTCTCTCCCATAAAACTTTCAAATCCTTTCCTTTGCGACACTATCCCACAATGTCACAATATCATCCACTCCCTGTTCTTCCACACTAAGCTCCCTCCATAGGACTGAAAACCCCTCCAACCCCTCCTCATCACCTAACACACTTATATTTAATTTCCAATAACTTCTATATATGTCCGCGAGCGTCCCCCACCCCACCTCCACCACCACTGCCCTATGATCTGACATTGTAGCCTCAACAGTACTGAAAGATTTCACATCCACTTCCTGAGAAAGGTACACTCTATCTAGTCTCGCAGTATATCCACTCCTAACAAACGTATATTCAGTCTCCCACACCGCCCCCCCAAAGGCATCATGTAACCTAACATCCCTTAATAAATCCCTAAGAGCCACAGACATATATCCAGCCCCTTTTGGGTCCACATCAGCCACCCTGTTTACACTATTCCAGTCCCCACCAACTATCGCCACCTCTGGCAGTGCAGTTAGGAAAAACACAAGATCCTCACACACAAAATCATTCTTTACCTTTATGTTATTTTCTGCCGGCGCATACACACTCACAAAAGACACACGCTTACCCATCCACCACCCATCCACACGCAACACCCTCCCTCCCCCTCCTCCCTCGCTTCTCTGCAAAACAAACGGGCTCGTCTCCCTTATTAAAATTCCAACACCACCTTTTAGACGGGGAGATGGCAGGGTAACTACTCGAAATCCTGCCACCTCCAACACCCTACCCTCTTTAAAATTGTGCTCCTGCAGGAACACAACATCCACTCTAGCTTTATTTAGAAAATTACGAAACCAATCTCTCTTCATACCGCTACATAACCCATTAACATTTACAGACATACACCTAAGGCCTATTAAAGTTTCCACCCCTGCTTCCTCTCATCATTCTTTACAACTCCAGAGCTTGAATTTAAGTTTGACACCTTCAGAGTGCTCTCTTTCCCTCCCCCCTTCTTCCGGTGCCTCCTATCATGGCTACCACCACCTACACCACTACCTTCACACTTCACCTCACTCTGTTTCCCAGGCCTTTGTGCAGGCGTAAGGACGTCATCAGAATCTCTTTCTCGTGACAGTCATGTTACACATGTCTTGGTCAGATGTTGCCTCTCGATGAACCTCCACCTCCACCTGAGAATGGTTTAATGATTCAATGGACGACTCCAAACCACCATCACGTCCCAAATTATCATGTCTCAGACTTTCTGGAAGCGACGATTCTCCGATGACACCATGCTCAGATGTAACGTCCCTCTCTGGCGGTGACAAAGTCTTCAACACCTCCACCAATTCCTCTTCAATCTCAAGAACCTTCTCCTGTAATTGCTGCTCCTCCTTATCCACAGGAGACGACACCTGATCAGGCAGCTTGGGGCGGGACTCCAACTCACCGCCAGTCCTGTGTGCCCGATCCACTATCTCGCTCCACAAAACACCACGCCCTCCATCCGATGTTTGTTCCTCACCTGCCTCCTTTGAAGCAGGGGCTGCGACGTCCACCACAGGTCCAGGCACATGTCTTCACTTGTCACAGGTCGCCGCTATGTGATCATACTCACCACATAGGCGGCATGTACGTCGTTGTCCTGGGTACATTACCATTACCTGCGTCCTGAAATCTTGTAGATACACATAGGACGGTATTGGGTGCCTCAAAGTCATTTTGAGGTTAAAAGAACCCTCTGGAAAACCAGCATAGGCTCCTGCCGCCCAGGTACCATGTTGAGCATAATGCACCCTCCCATACTTCTCAAAAACTTTCCTTATATCCGCCTCGTCCGCCTCAAAGGGAACGTTGCGTAACTTGATCCACGTATAATGCCGTGAAACATCTATCATTCTTACACTGACAACTGGTGTGACGTTAAGACTCACGTCCTGAAACCTGGTGACTAACGATTCATAAACCGTTGCTGACAGCAGTTTGACGAAAATTCGTTGTCCTCCGTTCAATGCTACACCATACAAGTCACTATCTTGTACGCCATATGTCTCCCGGATGATCTTTGGCAATAAGACTTGCGCAGAACTGGGCGTTATCGTTCCTTTAATTAAGTAGCTCAACGCCTACAGTATTTATCCGGCGTCTCAGACTAACCGCCATCTTGACAATCACAGTGCACCTATGTTGTTAGCCGAGGTGTGACAGCACCACTTCACACCACTGCAGCCAGGTAATTGACAAGGGAGCTCGCCTACAGACAGCAGAGGGGTGCAGAGCACAACCGCACTCTACCGTGGTTTGGCAGCGAATGTCATTATTCTTAATTATTTCATCAACAAGTCTACTATACTCATTGCCAGGTATACTCCACGATACCCTGTAATTCTTACACTCTCTTTTGTCCCTTTCTTTTTACACAAAGGAATAATGCATGCTCTATTGACAAGCTCTAATTAGGTACCTTCCCCTCGCTCGTACATTTATCATATAAAAACACTAACCATTCCAAATCTATATCCCCACCTGCTTTAACTTTTCTATCTTGATCCCATCAATCATAGCTGTTTTATCGCCTGCTTGACGACCGAGCTCCCGCTGTCACTGTTGTGCATATGCATGTACACGCCGTGCCGAACAGGTAAAACTTGCGGTTTTGGCTTAAATAGCAACACTCTTTTTGCCGAATAAGGCAAGCGAAAATTTGTGTATGCAATAATTTCGCAAAAATCATTCTGAACCTAATAAAAATATATATATTTCATTGTTATTTTAAATTTATCTAAAATATATATAGTGGGGTTAGACTAAATTAAATTGCGCTTGTTATAAAAAGGTTAAGTAAATTTTCTAAGGTTCTTTTGGTACAAAATCAATATTTTTTACATTAACATATATGAAAAATATAGATCCTTAAATGTATAAGAGAAAATTTCAGAAAGGACTTAATTTTAAATGAGTTCTTGCTAATTGACCAGTTTTACATATTCGGCACGACATATACATACATACATATATATATATATATATATATATATATATATATATATATATATATATATATATATATATATATATATATATATATATATATATATATATATATATATATATATATATATATACATACATACATACATAAATAGCTGCAAGGAATCAGTGACTTTGCATTCGCTCTAAGTTCAAACCAAGCATATCCATGTACAATATTAACATAAAACTTCATTAATGTAACTAATATATATTTCATGTTGACTAACCTCAGTGACAGTAGTTGCAGAGAACAAAGACGTGTCATAAACCCACTGTGAGCATGATGTAGTTGTATTGAGAAATACATCTGGCTCACACTGGTCAGTAATGTTTACAAGTGCCCAGACATGACACTGGTCACCCTCTGGGATGGCCCACTCAGTAAACATCTCATTGTAATAAGTACTGTTGTCGTCACAGTTTGGCACCACACATCTGGGTAGAGAAAATCATATATTAATAGAAACATGGCATCAAAATAAACACCGGTGCACTCTACATAAGTAATATTCTCTATCTCATCAAATATGATCTACAAAATTATTGAAAGACAGGTTACTAAACACTGCAAGCATTAAAAGCATACCAAATTATTGTAAGTTTCCTTATGCTTTCCATTATTTTTTAAAACATGATCGCCGTCTCTCAGTGAGGCAGGGTGACCCGAAAAACTTTTTGTTCTCCCACCTCCTGGACTGAAGTCCGGCTAACTGGTTTCCTAACTACTTTAAACAAAATTTTACCCAGCTGACACTTCAACAGCTCATCAAGTCCCAAAAATTATTTTTCAATCACCTCGATCTATTACACACACACAATCCTATTATTTATCCAAGCTCGTAGCACAGAAAACCTAGACCCCCTCCCACCATCCTTTATTAGGACGACCGCGCCTTCTCTTTACCAAAGATTTATGCACCCTACATGTCGCCCTATTTGCTGCATCTACTCTAAATATCTCCGCATTATAAGTACATATTCTGCTACTTTTTTATAAAGGTCATTAATAATATGAGTTGTTTTGCAAATATAAATATGTACCATTTACCAAACTGCGGCAGGCCAGGGTTCAACCACACGACACGTTGTCCAGCCTCAAGAGACATTACAGCGTACATGTCACCTTATCCACTCAGCCATTGATCCTACAAAGATCACGCACCCAGCAGAACTAGGTGTTTTACCGTTATCCGGAGACATACGGTGGTGTGGTTGCCTCTGAGTTATTTCATTTTCCTCCCCGTTTGTAGGATTTGGTGGTCCTATATTTTAGAGTGTCATGTTGTTCTCGCTCACCATGAGGTGGGCCAAAACAACATGGGTTTGAATCCTTGGCTAGTCGCAGTGTTGTTATTGATCAATACCACTCGTTCGTGGGTACAATAATATGAATCCAGTAAATGAATCCAATTTATATAAGCCAAAAGAAATATTCATGTTATTCTCAAAACTGCTTTTTATGAAACACGATTTTATTATTTTTCTGTCGACCATGGAGTTGCTTGATACAACTTTCTCAGCCTTTTGAAAATCATTAGATGGTTACAATCTCTCACATGAATAAATACAGCATTAGAATCTTGTCCAGTTCTAATGCTATATTTATGTTGTTTTACTCTTTATAGCATATTTTACAAGGAATCTTATAGCCACATCCATCAACATTTTCGGGGTAATTTTTTATCAAAAGTTCTTTTACTGTATCAAGATTTTTAAATACAACTTTCACATTAAAAGTCTTAGGAAGAGAAGGCATATCAATCTAGTTTTCATGGTAAGGGAAAACCAACATATTTTAAGTTGAATAAGGTTGGTTGTCCCTTTTTGGATTGTTAAAAGTATTTCTAGCTATTTTAAAAGATTTAAATTACCATTCTTGGGTATTTCAGATCATTAGCTATTTCATAAATTTTGGATATTTTCTCATCTATGAACTCTGGACTACAAATTCGTAAAGCTCTCAAGAACATTGATGAGAAAACAGACAGTTTCACTCTATCTTGATTTGAAGAATAATTTTGTACCTTGGAACAGTTATTTGTAGGTTTTCTGTAAATTTTAAATTTAAAATCGTTGTAACCCTTAATAATTCAAACTTCTAGGAAAGGCAATGAGTTATTTACTTCGAACTCAACAGTAAAGTTTATAGAAAAGGAAATGGTTTATATCTATATTCTTAGGCATAAGACAAAATATCATCAGCATATCTATACCATTTAGCTCTTTTAAGAAGGATTGTGTTAAACAGCCTTGTTTCAAAAAATTCCATGTATAAGTTACTAAGAACAGGTGAAAGAGGATTTCCCATTGCCATACCAAACTTCTGAGTGTAAAACTCACCATTAAATACATTTTTTTGCATCAACAATACAAAGTTTAATAAGCTGAATGATAGTAGGAACTGGCAATCGTAAATCGTAGTTAAGAAATTCTTCAGATAAGAAACTTAGTAAGTCATCAACTGAAACTTTTGTAAACATGGAAGTAACATCAAACTAACCATATTGAAAATATTTAAGTAAGTCAAGGTGCTAAATTTATCCACTAAATCTAAGTTGTTTTTAACATTAAGGTTAGAAATTTTGCCAACAATAGGGCTCAAAATATCAACACGCCATTTGGATAATGTATAAGAAACTGAACCTATGGAGCTAATAATTGGTCTAACTGGATTACCTGATTTGTGTGTTTTTATTAATCTATACATGTAAGGTAAAGATGGATTAGTGGAAGTAAATATTTTAATTAATTCATCTTTGCCTTTCAGTAGAAGTTTTATTGTTTTACTAAAATTGCTGTTAACGGTTTGTAAAGGATTCTTTCTACGTTTAGATTTGGTTTCAGTGTCATCTAGGAGATTTTTCATTTAGTGTCGGTAATTAGATTCTTTCAAAATTACTATAGTATTTATTTTATCTCCTTTAGTAAAGAGCAACTTTTTTATTAAATAATAAATGTATCATAAGACTTAAAGAATTTTGAGGGCAATTGGGAATATTTTGTTTTAACTTAGAGACATATACCATCCCCTTACTAATATTAATTTCATCAGTGGAGAAATCAAAAGATTTTTCTAATTTACAAAAAAAAAAAAAAAGCTTTAGCCATTTCAACATTCTTCAGTATTTTTTTTTTTTTTTTTTTTTTTTTAAATTGCAAAGCCTTGACTAAAACCTCGAGCAGCAGTTGTATATTTATCTAATATTTCATTTGATAAGTTAATTACAAAATTTTTATTAGCATTCTTTGTCCAATCACTATTTTCAATTAAAATGTCTAATTTTCTTAGAAGTTTGTTTTTGAGATCATTACGAATTCTTCTGAGTTTATTATAGGAATGATCTAACATACTGTGTTTCCATTCTGATGGAATGGCCTGATTAAAGGAGTATTTTTTATTTCTCAATATTTTGAATGCTTCCTTCTCTTGTATTTTAGTAATTTCAATATGTTTCTGAAGACTGATTCTCATAAAATCATCAAAAGGAGGATCTCTCATGTCAAGGATGATATTTGGTAAAAGTGATTTGGCCAAAACTTGTTCATTCAAACAGTTTTTTTAAAAAATAAGTCGAATTTTAAACTTGTGGGACTTGTTCAGTGCAGAAGAAAACTAGGAAACAAAAGAAATATGATTAGGAAAGCTTGCAAGGTTACAATAATATAAAATACTCTTCGTGGAGGCTAGTACACCGAACGGCGATTAGAATGAAATTGCCACAGAAGCACCCACACCACCGTATGTCCTCAGATCACGGTAAAACACATAGCTCTGCTGGGTACGTGATTCTTGTAGGATTGCGTGTTCCTGTGTGATTTTCGCTCACCATGGGGTGGGCCAAAATGACATGGGGTTGAATCCTCCGCACGTCGCAGTGTTGTTATTGATTCAGTATCACTCGCTCGTGGTTACAGTAATATATATATATTAGTGGGTCTTCAATTAACAATATTAATCCGTTCCAGAGAGCTTATCCTTAACCGATTTTATCGTTATCCAAATTAATTTTCCCCATAAGAAATAATGGAAATCGAATTAATCCATTCCAGAAATATTAAAATATAATTTTTTACATGAAATATACATTTCCCCACACAGAAAACAATGAGACATGCAGAATAAATACATAAATAAATATTAAAATGACACTTACCTTTATTGAAGAGTATTGATGAGTGATGAGACACTGTTTTTGTTGAACACTGAGATTTTCAGGGTGATACACGAGTAAAGGCTTCACTTCGCAATCCCCACTAGCATTACAGCAAAACATGAGAATTAGTCTGTCTTTCAAAGGCTTGTGTCCTGGGAGTGCCTTTTCCTCCTGAGTAATGTAGGTCCTGTTTGACATTTTCTTCCAGAAAAGGCCTATGTCGTCACAACTGAACACTTGTTTGGGTTGGACTTTTTCAGCTTCGCCAGGCCTTATCACATTGTGTATGCCAATACGATTCTTAAATCTCTCAAACCAACCTTTGCTGGCCTCAAATTCACCAATATGAGCACTAGTTCCAGGCATTTTTTTCCTGTTCACCTGGGTGTTAGTCGACTGGTGTGGGTCGCATCCTGGGGGACAAGAGTTAGGACCCCAATGGAAATAAGTTAGACAGTCCTCGATGGCGCACTAACTTTCTTGAGTTATCCTGGGTGGCTAACCCTCTGGGATTAATTGTTTCTCGGATAATTGTTTCTCGTTAAAGCCACACCAACAACAGTTTTTTTTTTTTTTTTTTTTTTTTTTTTTTTTTTGAAAACTGGTTATAAATGACCATAATTTTTAAAGGGGTGGACCGGTAAGCCAGCGGAAGGCCTCGGTCAGATGACCAAAAGCTCCAAAGGCGGGTCATCATCTGACTAAGACCCGCGTCAGGAAACATTTGTCCTGTTTCCTGACGAACCTTACCTAACCTAACCTAACCAACAACAGTCTCTCCACATCTTCGAGTAGTATTTGCGATTTCTGTTCCGTAAGCATATTTGCACCATTCGCAACAACAGCTTTCTTGATTGCATTTTCCTTGGCCAAGATAGTAGTGATGGTTGAATGAGGTTTGTTATATAACTTAGCCAACTCGGAGACACTCACTCCACTTTCGAATTTTCGATGATCTCTTTCTTCAATTCAATAGTATTTCTTACCCTCTTTACCACAGGGCAGGCACTAAAAGCTTTCTTTGGGCCCATGGTGGCTTATTTAGCACTTACAAACACTAAAAACAATGGAATAATACAAAATGTATCGTATGTACGTGTGGAATCGTCCGCTCTGGCTTGTAAACAATGGCCCCACGTTCTGCACGAAGGTCCTTAACTGAGTTTTTTTATCGTTAGCCGTGCCAATATTTTGACGCAAAAACGTATCGGTATCGATTTTATCACTCTCTATCTATGTATATATAAATATATATATATATATATATATATATATATATATATATATATATATATATATATATATATATATATATATATATATATATATATATATATATATATATATATATATATATATATATATATACATATATATATATATATATATACATATATATATATATATATATATATATATATATATATATATATATATATATACATACATATATATATATATATATATATATATATATATATATATATATATATATATGTATACATATATATATATATATATACATATATATATATATATATATATATATATATATATATATATATATATATATATATATATATATATATATATATATATATATATATATATATATATATATATATATATTCAAGAAGTCGGCCGTCTCCCACCGAGGCAGGGTGACCCAAAGAGAAAGAAAAATCCCCAAAAAGAAAATACTTTCATCATTCAACACTTTCACCTCACTCACACATAATCACTGTTTTTGCAGAGGTGCTCAGAATACAACAGCTGAGAAGTGTATACGCATAAAAATACACAACATATCTCTCCAAATTGCCAATATCCCAAACCCCTCCTTTAGAGTGCAGGCACTGTATTTCCCATTTCCAGGACTCAAGTCCGGTTATATAAAATAACCGGTTTCCCTGAATCCCTTCACTAAATATTACCCTGCTCACACTCCAACAGATCGTCAGGTCCCAAATACCATTTGTCTCCATTCACTCCTATCTAACACGCTCACGCACGCTTGCTGGAAGTCCAAACCCCTAGCCCACAACACCTCCTTTACCTCCTCCCTCCAACCTTTTCGAGGATGACCCGTACCCCGCCTTCCTTCCCCTACATATTTATATGCTCTCCATGTCATTCTACTTTGATCCATTCTCTCTAAATGACCAAACCATCTCAACAAACCCTCTTCAGCCCTCTGACTAATACTTTTATTAACTCCACACCTTCTCCTAATTTCCACACTCCGATTTTTCTGCATAATATTTACACCACACATTGCTCTTAGACAGGACATCTCCACTGCCTCCAACCGCCTCCTTGCGGCCGTCTCCCACCGAGGCAGGGTGACCCAAAGAGAAAGAAAAATCCCCAAAAAGAAAATACTTTCATCATCATTCAACACTTTCATCTCACTCACACATAATCACTGAGGTATATGCCTCCACATATACCTCAATGCACCACTCACCTTTTTTCCTTCATCAATTCTATGATTAACCTCATCCTTCATAAGTCCATCCGCTGACACATCAACTCTCAAATATCTGAAAACATTCACTTCTTCCATACTCCTCCCCAATTTGATATCCAATTTTTCTTTATCTAAATCATTTGATACTCTCATCACCTTACTCTTTTCTATGTTCACTTTCAACTTTCTACCTTTACACACATTCCCAAATTCGTCCACTAACCTTAGCAATTTTTCTTTAGAATCTCCCATAAGCACAGTATCATCAGCAAAAAGTAACTGTGTCACTTCCCATTTTGCATTTATTTCCCCATAATTTAATCCCACCCCTCTCCCGAACACCCTAGCATTTACTTCTTTTACAACCCCATCTATAAATATATTAAACAACCATGATGACATTACACATCCCTGTCTAAGACCTACTTTTACCGGGAAGTAGTCTCCCTCTCTTCTACACACCCTAACCTGAGCCTCACTATCCTCATAAAAACTATGTACAGCATTTAGTAACTTACCACCTATTCATATACTTGCAACATCTGCCACATTGCTCCCCTATCCACTCTATCACATGCCTTTTCTAAACCCATAAATGCAATAAAAACTTCCCTACCTTTATCTAAATACTGCTCACATATATGCTTCAATGTAAACACTTGATCTACACATCCCCTACCCACTCTAAAACCTCCTTGCTCATCTGCAATTCTACATTCTGTCTTTCCTCTAATTCTTTCAATAATAGCCCTGCCGTACACTTTTCCTGGTATACTCAATAAACTTATTCCTCTATAATTTTTTACAATCTCTTTTGTCCCCCTAGGTAGCTTCCCCTCTTTCATACATTTATTAAACAAAAATACCAACCACACCAACACTATATATATATATATATATATATATATATATATATATATATATATATATATATATATATATACATGTGTGTGTGTGTATGTGTGTGTATGTGTGTGTGTATGTGTGTGTTTATGTGTGTGTGTATGTGTGTGTATATGTGTGTGTATGTGTGTGTGTATGTGTGTGTGTATGTGTGTGCATGTGTGTGTGTATGTGTGTGTGTGTATGTGTGTGTGTGTGTGTGTGTGTGTCTATGTATATATATATATATATATATATATATATATATATATATATATATATATATATATATATATATATATATATATATATATATATATATATATGTATATATATATATATATGTATATATATATATATATATATATATATATATATATATATATATATATATATATATATATATATATATATATATATCGATGCATGTGTGTGTGTGTATGTGTGTGTATGTGTGTGTGTATGTGTGTTTATGTGTGTGTGTATGTGTGTGTATATGTGTGTGTATGTGTGTGTGTATGTGTGTGTGTATGTGTGTGCATGTGTGTGTGTATGTGTGTGTGTGTATGTGTGTGTATGTGTGTGTGTGTCTATGTATGTATTTATGCATTGAAAAGAATGACTAACCTGTGTTTGACAGGATTGCCGACAAACGTGATGGAGACCACTGACAAAGCAGGTATTAAGAATCCTATGCAGGCGAGACTAAACACGTATTTCTGGTATCTGCCAAAATGGCCCAAAGAGTCATTGATGCCTTCGAAATCCATCGTCCAAAACTTTGCTTTATTCTTTCTTGAAAAATATTCACGATGTGTTAACAGTGTTCTCATTTACTTAAGTACAAACACAGATATGTTAAAATCAATGGATTACCTCCAGTTCCCTAGGGGCTCTTTAGCCACTACGGATTTAGAGCTTCCCAATAAATATGGTTGGTCAATGCTACTTAGGAATACTGGTCCGTGACACGTAGGTCCTATTTTATTGAATAATCAAACAGCAGGTTCACCGACGTGTTTGTTTAGAAAACTTTTCATTGTATACAGAGCAGTGGTAAGAGAAATAGAAAATATAGAACTTAAGGTTAAGGAATCATATGAGGACCCAAGAAAGACAGGAAGAGTTTTAAGATATATATGAAAATGAGAAAGATTATTTTCTTACGCCAAATATAAAGCAAAAATCACATCCATTATTGGGCACCTCTTTGAACGAGATGGGATACTGAAGACCCAAAACTCAGCTCTTAGTGAACCGGTAATTAGACTAAAGGTCGATAATCTAACAATTTTTTCATGACACAGACTCAAAATTTGGTTAATTATGAAGGAGCTTGGAAGTTCTAGTATCAGTGATAGGATTATTGATATTAACACTATACTCGATATTAGAATGTTAAGAAATGAAGCATACACTGTTGCTATGTATCTTACTGAATGTCTAGAGGTTAATACATACAGATCTTAATGGATTGTGAAAACATGCATATAATCGTAACACCACAGGACTTTGAAAAGGCAATAAATGATATGCCCATGCGGCCTGCAGTAGTCCCTAATTCGTGGAACTCAGTGTTCATCAAGAAATGCAAGAAACCCCTTTCACGTGCCTTAATTATTTTATGTAGAATGGGCATAGACACAGGGACATCTAGCAATCACTAAAAGTAACACATATAACCCCACTTCAAAAGGTAGCAATAAAGCAATGCAAAAAATTACAAACCGAGAGCACTAACGTCCCCACATTATACAAATCTTTGAAATGGTTCTTAGAAGCAAGATCACCAACCACTTGGATACCCAGCAATTACACAACCCAGGGCAGCATTGATTTAGAGCAGCTTGTTCTTGCCACAGATGTAGTATTCATAGACTTTGCGAAAGCCTTCGACAAGCGTGATCAATTTGTAATAGTACACAAAATGTGTGATAAAGGAATAACAGGAAAAGTTATTTTTAACTTCCTAAAAAATAGAATAAAAAGAGTAAACAGAGTAAAGTCAGAGGCGAATTACAGTGAAAAGTTCTGTTCTACAATGTACAGAATTCGCTCCCAACATTTTCCTCATCTTCATATCTGACACATATATGTAACCACAGCACCATGTCCTCCTTTGCTGATGATACCAGGATTTGGATGACAGTGTCAACCATTGAGGACAATGCTGATCTTCAACCGAACATTAACCAAGTCTTTAAATGCGCCTCAGAAGAAATATGAAGTTCAGTGAAGACGAATTACAATCACTCCTCTAAGGAAAACTGTACGAAATTATAAACAGGATTAGAGTATAAAACAAACTCCATCCACACAATAAAGCGAAAGACTAATGTGAAGGTCCTGGGAGTGGTAATGTCAGAGAACCTCACTTTCAAAGATAAAAACAATATCCCCACCACGTCTGCTAGGAAAATGATAGGATAGATAATAAGAACCTTCAAAACTGGGGATGTGAAGCCCATGATGATTCTCTTCAAATCGTTCTTTCTCTTTAGGCTGGAATACTGCTGTGCACTAATGGCCCTTTTCAAGGCAGTCAAAACTGTAGACCTGAAGAATTTGCAGAGAACTCTTACTGCATGGATAATCACAATAATGCACCTAAATTATTGAAAACGTTTCAAGTCCTTTGATCAGTAATCCTTGGAACGCAGGAGAGAAAAATACACGATAATATACACTTGGAAAATCTTAGAGGGACTAGTCCCAATTCTACACACAGAAATCACTCCCCACGAAAGCAAGCAGTGTAACATCCCTCCAATGAAAAGCAGCGGTGCAACGAGAATGCTAAGAAACAACACAATATGTGTCAGGGGCCCAAGACCATTAAACTGCCTTCCGGTACACATAAAGGAGTGTGTCAATATACCCCTGGTTGTCTTCAAGAAGGAGTCGGACAGACACCTAAAATCAATTCCCGAACAACTGGGCTGTGGTTGTGTGACGGTTTCGACGTGGCTAGCAATAGCAGCCTGGTTGATCAGCCCCTAATTCACCACGAGGCCTGGTCATGGACCGGGCAGAGGGGCATTGACTCCCCAAAAGACCCTCCAGGTTTTCTCTAGGTAAGCTCTATATTCAAAAATATCTTCACAGTGTTAAGTGTTTTCTGAAGCTCAACTTTTTTCATCATTACTGTGAGCAATATGCTGTAATTTTAAGGTACTCCTATTTTTTGAAAGATACCAAACATATTAATTTAAATTATGTAACTATTCTGCTGCGTGTCTGAAGCTAAACCAGTACCTGATCCTTCCTATGTTCTCTTACTAAAAAAGATTTTGTGTATTATTCTGAATATTTGGCACTCCAATTCTCGTGTATTATTCTCAGTGTTTGGTTGTCCAATTCTCGTGTATTATTCTCAGTGTTTGGTTGTCCAATTCTCGTGGATTATTCTCAGTGTTTGGTTGTCCAATTCTCGTGTATTATTCTCAGTGTTTGGTTGTCCAATTCTCGTGGATTCAGGCTCCAGAGCTGTATCTGAAAAATTCACTTTCAGTAATTGGATTATTTTATATCTGCTTAATCATATTACATTTTTTTCAGTCTAATAAATTGTCATTATATGATATGATACATAACTAATATAAATACTTTTCACTGTGCATCCTTGTTAAAAAAGGTGATGGAGGTTTACGAATGTGTACACACTACCGTAAGGTGAATGAGGTCACAATTGCAGATGCTTACCCTCTGCCACGTCTGGATGACGTAATCGACTTTGTGAGTAAGGCTACTTTTGTGTCCAAGTTGGACCTCCTTAAAGGTTACTATCAGGTACCTTTGATAGGTAAGGCAAAGGAAATCTCTGCCTTCGTAATTCCAGGAGGCCATTATCAATATACAGTTACACCCTTTGGCATGAAAAACTCACCCGCTTCATTTCAGAAACTTATCCATCAAGCTATTAAAGGACTTGAAGGCATGGCAGCTTATCTAGATGACATTGTTGTTGTGTTGGACACTTGGGACCAACACATGTGTAGACTTAAGGTTCTCTTTGAGACTTTCCAGAGTTTCCACTTAACTGTTAATTTATCTAAATCTCCTTTGGCCAGGCTACTGTTATTTTTTTGAGCCATGAAATAGGTAATGGCAAAGTAGACCCTAAATTTGCTAAAATTCTTGCCATTAAAAATTATCCAGTACCTCATGATAGGAAATCCCTCCAACGTTTCCTAGGTATGGTAGGATTCTATATAAAATTCTGTAAATTTTTCTCAGATATTGTAGCCCCTCTTACCTCATTTACCAGTCCCAAAGTCCCCTTTAAGGGACATCAGAATGTCAAACGGCCTTCAATAAAGCCTAACTAACCCTTTGTACTGCTCCTATTCTCCTGTCTCCTGATTTCTCCAAACCTTACAGGTAGATGCCTGTGAGTCTGGGGTGAGGGCAGTACTTCTGCAGTCTGTGTGGCTTACTATTCGGCTAAGTTCCTGCCCCACCAGAGGGCCTACTCTACAATTGAAAAACAAGCTCTCGCCTTGGTACTGGCCTTGGAACATTTTTATGGGTATGTGGGCCAGACTTCGCAGGTGGTCACGATTTACTCTGACCACAACCCTCTAATTTATCTTCAGAATATGAAAAATCACAATGCAAGAATGATAAGGTGGTCAATTAGGCTACAACCCTATAATATTAAAATTCAGCATATCACTGGCAAAGAAAATATGCTGGCTGATGCATTGTCTAGAACTTATATGTATTAGGTTAGGATGTGTTAGGGACTTTTGGTAAACGTTATAGCTCTTTTTTTCTCTTTTGTATATAATGAATATTTAAGGTTGTGTGGGGGGGTTAGAGAGGGGATATGCTGCTACCGTCCGCAGGTATCTTGGACCTACATTAGCCCTACTGTCTGCTGTCTCGCTCTGAGTTTAGAGTTTGGCTTTATGTCGCGAATGAAGTCGAGCTCTGTCTAAGAGTTGGATGATTGAGAGGAAAGCCGGTCCCATTATTCTGTGCTATGGTGGCACGTTTACCAATTGGAGGTGTGGGCCTACTCCTGAGCCTTCTCGGGGTGGGGGTGTTGCATTTAAAGAGTATGTACCCTTTATTCAGAGCATGTGAACACACTCATATAGGCTGAATCAGGTAACTAAGAGTTAGACGACCGGGGCCCCATCGTCAGATCAATTCCTAGGTTCAGCCAGTCATATTGCGGATCTGGCAATTGTGAAGGTGACGTGATACAGCCCATTATGTCTCCAGGCTGTTTCCTTGCCTCTTGGTTTACCCTGTTGTAAATATGTATTTCCAACTATATATAGTGTATATACTTATAAATGCTTATAAAGGCACTAGGTGAAGGAAAATGTAATTTAAAGTCATTCAAGCTGTGTTTGTTCTGCTCCTTGCTCCCCTTTACGCCCAGGATAACAGGCCTTTTTGTTCCTGGACCATAATACAAAGGTATAAGAAGAAATTTTCTAACGTGGATCGAGGTATGGCTGACTAATAGAAAGCAGAGAGTTTGCTTAAATAGGGACCAGTGTGCTTCCACTACTGTCAGTTAGGCCAATGTTGACAGTAATGGGTGATGGGTGTGAGACATGGGTTTTATATGGTGCAGCCAGGAAAATGCTGGAGGCAGTGAAGATGTCGTGTTTGATTGCAATGAGTGGTGTGAACATTATACAGATAATTTGGTAGTGTGAAGATTAGAATAATTCAGAGAATTAAGTCTAGTTGGGTGTTTTTCTTCTAATTTCCCAGAAGTAAATAAACTTTGCTATTGGTCTACAGGTCCAAGAATCATAAGTACTTTTTGCTTCCATTGTTTATGTAACTTTCCAAAGCACTTGCTTCAGTTTTGTTATGTTGAAGGTGTACTTACCACCAGAATCAAGAATGAGAGATTGTATCCATAAATCCCCAGGAACGTCTCCAGAAAGATCAACCTTAACCAGGCTCTAGATTAGACCAATCAGCCGAGTTTTTGTTTTTAGTCTTGTATTCCCTGGCAGTCTACTATTATTGTTGTGAATTTTTATTAACTTTATTTATGTTAACATTATTATTATTATTATTATTATTATTATTATTATTATTATTATTATTATTATTATTATTATTATTATTATTAAGTACTAGTAGTAGTAGTAGTATAATTGTCATTGCTATTTTTAATATTTTTATTGGTATTATTATTATTATTACCGAATATTTAGGAGAATAGTTAAAACCAGTAGGGTTTTACGGCGTCTGAGGGGCTCGGTGTTAGCGTCTGTCGGGCTCAGTGTTAACCAGATTTTACGGCGTCTGAGGGGCTCAGTGTTAGCTAATTTCGACTCGAAAAGAGTCCCTCACCAGTAAACGAAGAGAGCATATTGAGTGCGTGGCTGTAAGTGTAAATAACGTAGCATTCTGCGAAGCAGTGGTACCACCACTCTTACTACTACTACTACTGCCACTACTACTACTACTACTACCACCACTACATTCATGAACTATTATTACCGCCACAGTCATAAGAAACGAGCTAAACCCGTAGTGGGTTATGCAACGCCTGACCTTCAGCATGCCCCGCCATCAGGGGCATTTCACCTTCTGTTTTCATGCCTTATGGGCCTATATGTTGTTTATATTACCTTAGGAAAGGTCTTGTTGAGCGAAACGTGGCAGCAATAAATATCTAATCAGGGGCCTGTGTCTGTTTACATAACAAATCATCGGTATTCCTACCATTAGAAAAATCACTACTGTTAATTGTTGGACGAGGGGACTTTTATTTTTGTTGTATTATAAAATTAACAAATAATGATAAAGATTTAAAAACAGTAACTGCAGAATTTACTCAAATAACAATTTGCTCTTCCACCAAGTTTTTAAGAACTGACTCGTCGTAGGTTTTTTTCTTACAGGCGAAATTTCTTTTGAAGGAAGTTTCCAGTTACTGTTTTTTGTCTTTATCTTCTACAATTAGTTACTAATTTTTCAAATTCCTTCAACAGTTACACATTTACACTAAGAAATTGTTTGTTTTTTACTCAATTTTTGGGGAATTCAGAAAGAGAAAGCATTTAAACATTGAATTATTTAATACTGATAGAACCTGAGATGTTTTGTGTTTTGCTCACACTCATGTTGGACAGCATGTCAAGAATGTCAAATCTAGCGGATCCAGTCACCCTTCAGACTGGATCACCTGTTAAGTGCCTCAGTAACTACTGTATATAGCGGATCCAGTCACCCTTCAGGCTGGATCACCTGTTAAGTGCATCACTAACTACTGTATATAGTGGATCCAGTCACCCTTCAGACTGGATCACCTGATAAGTGCATCACTAACTACTGTATATAGTGGATCCAGTCACCCTTCAGACTGGATCACCTGTTAAGTGCCTCAGTAACTACTGTATATAGCGGATCCAGTCACCCTTCAGGCTGGATCACCTGTTAAGTGCATCACTAACTACTGTATATAGTGGATCCAGTCACCCTTCAGACTGGATCACCTGTTAAGTGCCTCAGTAACTACTGTATATAGCGGATCCAGTCACCCTTCAGGCTGGATCACCTGTTAAGTGCATCACTAACTACTGTATATAGTGGATCCAGTCACCCTTCAGACTGGATCACCTGATAAGTGCATCACTAACTACTGTATATAGTGGATCCAGTCACCCTTCAGACTGGATCACCTGTTAAGTGCATCACTAACTACTGTATATAGTGGATCCAGTCACCCTTCAGACTGGATCACCTGTTAAGTGCCTCACTAACTATTGTATATAGTGGATCCAGACACAGTTCAGGTTGGATCGCCTGTAAAGTGCCTAGGTAATTACTGCATATAGTGGATCCAGTCAAACTTCAGGATGGATCGCCTTTTAAGTGTCTCAATAACTACTGTAAATAGTGGATCCAGTCACCATTCAGGTTGGATCGCCTTTTAAGTGCCTCATTAACTACTGTATATAGTGGATCCAGCCACAGTTCAGACTGGATCGCTGTTAAGTGCCTCGGTAATTACTGTATATAGTGGATCCAGTCACACTTCAGACTTGATCGTCTGTTAAGTGCCTCAGTAATTACTGTATACAGTGGATCCAGTCACCCTACAGGTTGGATCGCCTTTTAAGGGCCTCAGTAACTACTGTATATAGTGGATCCAATCACCCTTCAGGTTGGATCGCCATTTAAGTGCCTCAGTAACTACTGTATATAGTGGATCCAGTCACCCTTCAGGTTGGATCCCCTTTTAAGTGCATCAGTAACTACTGTATATAGTGGATCCAGTCACCCTACAGGTTGGATTCCCTTTTAAGGGCCTCAGTAACTACTGTATATAGTGGATCCAGTCACCCTTCAAGTTGGATCGCCTTTTGAGTGCCTCGGTAACTACTGTATATAGTGGATCCAGTCACCCTACGGGTTGGATCGCCTGTTAAGTGCCTCAGTAACTACTGTATATAGTGGATCCAGTCACACTTCAGGTTGGATCGCATGTTAAGTGCCTCGGTAACTACTGTATATAGTGGATCCAATCACCCTTTAGGTTGGATCGCCTTTTAAGTGCCTCGGTAACTACTGTATATAGTGGATTCAGTCACCCTACAAGTTGGATCGCCTGTTAAGTGCCTCAGTAACTACTGTAAATAGTGGATTCAGTCACACTTCAGGTTGGATCGCTTATTAAGTGCCTCAGTAACTACTGTATATAGTGGATCCAGTCACCCTTCAGGTTGGATCGCCTTTTAAGTGCCTCAGTAACTACTGTATATAGTGGATCCAGTCACCTTCAGGTTGGATCACCTGTTAAGTGCCTTGGTAACTACTGTATATAGTGGATCCAGTCACTCTTCAGGTTGGATCGCCTTTTAAGTGCCTTGGTAAAAACTGCATATAGTGGATCCAGTCGCCCTTCAGGTTGGATCGCCTTTTAAGTGCCTCAGTAACTATTGTATATAGTGGATCCAGTCACCCTTCAGGTTGGATCGCCTTTTAAGTGCCTCAGTAACTACTGTATATAGTGGATCCAGTCACCCTTCAGGTTGGATCGCCCTTTAAGCCAACATCGCAAGTTCTGCCTATTCGGCACGACATATATATATATATATATATATATATATATATATATATATATATATATATATATATATATATATATATATATACATATATATATATATATATATTTATATAAATATATATATATATATATATATATATATATATATATATATATATATATATATATATATATATATATATATATATATATATATATGTCGTGCCGAGGGGGTGTCGCAGGTGTTGGTTACAACCCACCGGTTCGTTCTTCACAGTATAGCCTTGAGTATTATATCCCGATGACAGGAAAGCAGGTTCTTTACCACTGCAATGATGAGGGGTTACGTCCTGCAATTTCATACAGGTACACAGGTAATTAAATCCAAAAAGGGGAAGTCTCAGGACGTTTGTCCATCTCCATCAGTTCTGCTCGTTGATTGGCAGGTGACCCTCTCTGTCATCCAAGTTAGAAAGATAGACAGGTTACCCACTGCTTAAGAAATCACTCTCTATGACAAGTACAATACCTAAAAGATGTGGTGATTATTACAACAGTCAACCTAGAGCAAGACTGAAAGGACTAAGTTTATTATTGGTCAAAAGTGAAGCTTTCAACCAATACATCCACTAGAATACAAGGCAGGCATGTACTTACAGTAGTGCTGGGAGCTGTGAGTCTAGTGATTACTGTTTGGACCGGAGCCCCACACGTCACCTTTCGGGGGGTGGGGGAAGATGGAGGGGAAGGGATAGCGGGAGCTTGACTGACCCTACCTTAACAAGCACCTGGCAGTCAAACTATCACTTTCGGGGTGGGGGGAAAAAGGAGCGAGCTTGACTTACCCTACCTTAACAAGTAGCCGGCAATGAAACTATTGTTACTATATACTCCCTCTCTACTCCTATCTATTGAAGTTTTCCCTCACACTCCCCCATACCAAGACTTATAGTCAAGGAGTATAAGAAGAATAGGCGAGGAAAAAGCTCTAACATGTGGAAGTCGCGTAAGGCAAGAAATCTTCTACTGACTGTCTCGACTTAACCAGTCAGAGAAATAATTGGATGAACCATTGATATACACAATATGAAACTTAAAAGCCTGGAGTGCCAATGTCCACCTCTAGAAGCGACTGTTGGTTCCCTTAAAAGTTTCTAGATATATCAAAGGTTTGTGGTTCGTTTCTAAAATGAATTCTTTTCCCAGCAAATAAAATTTAAGTTTGGAGATACCCCACACAAGGGCCAAACATTCCTTTTCTATGGTGGAGTATCTCGTTTCTGCGGGAAGGAGTTTCTGGCTTAGGAAGCATACAGGGAAGGGTGTACCATCATGGTATTGTAGTAGCATCGCACCTAAGCCAGTATTGGAGGCATCAGTTCTTAAACAAAATGTTTTATTAATGTCTGGAATCTTAAGTATAGGGTCTTTCGAAAAGATACTTTTAATCTCATTAAACTTTTCCCAAGCTACGTCGGAAAGTTCAAGAGGTTCCTTCAAAGACTTTTTAAGGAAGTCGGATAAGATGCCTGTAAGATCAGTAAGGTTCGGGATAAACCGTGCATAAAAATTTACAGAACCAAGAAAGCTACGCATGAGCTTCTAGGTTTTGGGGAATTTAAATTCTAATAAAGCTTTGATCTTACTGGGGAGAGGCTGCAGAGAGTTATTAGAAAGTATCAGTCCAAGATATCTAATCTTGTTATACCCAAAGAAGCATTTCTTCGGCTTGGCAGTGAGGCCATGTGAGCATAACCTACGCAAAACTGATGTTAATGTTTGGATATGTTCGTCCCACGTGGATGTCATTACGTAAATGTTATCAAAATAAACTGAAACATTTGGCATATTACCCAAGACCTTTCTCATGAGTCTCACGTAGGTAGCACAGGCAGTTACCAAACCGAAGGGCATAGTTCTATATTGCATCAGTCCTTGGTGTGTAGGAAAAGCCGTGTACTGCTTAGAAGAAGGATCTAACATTACTTGATGATATGCCTGCGCAATATCAATCTCTGAAAAGAAGGAAACGTCATAAAATTTGTGTAGATCGCTATCTATTAAGGGCATAGGCTCAGCATCCCACCGAGTTACAGCATTAAGGCCTCTGAAGTCAATAGCAAGTCTATATGAATTATCCTTCTTCTTAACCATGACTACTGGTGAACAATATGAAGATACTGAAGGTTCAATGATCTTTAGTTTTAATAATTTGTCTACCTCTCGGTCAAATGCATCCCTAAGGTGAACTGGAACTGGGTATAATTTTCGTTTGCTAGGATTGTCCGTCACTAAGTCAATCTTATGGACTACCGTGGAGGTAACACCTGGAATATCAGTTAAGACGTCTGAAAAGTTACTCACACATTGAAGTAGTTCATGTCTCTTATGGTCATCCAAAGATTCATTAATATTAATGTTTGTTGCATCCGAGTGGTCAAGAGTTACCAAGTCATGTAGTTCTTCATCATAATCTAAGTTAGAGGTGTCAATTACGCACACCTTACATTCTTCAGTTGTCGTATCAAGTTAGTGTGGAAAAACTAAGTCAAAGTTATTAAGGCAGTTAACCGAATTTCTTCGGTAATATTTCTTAAGGATGTTTATATGATAAAGCTTAGTTTTCCCCTTGACTTCTATAAGGTAGTCAACTTTCCCACAAATTTTTAATACTTTATAAGGACCTTTCCATGCTACTAATAATTTATTTGACTTGATCGGCAAAAGTACAAGAACTTCATCCCCCACTTTAAAACTTCTCCTCTGACTTTTGGAATCAAAATAGGTTTTGTACCGGTCCATTGACAAGCTTAGGTTTTTCGAAACTATGTCAGAGGTCTCGTCAAGTTTGGATCTAAGGTCAAGGAGAAACTGGTAAGAAGACTGAACCTCAGCACTCATCTCCTCATTAGTCCATAAGTCATGAAGGATGAACAATGGGCCTCTGGCCTGTCTACCATAGAGAAGTTCAAAAGGTGAAAACCCCAAAGAGTCACTGGGAACTTCCCTCATGGCAAACAAAGCACAGGGTAGGTAACGATGCCACTCCTTAGGTTTAAGGGAGCAAAGTTTCCTTAAAATGGACTTGAGAATCGAATGCTGGCGCTCAATCCTCCCATTACAGCTGGGATGACAGGGTGTGGTGAAAAGAGGCTTCACTCCCAGAAGTTGGTAGAGATGTTGCATTAAGTCAGATGTGAATTGTGTCCCACGGTCAGACAAAATTTCTCTAGGGATGCCCACTCTGGAGAAGATGGACAAAAGGGCTTCGGCCACCTATGTAGTAGTTATGGTCTTTAATGGTATGGCTTCAGGGAAACTCGAAGCATAATCAACTAATGTTAATATATATCTATGTCCCCCAGATAACAGTGGAGATAAAAGACCAACGATGTCAACAGCTACTCTTTCAAAAGGTACCGTAAAGACTGGCATTTTGACCATAGGTACTCGCCTGGTACCTCGGGAGGATGACAGTTGGCAAACTTTACACGATCTACAATCCACATCCGTGGACATTTTTTGGCCAAAAATAGGTTTCCCTAATTTTATTTAAGGTTTTACAATGCGAGAAATGTCCGGCCACTGGCAGGTCATGAGCCATTTTAAGAACAGTCTCTCTGCATTGACATGGAACAACTAAGATGGAATAGTCTATCTCATCTGAATTTAATTTGAATACTGACTTGTACAAGATACCTTTCATATATTCAAATTTATATGAAAAGTTTTTCCTTTGGATAACTTGATTTTGTTTAGCGGCATTATGGCAATTCTGAAGAGAAGGGCAATTACGTTGTAAATTGACAAAGGAGTCCTTCGATATATATAAAGGCTTAAAGTCAGGGAAAATCAAAGGATGGACAGTAGGAGAAACCTGGGTTTTGGTCTGAGCCCTAGTCAAGACATTTATGGTATCGGAGGTGATATCTTCACTTTCATCTAACAAGTGAACCGGTGATCCTACAACATTAACACCCCTCCTTCAGAGTGCAGGCACTGTACTTCCCATCTCCAGGACTCAAGTCCGGCCTGCCGGTTTCCCTGAACCCTTTCATAAATGTTACTTTGCTCACACTCCAACAGCACGTCAAGTATTAAAAACCATTTGTCTCCATTCACTCCTATCAAACACGCTCACGCATGCCTGCCACTCGCACACAAAACCTCCTTTACCCCCTCTCTCCAACCTTTCCTAGGCCGACCCCTACCCTGCCTTCCTTCCACTACAGACTGATACACTCTTGAAGTCATTCTGTTTCGCTCCATTCTCTCTACATGTCCGAACCACCTCAACAACCCTTCCTCAGCCCTCTGGACAACAGTTTTGGTAATCCCGCACCTCCTCCTAACTTCCAAACTACGAATTCTCTGCATTATATTCACACCACACATTGCCCTCAGACATGACATCTCCACTGCCTCCAGCCTTCTCCTCGCTGCAACATTCATCACCCATGCTTCACACCCATATAAGAGCGTTGGTAAAACTATACTCTCATACATTCCCTCTTTGCCTCTAAGGACAAAGTTCTTTGTCTCCACAGACTCCTAAGTGCACCACTCACTCTTTTCCCCTCATCAATTTTATGATTCACCTCATCTTTCATAGACCCATCCGCTGACACGTCCACTCCCAAATATCTGAATACATTCACCTCCTCCGTACTCTCTCCCTCCAATCTGATATTCAATCTTTCTTCACCTAATCTTTTTGTTATCCTCATAACCTTACTCTTTCCAGTATTCACCTTTAATTTTCTTCTTTTGCACACCCTACCAAATTCATCCACCAATCTCTGCAACTTCTCTTCAGAATCTCCCAAGAGCACAGTGTCATCAGCAAAGAGCAGCTGTGACAACTCCCACTTTGTGTGTGATTCTTTATCTTTTAACTCCAAGCCTCTTGCCAAGACCCTCGCATTTACTTCTCTTACAACCCCATCTAAAAATATATTAAACAACCACGGTGATATCACACATCCTTGTCTAAGCCCTACTTTTCCTGGGAAATAATTTCCCTATTTCCTACATACTCTAACTTGAGCCTCACTATCCTCGTAAAAACTCTTCACTGCTTTCAGTAACCTTCCTCCTACACCATACACTTGCAACATCTGCTACATTGCCCCCCTATCCACCCTGTCATACGCCTTTTCCAAATCCATAAATGCCACAAAGACCTCTTTAGCCTTATCTAAATACTGTTCACTTATATGTTTCACTGTAAACACCTGGTCCACACACCCCCTACCTTTCCTAAAGCCTCCTTGTTCATCTGCTATCTTATTCTCCGTCTTACTCTTAATTCTTTCAATAATAACTCTACCATACACTTTACCAGGTATACTCAGCAGACTTATCCTCCTATAATTTTTGCACTCTCTTTTATCCCCTTTGCCTTTATACAAAGGAACTATGCATGCTCTCTGCCAATCCCTAGGTACCTTACCCTCTTCCATACATTTATTAAATAATTGCACCAACCACTCCAAAACTATATCCCCACCTGCTTTTAACATTTCTCTCTTTATCCCATCAATCCCGGCTGCCTTACCCCCTTTCATTTTACCTACTGCCTCACGAACTTCCCCCACACTCACAACTGGCTCTTCCTCACTCCTACAAGATGTTATTCCTCCTTGTCCTATACACGAAATCACAGCTTCCCTATCTTCATCAACATTTAACAATTCCTCAAAATATTCCCTCCATCTTCCCAATACCTCTAACTCTCCATTTAATAACTCTCCTCTCCTATTTTTAACTGACAAATCCATTTGTTCTCTAGGCTTTCTTAACTTGTTAATCTCACTCCAAAACTTTTTCTTATTTTCAACAAAATTTGTTGATAACATCTCACCCACTCTCTCATTTGCTCTCTTTTTACATTGCTTCACCACTCTCTTAACCTCTCTCTTTTTCTCCATATACTCTTCCCTCCTTGCATCACTTCTACTTTGTAAAAACTTCTCATATGCTAACTTTTTCTCCCTTGCTACTCTCTTTACATCATCATTCCACCAATCGCTCCTCTTCCCTCCTGCACCCACTTTCCTGTAACCACAAAATCTGCTGAACACTCTAACACTACATTTTTAAACCTACCCGATACCTCTTCGACCCCATTGCCTATGCTCTCATTGCCCATCTATCCTCCAATAGCTGTTTATATCTTACCCTAACTGCCTCCTCTTTTAGTTTATAAACCTTCACGTCTCTCTTCCCTGATGCTTCTATTCTCCTTGTATCCCATCTACCTTTTACTCTCAGTGTAGCTACAACTAGAAAGTGATCTGATATATCTGTGGCCCCTCTATAAACATGTACATCCTGAAGTCTACTCAACAGTCTTTTATCTACCAATACATAATCCAACAAACTACTGTCATTTCGCCCTACATCATATCTTGTATACTTATTTATCCTCTTTTTCTTAAAATATGTATTACCTATAACTAAACCCCTTTCTAAACAAAGTTCAATCAAAGGGCTCCCATTATCATTTACACCTGGCACCCCAAACTTACCTACCACACCCTCTCTAAAAGTTTCTCCTACTTTAGCATTCAGGTCCCCTACCACAATTACTCTCTCACTTGGTTCAAAGGCTCCTATACATTCACTTAACATCTCCCAAAATCTCTCTCTCTCCTCTACATTTCTCTCTTCTCCAGGTGCATACACGCTTATTATGACCCACTTTTCGCATCCAACCTTTACTTTAATCCACATAATTCTTGAATTTACACATTCATATTCTCTTTTCTCCTTCCATAACTGATCATTTAACATTACTGCTACCCCTTCCTTTGCTCTAACTCTCTCAGATACTCCAGATTTAATCCCATTTATTTCCCCCCACTGAAACTCCCCTACCCCCTTCAGCTTTGTTTCGCTTAGGGCCAGGACATCCAGCTTCTTTTCATTCATAACATCAGCAATCATCTGTTTCTTGTCATCCGCACTACATCCACGCACATTTAAGCATCCCAGTTTTATAAAGTTTTTCTTCTTCTCTTTTTTAGGAAATGTATACAGGAGAAGAGGTTACTAGCCCATTGCTCCCGGCATTTTAGTCGCCTCATACGACACGCATGGCTTATGGAGGAAAGATTCTTTTCCACTTCCCCATGGACAATAGAAGAAA
>NC_091321.1:30880338-30905338 GCF_038502225.1 Cherax quadricarinatus | reverse complement strand
ATAATTTCGCCAAAATCATTCTGAACCTAACGAAAAAAATATATTTCACTGTGTTTGTTTAGTATTAAATTACTGTAAACAAATCTAAAATATATATAGTTGGGTTAGGCTAAAATAAATTTATCTTGTTATAATAAGGTTAGGTAAGTTTTCTAAGATTCTTTTGGTGCAAAATTAAAAAAATTTACATTAACCTTAATGAAAAAAAATATATCTTTAAACGTATAAGAGAAAATTTCAGAAAGGACTTAATTTTAAATGAGTTCTTGGAGGGGGTAAAGGAGGTTTTGTGTGCGAGGGGCTTGGACTTCCAGCAGGCATGCGTGAGCGTGTTTGATAGGAGTGAATGGAGAAAAATGGTTTTTAATACTTGACGTGCTGTTGGAGTGTGAGCAAAGTAACATTTATGAAGGGATTCAGGGAAACCGGCAGGCCGGACTTGAGTCCTGGAGATGGGAAGTACAGTGCCTGCACTCTGAAGGAGGGGTGTTAATGTTGCAGTTTAAAAACTGTAGTGTAAAGCACCCTTCTGGCAAGACAGTGATGGAGTGAATGATGGTGAAAGTTTTTCTTTTTCGGGCCACCCTGCCTTGGTGGGAATCGGCCAGTGTGATAATAAATAATAAAAAAAAAAAATATATATATATATATATATATATATATATATATATATATATATATATATATATATATATATATATATATATATATATATATATATATATATATATATATATATATATATATATATATATATGTCGTGCCGAATAGGCAGAACTTGCGATCTTGGCTTAAATAGCAACGCTCATCTTGCCATACAGGACAAGCGAAAATTTGTGTATGCAATAATTTCGCCAAAATCATTCTGAACCTAACGAAATAAATATATTTGACTGTGTTTGTTTAGTATTAAATTATTGTAAACAAATCTAAAATATATTTAGTTGGGTTGGGATAAAATAAATTGCTCTTGTTATAATAAGGTTAGGTAAGTTTTCTAAGATTCTTTTGATGCAAAATTAAAATTTTTTACATTAACATTAATGAAAAAAATATATCTTTAAACGTATAAGAGAAAATTTTAGAAAGGACTTAATTTTAAATGACTTCTTGCTAATTGACCAGTTTTACATATTCTGCACGACATATATATATATATATAATACATATATATATATATATATATATATATATATATATATATATATATATATATATATATATATATATATATATATATATATATATATATATATATATATATATATATGTATATATATATATATATATATATATATATATATATATATATATATATATATATATATATATATATATATATATATATATATATATATGTCGTGCCGAATATGTAAAACTGGTCAATTAGCAAGAACTCATTTAAAATTAAGTCCTTTCTAAAATATACTCTTATATGTTTAAAGATATATTTTTTTCATTAATGTTAATGTAAAAATTTATAATTTTGCACCAAAAGGAACTTAGAAAACTTACCTAACCTTATTATAACAAGAACAATTTATTTTAGCCTAACCCAACTATATATATTTTAGATTTGTTTACAATAATTTAGTACTAAACAAACACAGTGAAATATATTTTTTTCGTTAGGTTCAGTATGATTTTAGCGAAATTATTGCATACACAAATTTTCACTTGTCCTATATGGCAAGATGAGCGTTGCTATTTAAGCCAAGATCGCAAGTTCTGCCTATTCGGCACGACATATATATATATATATATATATATATATATATATATATATATATATATATATATATATATATATATATATATATATGTATGTATATATATACATATGTCGTGCCGAATATGTAAAACTGGTCTATTAGCAAGAACTCATTTAAAAAAAGTCTTTTCTAAAATTTTCTCTTATATGTTTAAAGATACATTTTTTTCATTAATGTTGATGTAAAAATTAACAATTTTGCACCAAAAGGAACTTAGAAAACTTACCTAACCTTATATAACAAGCGCAATTTATTTTAGCTTAACCCAACTAAACATATTTTAGATTTGTTTACAATAATTTAATACTAGACAAACACAGTGAAATATATTTTTTTTGTTAGGTTAAGAATGATTGTGGCGAAATTATTGCATACACAAATTTTCACTTGTCCCATATGGCAAGATGAGCGTTGCTATTTAAGCCAAGATCGCAAGTTCTGCCTATTCTTCACGACATATATATATATGTATATGTATATATATATATGTATATGTATATATATGTATATATATATATATATGTATATGTATTTATATGTATATATATATATATATATGTATATGTATTTATATGTATATATATATATATATATATATATATATATATATATATATATATATATGTATATGTTTTTATATATATATATATATATATATATATATATATATATATATATATATATATATATATATATATATATATTTTATATATATATTATTCCTAATTTTTTTTTACCAATAGGAATATTTTAATACATAATATGGTACAGAAGATTTAAGAGATACATTGTTGATATAAGGGTGGCATATAAGGTACATATTGTTACGTGTGTATCACCGATTATAAGGCGAAAATCTCATCCAGCTCCTCAGAGCTGGGGTGTGTGCCAAAAATACAGCAGGCATTACCCCTTTGAACAGACGCACTGAGCCGCTGGAACAGAAAACTAGCTGCCCTGGGATCCCTAGTTACCCTGATGAGTCTTTTTCCCAGCTCCTTAAGGAATTTAGATGCACTCTTTCCCCATGAGCCAAGGGTCTCTGAGCCTATGGGAACAAACATATAATGATGGGCAAGTTCTCCATATTTTCTAGACTTTTGGGACTCCCTGAAGCTGGCAGCTGCCCCTCCTTCCTCCCTGGTGTATTGGAGAAAGGTATCAGCCAATGTAGATGCACATGTATAGTCCCACACCACCTGCTTCCCATCTGTCCAGGCTTGAAGGGTGATACCATCTGGACGCTTCTGGCTGCCGTCAGATCTGCATAGTAGGGGTGGCTCCCTTACTGCTGGGCATCCAGCTGTTGTGAGGCTCCTCCTGATAATGTTATTAACCTCCTCATGTCTTGCAATCTTTCCCTCGGATTTACGGCACACAAGACTATGGTACCCGAATCGGTCTGCTGCTTCACTGCCACAAATACACCTGTGTTCGGCGAGAATAGGGGCGGCAAGTCGAAGGGCAACACCGATGCGGATGGTCTGTGGGTCGAGGCGTGTGCCAAGGCTGGAGTTGGGAACAGCCAACAGAAAGTCCCCAGCATGAGGGGCTCTCACTGCCAGGAGGCGGGCTCTATCCTTCCCTGACACACTCTGAAGCATTGTTGAGGCAATATTTTCCACTATTGTTTGTAGTTGTTGGGGGAGCAGGTCTGGTTTCAGAGCCCGTTAGATTATCCCAGGTCATTGCTCCGTCAATGAATTTTTGGTCCTGGACTCCAATCTTGTCTCTAAGATGTTCAGGGAGAATCGCTGCTACAAGCTCTCTGGATGCAATACACGAGGACAGAAAAGCAGATAACGCAATCTGTGATGACTTGCGGACACTAATGCCTCCTAGTCTGACTGGAAGTGTAGCTTGGATCCATTGCCCGTCTTCTAGAGTAAGGTTAAGTACTTTCGTAAAAATCTGCCTCAGAATACTGTCATATTCGTGCAGTATAGGGTTATCATATGAAGGTGCACATCTTAGGAAATATATCAACCTGGGCAGACTCAAGCACTTTGTGAGAAGGTACAAGGCATCGTGGGTGTCCAGATTGCCTATTCGTTGTTCCAGCGGCAGCGGCAGCAGCGACCTCCAAGCTCCGTACTTTTCTCCAACTATCAGAGCTACCAATGCTCCTATGATGACCTAGTTACATTCAAAACTGCACTACCCAACGTAGCACCCAGAATGACCAAAGATTACCAACAGTGAAACCTACAAATCGAACATAATAGAGATCAAAGGAAGTTTGCCCACAAACCGAAAGCAACACCCCGCTGCCAGCCGAACAACGTAACCCTAAGCTTTGTATAACTACAACTTCTTCTTAACTACAACAATTCCTGTAGTATTATGAGACGCAATCTAAGAGGAAACAGCACCAAGGCCAGCAAGAAAACACCGAAAAATCAACTATTCAACAAGTGTAGCCAGGAGGACGCCGGCCCAGCAACCACCCCACTCACCACAGCTCAAGGCCACACCACAACAATAACAACAAACATGGCTGCCACCAGGCCATCCTCCCCTCTCTTCCCCGGATTCAACCTACCAAGTAGTCTCTCAGGTATGACCAACGATCCAGATACCCTAAAAACATGCATCTCCAACTTAGTTACTGAAAATATGAATCTTCGAGAGACGCTAACAAAACAAGACACCAGGATGACACAACTCGAGAACAAAATCCTCAGTCTTGAACAAAAGTTATCAACACCAGGAATGACTAACTGTGGCAAGACCATCCAGACAGTCATAGATAGCCATACCCAACAAATAATATCTCTTAATACAAAGGTTGAAGAAGCAGTAAAAGAATGGAAGAACAACTTAGATAACCAGTTCAGTGACTACTTTGCTCTCCAAGAAGATAAAACTGAGCAAGATAAACTATCGGACGCAGTAATAGTTAACAGTCCACTTTTTCCCAGTGATATGAACCAAACAAACAGTAAAGAAATTACTCTGCAGATCATAAAGGACCAAACAAGTGTTATTGTACCAGAGTCTGAAAGAAAAGAAGCCAGGTTACTAGGATCCCATGGCAGAAAAAGTGTTATGCTTAGATTCCACTCACATGACAGGAAAAAAGACTTAATTATTGCATCTATTAAAGTAAAGAAAGAGGTATACATAAACGAGTGTCTTACCAAAAAACGTCAGAACCTCCTGTATAGAGTCAGAAAACTTAAGCGGGAGAATAATGACACAATACACCAATGCTTCACACGAGATGGGAAAGTTCTTGTTAGGAAAACAAATGTAGGTCAACTGTACACAATAACGAACGAGAATGATCTATCACGATTTCTCAGGGATACTAATCTTACAGAGAATAACTAAACAATGTCCAACTTAAAAGCCTACGTAGTGTAGTGTATGTTTTGCTCCATTATTGTTCAAATTTCATTGTACAATCTCTTAGTATTTAAATAATCAACTACCGCATTTTGTGATTTTACTAGTAAGCATAAGTCACCTTATGTAATTTTCTTATTTACTATTGTTTGCTTAAACATTAGCTGAATTGATACTTTCTCTGTCCATATTACTACCTCATATTTTTTTAAATACTATCAATTGATATTACTTACTAAAATTAATAATTATCATTTTTACTATAATTTCAATTTACTCTTAACATTTTTGACATTTAATAACCATTACTTGTCTAATTACCTTTACCTGTTTTATACCACATTTACTATCTTAGAGTACTCTTAATTACCTTGTACTGCCATATAACCTCTAGTATAACTACCAGTGCAATATTGAATGAAATAAACATTACTTTTTCACTTTTTTTGTAATCATTATTACTTACTAAAATTTTATTAAACACCATATTTACTACCAGTCAATTTTACTTTTGTACATTAAACATTATTTTATACTTCCCATAACATTTTGTTGCCAAATTTTCAAGTTTGTATATTCAACTAAAACCTTTATATTATCCTTTGTACCTGTTTACCATCTTACTATCATATTATAACCAAGACATTACCATTATTCATTGTTCTTACCTGTCCATTTAATTTTGTTTACCACTACTTGTTTTTTTAGTCACTTTTTATTGTGTGTGCAATTAGTGTATATTCCAATTACTTTTTTGCAAGTACCAAAACTATCTTTTGCTAGCTAGTACCAACTACCTCATTTTTTTTTTACTTTTTATTGTGCAATAAACTGCCCAACTTATTTAATATTACAAATCAGATCTTACTCCTAAACCAATATTATTTCATAGTGACTTTCTGTCCATTTAACTTGTTTACCATTACTTTATTGTAGTCCCTTATATATTTTTTTGTCCTTTATTTTAACTTTATATAACTACCTTAGCTCATATATTCGCAATTGTTAAAATAATCAAGGTGCTATTCTCAGGTGCTAAAGTTAATAAGTTCACTATTTTGCCATTATACTCCAAAGCTCATTTATTTGATTACCACTTTATTGTTCACCACAACTTATATTAGTCCCTTTTATATTATAATTTTATATTATAATTCTAACTTTAAAGAATTGCCTTTAAAGTACTACCTACTATCATATTCCCAAGCTCCATTATTTGATCATCACTTTATTTGTTCACCACAAATTATTTTAGTCCCTTTTATATTGTCTCCTTTATTTTAGATTTAAAAAACTACCTTAGCTCATTATTTTTTTACATTTGTTAAATAATTCAGGTGCTATTTTTTTTAGCTTTAGAATATTTACTTTATTTTTTACTTAATTCTAACTATAGATTCACTACAAATCTTATGATTACAAGCATTGATCCTGATACCAACCTCTTATTTAATGACTTAAATGATTCAAACAGTTACTGTAATTACTACACAGCAGAACAATCAAAGGCACTTCTCAGAGCCAACAACAACATAACTATCTTTAACTACAATATCAGATCTTTAAGCAAGCATTATGATGACCTCATAGCATTACTAAATTCCTTGCATGCCAATATGTCCATCATTACACTAACTGAAACCTGGCTAAAGCCTGATACTACAGATGTCTATGCCATTCCTGGTTACACAGCCATACACAACTGTAGGCCAGACCAACAAGGGGGTGGCACAGCTATATACTACTCAGACCAACTAGAATGTATCACTAATACTTGCACAAGGGATGAACATGGGGAATATATAATAGCTAAATTCAAATCCAAATACCTACAAAAACCTCTCACAGTGATAAACATCTACAGAGTTCCACAATCAAACATTAGCCAATTTAGTCAAAACCTAGGAAATATGATAACTGATGCAAGCATGAACAAACATCACTTACTACTCTCTGGTGACTTCAATATAAATCTCCTGCAAGACCAGGACCCACACGTTACTGAATTCACAAACACAATGAGTAACTGCATGTTGCTACCAACAGTAACAAAACCTACAAGAGTTACAGAGACTAGTGTTTCCCTACTTGACCACATCTGGACCAACACCATATCCCCTTTAAAATCAGGCATAATTACAGATAATACCACAGACCACTACCCTACTTTCCTCATAACAACTCTTGGTAAAATACCCCAAGACACTACTAAAGTCACCTTCAGACTTCACAACGAGGCAGCCATTAATAACTTCACAACAGCAGTAACAAACATTGACTGGCACACTGAGCTAGAAATCTATACAGATATTGACGAATGTTTTAATAATTTTCTAAAAAAGACCCAATACCTTTATAACAAGCACTGCCCTAAAAAAACTAAACAGATGACAGCTAAGAGACTGAACAGTCCCTGGCTAACACCCAGCATTCTCAAATCCATAAATACAAAACACCGATATGAAAAACAGTACAGAATGGGTCACATAACCAGAGACCAAACAAAACGTTACTCGTCAATCCTAACCAGCCTGATAAGAAGGGCAAAAAAATTGTATTATGAGAACAGATTATCCAACTTACGAGGTGATATAAAAAAGACCTGGAAGACCCTATCAGAAATTCTGGGAACAAAAAAGATATCACGACACAGCGAAATAAAATTAGCAAAATCAGATGAACCCCAACTCCCACCAACAGAAACAGCAAACAGACTCAATGATTTCTTCTCCACTATAAGTCAAAACCTTGCCAATAAAATCCCAAGCTCAGATACCCCACCAAATGACTACCTCACTGGCAACTACCCGAACACACTGTTCCTAGCTCCGACTAACCCATACGAAATCTCCCTTATTATCAACGCACTGAAAAACAAGGCAGGAGATTTAAATACCTTATCACCCTTTATATACAAAAAAGCGTCACAAGTACTATCACCAATCATTGCAACACTCTTTAACAAATCCATTGAATCCTCCACCTTCCCTACAGTTCTCAAAATAGCAAGGGTCTCCCCGATTCATAAAGGAGGAGACCAAAGAGAGTTGAATAACTATAGGCCAATATCCAATTTACACCCTCTCTCAAAAATCTTCGAAAAATTAATTCGTAAACGAATCTACTCCTACCTCATCTCCCATAACATTCTCAACCCCTGCCAATTTAGATTCAGGCCTAATAAAAATACTAATGATGCTATTATACACATGCTAGAACATATAAACACTGCAATAGAGAAAAAAGAAGTCCCACTGGGGATCTTCATTGACTTACGTAAAGCTTTTGATACAGTTGACCACGACTTGCTCCACGTAAAATTGTCACACTATGGTATTAGAGGGCACTCCCTCAACTACCTCAAGTCTTACCTCAGCAACAGAAGCCAATATGTGTACGCAAATGGGGCAAGCTCTTCCGCACAACCAATTACAGTTGGTGTCCCACAGGGAAGCGTCCATGGCCCTCTTCTCTTTCTCCTATACATAAATGACCTACCAAATTCTTCGCAAGTACTCAAACCCACACTTTTTGCAGATGACACCACATATGTCTTCTCTCACCCGAGCCCAGTCACGCTAGCCAATACTGTAAACACCGAATTACAGAAAATATCTACCTGGATGAGGACTAACAAACTTACACTAAACATTGACAAAACCTACTTCATTCAGTTTGGTAACAGAGCTACAGATGTACCTCTTAACATAACGATAAACGGATCACCTATCACAAAGCTAACAGAGGGAAAATTCTTAGGAATCCACCTCGATAATAGACTCAAATTTCATACACATATACAACAAATTTCTAAGAAAATTTCCAAGACTGTAGGCATACTATCGAAGATACGGTACTATGTTCTACAGTCAGCCCTCCTGGCCCTTTATCACTCTCTTATTTACCCCTATCTCACCTATGGAATTTGTGCATGGGGCTCAACAACAATTAACCATCTCAGACCACTAATTACCCAACAAAAGGCTGCAGTTAGAATGATAACAAATTCTCACTACAGGCAGCGCACTCCACCAATATTCAAAACACTCAACCTACTCACCATACAAAACATCCATACTTATTATTGCACTTATTACATACATAGAACACTTAACTCTGATATTAACCCTCCCCTCAAACATCTCCTTGCCAACCTCAACAGAACACATGACCGTAACACAAGGCACGGATCACTCTTTGATGTTCCTCGTGTCCATCTCACGCTATGCAAAAACTCAATGCACATAAAAGGCCCTAAAATCTGGAATTCATTACCTGTAAATATAAAAGAAACACTACCTGTTTATAAATTCAAGTCTCTTCTCAAAGTACACTTACTCACTCAAAACCAAATAAATACTGAATAACTTAACCATATAAATTGTATATCCTAAATGTTACTCACAATTATATCACACAAATGTTAAACCTAGGACCCAATCTAACTTTATTATTTTTTTTAAATACACTACCTAACAGAATACTCCATTCTACTGAATGTACAGCAATGCAAGCAACCATATGACCTATCTTTGTAATACTCATTTGTACTTCATAGTTATCTGTTTACAATAATGTTTTATCACTGATTTCATCAATGCTTAGTTAATCTTAAGTTAATTTTAAGCCAGCCCGTAATGCTATGCATATAAGTGGCTTTGGCATGCTGCTCTTACCTGTATTTTTTTTTGTACCTCTGAATGTATGCTAAAATTTCTAAATAAATAAATAAATTCTCCTTAATTCTTCCAATTTCTTCCTGAGAATTGTGTCAATGGCATTGCTTCCCAGAGGTGCTCCTAGCAAGACACTATTTGTGGGGGCAATGACTGCTGCTCCTGGTAGTTTTGATTTCACTGCATTTATCACTTGTTGACTGACTGAGATGATATCACATTTGGATGGATTCAGGACGAGACCCATTTCTTGTCCCCGTATCATTACCTGTGTAAGGTCATGTAGGAGGGACTCCTTTGTACCTGCTAGTGTGCCATCATCTAGGAACCAGATGTTTAGCTCGCTGGTCAGTCTGACTGTGATTTCCATAACTGCTATACAGTTATATATATATATATATATATATATATATATATATATATATATATATATATATATATATATATATATATATATATATATATATATGTCGTGCCGAATAGGCAGAACTTGCGATCTTGGCTTAAATACCAACGCTCATCTTGCCATATAGGACAAGTGAAAATTTGTGTATGCAATAATTTCGCCAAAATCATTCTGAACCTAACGAAAAAAATATATTTCACTGTGTTTGTTTTAAAATATATTTAGTTGGGTTAGGCTAAAATAAATTGTTCTTGTTATAATAAGGTTAGGTAAGTTTTCTTAGATTCTTTTGGTGCAAAATTAAAAATTTTAACATTAACATTAATGAAAAAAATATATCTTTAAACGTATAAAAGAAAATTTTAGAAAGGACTTAATTTTAAATGAGTTCTTGCTAATTGACCAGTTTTACATATTCGGCACGACATATATATATATATATATATATATATATATATATATATATATATATATATATATATATATATATATATATATATATATATGTATATATATATATATATATATATATATATATATATATATATATATATATATATATATATATATAAATATATATATATATATGTCGTGACGAATATGTAAAACTGGTCAATTAGCAAGAACTCATTTAAAATAAAGTCTTTTCTAAAATTTTCTCTTATATGTTTAAAGATATATTTTTTTCATTAATGTTAATGTAAAAATTTTTAATTTTGCACCAGAAGAATCTTAGAAAACTTAAATAACCTTATTATAACAAGAACAATTAATTTTAGCGTAACCCAACTAAATATATTTTAAATACGTTTACAGTAATTTAGTACTAAATAAACACAATCAAATATATATTTTTCGTTAGGTTCAGAATGATTTTGGCGAAATTATTGCATACACAAATTTTCACTTGTCTTATATGGCAAGATGAGTGTTGCTATTTAAGCCAAGATCGCAATTTCTGCCTATTCGGCAGGACGTGTATATATATATATATATATATATATATATATATATATATATATATATATATATATATATATATATATATATATATATATATATATATATATATATATATATATATGTCGTGCCGAATATGTAAAAGTGGTCAATTAGCAAGAGCTCATTTAAAATTAAGTCCTTTCTGAAATTTTCTCTTATATGTTTAAAGATATATTTTTTTCATTAATGTTAATGTAAAAAAATTTAATTTTGCACCAAAAGAATCTTAGAAAACTTACCTAACCTTATTATAACAAGAACAATTTATTTTAGATTAACCCAACTAAATATATTTTAAATACGTTTACAGTAATTTAGTAATAAACAAACGCAATCAAATACATTTTTTTCATTGGGTTCAGAATGATTTCGGCGAAATTATTGCATACACAAATTTTCACTTGTCCTATATGGCAAGATGAGCGTTGCTATTTAAGCCAAGATCGCAAGTTCTGCCTATTCGGCACGACATATATATATATATATATATATATATATATATATATATATATATATATATATATATATATATATATATATATATTATAAACACCTCTCATATATCTACATATAAATATATATATATATATATATATATATATATATATATATATATATTTATATATATAATATATATATATATATATATATATATATATATATATATATATATATATATATATATATATATATATATATGTCGTGCCGAATATGTAAAACTGGTCAATTAGCAAGAACTCATTTAAAATTAAGTCCTTTCTGAAATTTTCTCTTATACGTTTAAAGATATATTTTTTTCATTAATGTTGATGTAAAAATTTATAATTTTGCACCAAAAGGAACTTAGAAAACTTACCTAACCTTATTATAACAAGCGCAATTTATTTTAGCCTAACCCAACTAAATATATATATATATATATATATATATATATATATATATATATATATATATATATATATATATATATATATATATATATATATATATATATATATATATATAATTTTATTTCAATTTTTCTTCAATCAAACAAGAAAAAAAAATAATTTCTATTTTTTTCAGAAAATCGAATTTTATAAAATTTATTTAAAATAGAAACTGACATCCATACAGATGAAAACCGGAACAAAAACACTGATTATTAAGCTTCATCGGTGTTTTGGGTCTAAAAAAATCAGATGAAACATTCTCTTGTTATTACATGGCAAACAGTTTATTAAATAAAACTGTGAAATTAAAATTTACACATCTCAAAGTTGGTATGGAGAAATTTTCTCCAGAAAGGGAGTATAGACCCCCTTCCTCCCCTTAAGTTCTTTTCAGCCATTTAACCCTCTCAGAAAGGGCAAATGATGTCTTGTTTCTTGATGAACAGTTTAATTTTAAACACATGTTCGTACCAGAGCGTGGTCAAGTATGCGTCACCTCTGCGGAGTAGTGTTTGTATAATTCTAGTGACAGAGAATTGAGAAAAGGGATTCTCTTTACCGTAGCAGTAAACATACAGAAAAACCCCTTGCATCACTTTATTCACTGTGGGACAGTTATGAACTCTCGACGATCGAGACATGTCAAGAAATCAAGCATCTTGTGTTATCTACTGTTGCAGTGTTTAGGAAGGAAGAGTAATAATGCTGAAATCAGCAGATCCTTTGTAGGAGTACGCGAGGGGCAGAAGCCACGGCAGGGGCGATCAGACTGGGATAAAAACTGGTGCAGGCAACTTGTGTTTCACGCTATAAGAGCAAATATACTAGTGATTTGCATGTTTCTGTACATCAGAGACAATCTCAACATTTGCAGTAGAACGATTACAGTGAAGTGTACTTATCTTCCTGTTTCGACATTACTGTAAATGAAGGACAAATATTGGAGAACAGTATAGTGTACAGTGTTGCAAACATTCGTCTGAGACAAATAGTGCACAGTAAGACACTAATTCTTCAATCAAGACATCGGATAATGGGGTGACTTAAGGGTCCGATACTTATATCCAGGTAAGTCTAATTAGGCATGTACTTAGTTCAGTTAGCTCCCCAGAAGATAGCTAAGGCATAACCTAACTATATTTACGAAACACTCCGTGATTCGTGGGCCACTGAGCCCAAAACCATAAGTTGAGTCAGCATTCAGTTACTGAATGATATGCTGACATAATGCTCCTTTGGGGCAATTATATATTTATAATTACTTAATTTATTATAGCCCTAAGGACTGGAGACGAAAGTTCTTCCAAACAACGGCTCCGGGAGTGGCTGGGAAGACGTTCAACTGTCATTTAATTCCTTGTTTATACTCCAGTTCCTTGCAGTGGGTGCCAAACTTACTCTTAATAAAACTTTAAAATATTTAAAGTTTAAACCCAATTTGACAAGACATTGTCTAGAAACTGATCTTATTCCAATGATTACAAGTTTTGTAACTATTTCAGAAAAAAATAAAATTTGTACCTACTCAGAATAAACTTAGGCAATATTATCCTTTTACAGAAAACATCATCGTTAATATACTCAAGCCGATAACTAAAATCATCCTTCAGTTATTGAAAAAAATAAATATATTTTTATTTAATAAAATTTGGAAATTGGGATTCATGCCATCCATTAGTAGCATTAGTTTAGGAAACTCAATAGGCACTATCATGGCTGCATGATAAATTAATTTTTTTACACATAAAATGGCCAAATTTTCAATAATATACTTGAATATTACTCTCCTCTCTCGTCGTATTAGGAGGCAACTTTTTTGAACGCTTGAAGCTAAGCTGCTGAGGGTTTTGGTTGTTATCCAAGACATTCCAGGATAAATCACGGAACCGGTAGTGCTTGAATCCATGGTAAATAAAGCAAAAACCCAGAGGCCAGTGTGTTAACGCAATGGCCTGTAAACTGACCTGGGTTCAAGCCCAACCTGATCCATGATTTGTTTATAGACTTGTTATTAAGACATCGTAAATCGTCCCAGGATGCTGAGAATGGGTTCAACAACTATGGTCACTGGGCATGCGCACATGACAATTGCTCCAAATATATGGCCACAAGGACCATGTGCAAGTGTTAAGATTTTGAAGCTGATTGGAGGAAGCTTTTTTGAGTTATAGTAAGGTTAAGTAAGTCTTCTAAGGTTCTTTTGATACAAAATTATTAATTTTTATATTAACATAAATGAAAAAAAATATCTTTAAATGTATAAAACAAAATTTTAGGAAGGACTTTATTTCAAATGAGTTCTTGAAAATGACTAGTTTTACCTATTCGGCTCCACACACACACACACACACACACACACACACACACACACACACACACACACACACACACACACACACACACACACACACACACACACACACACACACACACACACACATATATATATATATATATATATATATATATATATATATATATATATATATATATACATATATATATATATATATATATATATATATATATATATATATATATATATATATACATATATATTCCCATCTCCAGGACTCAAGTCCGGCCTGCCGGTTTCCCTGAATCCCTTCATAAATGTCACTTTGCTCACATTCCAACAGCATGTCAAGTATTAAAAACCATTTGTCTCCATTCACTCCTATCAAATATGCTCATGCATGCTTGCTGGATGTCCAAGCCACTCGCACACAAAACCTCCTTTACCCCCTCCTGCAAACGTTTCCTACGCTGATCCCTACCCCACCTTCCCTCCACTACAGATTTATACACTCTCGAAGTCATACTGTTTTGTTCCCTTCTCTCTACATGTTCGAACCACCTAAACAACCCATCCTCAGCCCTCTGGACAACAGTTTTGGCAATCTTGTACCTCCTCCTAACTTCCAAACTACGAATTCTCTGCATACCACACATTACCCTCAGACATGACATCTCCACTGCCTCCAGCCTTCTCCTCGCTGCAACATTCATCACCCATACTTCACCCTATATAAGAGCCTTGGTAAAACTATACTCTCATACATCCCCCTCTTTGCTTCCAAGGACAAACTTCTTTGTCTCCACAGACTCCTAAGTGCACCACTCACCCTTTTCCCCTCATCATTTCTATGATTCACCTCATCTATCCTAGACCCATCTGCTGACACATCCACTACCAAATATCTGAATACATTCACCTCCTCCATACTATCTCCCTCTAATCTGATATCAAATCTTTCGTCACTTAATCTTTTTGTTATCCTCATAACCTTACTCTTTCCTATATTCAGTTTCAATTTTCTTTTTTTACATACTCTTCCAAATTCATCCACCAACCTCTGCAACTTCTCTTCAGAATCTTCCAAGAGCACAGTATCATCAGCAAAAACCAACAGTGACAACTCCCACTTTGTGTTTGATACTTTAAATTTTAACTCCACACCTCTTGCCAAGACCCCCACACATTTACTTCTCTTACAACCCCATCTATAAATATACTGAACAACCACGGTGACATCACACATCCCTGTCTAAGGCCTAATTTTACTGGGAAATCATCTCCCTCTTTCGTGCATACTCCAACCTGAGCATCACTTTCCTCGTCAAAACTCTTCACTGCTTTCAGTAATATATATATATATATATATATATATATATATATATATATATATATATATATATATATATATATATATATATATCTACCACATATCTGCAACATCTGCCACATTGCCCCCTATCCATCCTGTCATACGCCTTTTCCAAATCCATAAATGCCACGAAAACCTCTTTAGCCTTATCTAAATACTGTTCACCCATATGTTTCACTGTAAACACTTGGTCTACAC
Organism: Cherax quadricarinatus; assembly: GCF_038502225.1. Lineage (NCBI taxonomy): Eukaryota > Metazoa > Arthropoda > Malacostraca > Decapoda > Parastacidae > Cherax > Cherax quadricarinatus. The sequence continues at coordinate 30,889,336 of NC_091321.1, read as the reverse complement.
ACCCCGTACCTTTCCTAAAGCCCCCTTGATCATCTACTATCCTACTCTCCGTCTTACTCTTAATTCTTTCAATAACAACTCTACTATGCACTTTACCAGGTATACTCAACAGACTTATTTCCCTATAATTTTTGCACTCTCTTTTGTCCCCTTTGCCTTTATACAAAGGAACTATGCACGCTATCTGCCAATCCTGGGTACCTTACCCTCTTCCATACATTTTTTAAATAATGACACCAACCACTCCAAAGTTATATCCCCACCTGCTTTTAACATTTCTATCTTTATCCCATCAATCCCGGCTACCTTACCCCCTTTCATTCTACACACTGCCTCACAAACTTCCCCCACACTCACAACTGGCTCTTCCTCATTCCTACAAGATTTTATTCCTCCTTGCCCTATACACGAAATCACAGCTTCTCTACATTAATCAACATTTAATAATTCCTCAAAATATTCTCTCCCTCTTCCCGATACCTCTAACTCTACATTTAATAACTCTCCTCTCCTATTTTACCTGACACATCCATTTGTTCCCTAGGCTTTCACAACTTGTTAATCTCATTCCAAATTTTTTCTCATTTTCAACATAATTTGTTGATAACTCACCCACTCTCTCATTTGCTTTCTTTTTACATTGCTTCACCACTCTCTTAACCTCTCTTTTTCTCTCCATATACTCTTCCTTTCTTGCATCACTTCCATTTTATAAACACCTCTCAAATATATATATATACATATATATATATATATATATATATATATATATATATATATATATATATATATATATATATATATATATATATATATATATATATAGATATGTATATATATATATATATATATATATATATATATATATATATATATATATATATATATATATGTCGTGCCGAATATGTAAAACTGGTCATTTATATATATATATATATATATATATATATATATATATATATATATATATATATATATATATATATATATATATATATATATATATATATATATATATATATATATTGCAGTTTAAAAACTGTAGTGTAAAGCACCCTTCTGGCAAGACAGTGATGGAGTGAATGATGGTGAAAGTTTTTCTTTTTCGGCCCACCCTGCCTTGGTGGGAATCGGCCAGTGTGATAATAAAAAAAAATATATATATATATATATATATATATATAAATATATATGTATATGTATGTCGTGCCGAATAGGCAGAACTTGCGATCTTGGCTTAAATAGCAACTCTCATCTTGCCATATAGGACAAGTGAAAATTTGTGTATGGAATAATTTCGCAAAATCATTATGAACCTAACGAAAAAAACTTATTTCACTGTGTTTGTTTAGTATTAAATTATTGTAAACAAATCTAAAATATATTTAGTTGGATTAGGCTAAAACAAATTGTTCTTGTTATAATAAGGTTAGGTAAGTTTTCTAAGATTCTTTTGGAGCAAAATTAAATTTTTTTACATTAACATTAATGAAAAAAATATATCTTTAAACGTATAAGAGAAAATTTTAGAAAGGACTTAATTTTAAATGAGTTCTTGCTAATTGACCAGTTTTACATATTCGGCACGACATATATATATATATATATGTATATATATATATATATATATATATATATATATATATATATATATATATATATATATATATATATATATATATATACATATATATATATATATATATATATATATATATATATATATATATATATATATATATATATATATATAATATATATATATATATATATATATATATATACATATATATATGTATATATATATATATATATATATATATATATATATATATATATATATATATATATATATATATATATATATATATATATATATATATATATATATATATATATATATATATATATATATATATATATATATATATATACATTGTGCCATTGTATTCATGTTTATGTTTTTTTTCTGTAAATGTATTTTGTTTTATTAATAAATGTTCACATAGAATAAAAAAATATATAGGGGTGGTAGGAGAAGAAAATATTCAAACAGCTCCGGGGAGAACCTTGAGTTTTCCCTGAGGTACGTTTATTGTCTTCTCTGAGGATGAGGGTCCCATTCCAGCTATAGAGGTGGAACTTCCCTATATATATATATATATATATATATATATATATATATATATATATATATATATATATATATATATATATATATATATATGCAAAACAACCACTCTGAAAGAATAGAGAAATTCCAAGCGCTTTCGTGACTACTCACATTATCAAGGAACTATGAAGATAAAGCATCCAAGGAAGCTATATAAGGGGTCTGGCCAGCACCTCACTATCAGATCCCACAACGGTTAAACACCTGACGCTCGCCGACCCAACTTGGATAGGTCCTTTGCACAACTCACCCCACAAACTATTGTACCCAAGAAAATTTAAAAATTATTTGTCCAGTGTATTATTAAATTCTTCCCAAATTCTATTAATTATAAATGGATCTAATTTATATAAACCAAAGGAAATATTCATATTATTGTCAAAACTGCTTTTTATGAAACAAGATTCAATTATATTCCTGTCGACCATGGACTTGCTTGATACTACTTTCTCAACTTTTTGAAAATCAATTGGATGGTTAAAATCTCTTACATGAATAAATAGAGCCCTCTGGACAACAGTTTTGGTAATCCCGCACCTCCTCCTAACTTCCAAACTACGAATTCTCTGCATTATATTCACACCACACATTGCCCTCAGACATGACATCTCCACTGCCTCCATCCTTCTCCTCGCTGCAACATTCATCACCCACGCTTCACACCCATATAAGAGCGTTGGTAAAACTATACTCTCATACATTCCCCTCTTTGCCTCCAAGGACAAAGTTCTTTGTCTCCACAGACTCCTAAGTGCACCACTCACTCTTTTTCCCTCATCAATTCTATGATTCACCTCATCTTTCATAGACCCATCCGCTGACACGTCCACTCCCAAATATCTGAATACGTTCACCTCCTCCATACTCTCTCCCTCCAATCTGATATTCAATCTTTCATCACCTAATCTTTTTGTTATCCTCATAACCTTACTCTTTCCTGTATTCACCTTTAATTTTCTTCTTTTGCACACCCTACCAAATTCATCCACCAATCTCTGCAACTTCTCTTCAGAATCTCCCAAGAGCACAGTGTCATCAGCAAAGAGCAGCTGTGACAACTCCCACTTTGTGTGTGATTCTTTATCTTTTAACTCCACGCCTCTTGCCAAGACCCTCTCATTTACTTCTCTTACAACCCCATCTATAAATATATTAAACACCCACGGTGACATCACACATCCTTGTTTAAGGCCTACCTTTACTGGGAAAAAATTTCCCTCTTTCCTACATACTCTAACTTGAGCCTCACTATCCTCGTAAAAACTCTTCACTGCTTTCAGTAACCTACCTCCTACACCATACACTTGCAACATCTGCCACATTGCCCCCCTATCCACCCTGTCATACGCCTTTTCCAAATCCATAAATGCCACAAAGACCTCTTTAGCCTTATCTAAATACTGTTCACTTATATGTTTCACTGTAAACACCTGGTACACACACCCCCTACCTTTCCTAAAGCCTCCTTGTTCATCTGCTATCCTATTCTCCGTCTTACTCTTAATTCTTTCAATTATAACTTTACCATACACTTTACCAGGTACACTCAACAGACTTATCCCCCTATAATTTTTGCACTCTCTTTTATCCCCTTTGCCTTTATACAAAGGAACTATGCATGCTCTCTGCCAATCCCTAGGTACCTTACCCTCTTCCATACATTTATTAAATAATTGCACCAACCACTCCAAAACTATATCCCCACCTGCTTTTAACATTTCTATCTTTATCCCATCAATCCCGGCTGCCTTACCCCCTTTCATTTTACCTACTGCCTCACGAACTTCCCCCACACTCACAACTGGCTCTTCCTCACTCCTACAAGATGTTATTCCTCCTTGCCCTATACACGAAATCACAGCTTCCCTATCTTCATCAACATTTAACAATTCCTCAAAATATTCCCTCCATCTTCCCAATACCTCTAACTCTCCATTTAATAACTCTCCTCTCCTATTTTTAACTGACAAATCCATTTGTTCTCTAGGCTTTCTTAACTTGTTAATCTCACTCCAAAACTTTTTCTTATTTTCAACAAAATTTGTTGATAACATCTCACCCACTCTCTCATTTGCTCTCTTTTTACATTGCTTCACCACTCTCTTAACTTCTCTCTTTTTCTCCATATACTCTTCCCTCCTTGCATCACTTCTACTTTGTAAAAACTTCTCATATGCTAACTTTTTCTCCCTTACTACTCTCTTTACATCATCATTCCACCAATCGCTCCTCTTCCCTCCTGCACCCACTTTCCTGTAACCACAAACTTCTGCTGAACACTCTAACACTACATTTTTAAACCTACCCCATACCTCTTCGACCCCATTGCCTATGCTCTCATTAGCCCATCTATCCTCCAATAGCTGTTTATATCTTACCCTAACTGCCTCCTCTTTTAGTTTATAAACCTTCACCTCTCTCTTCCCTGATGCTTCTATTCTCCTTGTATCCCATCTACCTTTTACTCTCAGTGTAGCTACAACTAGAAAGTGATCTGATATATCTGTGGCCCCTCTATAAACATGTACATCCTGAAGTCTACTCAACAGTCTTTTATCTACCAATACATAATCCAACAAACTACTGTCATTTCGCCCTACATCATATCGTGTATACTTATTTATCCTCTTTTTCTTAAAATATGTATTACCTATAACTAAACCCCTTTCTATACAAAGTTCAATCAAAGGGCTCCCATTATCATTTACACCTGGCACCCCAAACTTACCTACCACACCCTCTCTAAAAGTTTCTCCTACTTTAGCATTCAAGTCCCCTACCACAATTACTCTCTCACTTGGTTCAAAGGCTCCTATACATTCACTTAACATCTCCCAAAATCTCTCTCTCTCCTCTGCATTCCTCTCTTCTCCAGGTGCATACACGCTTATTATGACCCACTTCTCGCATCCAACCTTTACTTTAATCCACATAATTCTTGAATTTACACATTCATATTCTCTTTTCTCCTTCCATAACTGATCATTTAACATTACTGCTACCCCTTCCTTTGCTCTAACTCTCTCAGATACTCCAGATTTAATCCCATTTATTTCCCCCCACTGAAACTCTCCTACCCCCTTCAGCTTTGTTTCGCTTAGGGCCAGGACATCCAACTTCTTTTCATTCATAACATCAGCAATCATCTGTTTCTTGTCATCCGCACTACATCCACGCACATTTAAGCAACCCAGTTTTATAAAGTTTTTCTTCTTCTCTTTTTTAGTAATTGTATACAGGAGAAGGGGTTACTAGCCCATTGCTCCCGGCATTTTAGTCGCCTCATACGACACGCATGGCTTACGGAGGAAAGATTCTTTTCCACTTCCCCATGGACAATAGAAGAAATAAAAAAGACAAGAGCTATTTAGAAAAAGGAGAAAAACCTAGATGTATGTATATATATATATGCATGTGCGTGTCTGTGAAGTGTGACCAAAGTGTAAGTAGGAGTAGCAAGATATCCCTGTTATCTTAGCGTGTTTATGAGACAGAAAAAGAAACCAGCAATCCTACCATCATGCAAAACAGTTACAGGTTTTTGTTTCACAGTCATCTGGCAGGACGGTAGTACTTCCCTGGGTGGTTGCTGTCTACCAACCTACTACCTATATATATATATATATATATATATATATATATATATATATATATATATATATATATATATATATATATATATATATATATATATATATATATATATATATATATATTTATATATATATATATATATATATATATATATATATATATATATATATATATATATATATATATATATATGTATGTACATATGTCGTGCCGAATAGGCAGAACTTGCGATCTTGGCTTAAATAGCAACGTTCATCTTGCCATATAGGACAAGTGGAAATTTGTGTATGTAATAATTTCGCCAAAATCATTCTGAACCTAACGAAAAAAATATATTTCACTGTGTTTGTTTAGTATTAAATTATTGTAAACAAATCTAAAATATATTTAGTTGGGTTAGGTTAAAATTAATTGTTCTTGTTATAATAAGGTTAGGTAAGTTTTCTAAGTTCCTTTTGGTGCGAAATTATAAATTTTTACATCAACGTTAACGAAAAAAATATATCTATAAACTTATATATATATATATATATATATATATATATATATATATATATATATATATATATATATATATATATATATATATATATATATATATATATATATATATATGTCGTGCCGAATATGTAAAACTGGTCAATTAGCAAGAACTCATTTAAAATTAAGTCATTTCAACAATTTTCTCTCATACTTTTAAAGATATATTTTTTTCATTAATGTTAATGCAAAAATTTATAATTTTGCATCAAAAGAATCTTAGAAAACTTACCTAACCTTTTTATAACAAGCGCAATTTTATTTTAGCCTAACCCAACTAAATATGTTTTAAATTTGTTTACAATACTTTAATACTAAACAATCACAGTGAAATATATTTTTTTCGTTAGGTTCCTAATGATTTTGGTGAAATTATTGCATACACAAATTTTCACTTGTCCTATATGGCAAGATGACCGTTGCTATTTAAGCCATGATCGCAAGCTCTGCATTTTCGGCACGAAATATACATATATATATATATATATATATATATATATATATATATATATATATATATATATATATATATATATATATATATATATATATATATATATATATATATATATATATGTCGTGCCGAATATGTAAAACTGACCAATTAGCAAGAACTCATTTAAAATTAAGTCCTTTCTAAAATTTTCTCTTATACGTTTAGAGATATATATTTTTCGTTAATGATAATGTAAAAATTTGTAATTTTGCAGCAAAACAATCTTAGAAAACTTACCTAACCTTATTATAACAAGAACAATTTATTTTAGCCTAACCTAACTAAATATATTTTCGATACGTTTACAATAATTTAATACTAAACAAGCACAGTGAAATATATTTTTTTCGTTAGGTTCAGAATGATTTTGGCGAAATTATTGCATACACAAATTTTCACTTGTCCTATATGGCAAGATGAGCGTTGCTATTTAAGCCAAGATCGCAAGTTCTGCCTATTCGGCACGACATTTTATATACATATATATATGTATATATATATATATATATATATATATATATATATATATATATATATATATATATATATATATATATATATATATATATATATATATATATATATATATATATATATATATATATATATATATATATATATATGTATATATATATATATATATATATATATATATATATATATATATATATATATATATATATATATATATATATATATATATATATATATATATATATATATATATATATATATATATATATATATATATATATATAAGTCGTGCCGAATATGTAAAATTGGCCAATTAGCAAGAACTCATTTAAAATTAAGTCCTTTCTAAAATTTTCTCTTATACGTTTAAAGATATATTTTTTTCAATAATGTTGGTGTAAAAATTTATAATTTTGCACCAAAAGGAACTTAGAAAACTTACCTAACCTTATTGTAACAAGAACAATTTATTTTAGCCTAACCCAACTATATATAATTTAGATTTGTTTACAATAATTTAATACTAAACAAACACAGTGAAATATATTTTTTTCGTTAGGTTCAGAATGAATTTGGCGAAATTACTGCATACACAAATTTTCACTTGTCCTATATGGCAAGTTCCTTTTGGTGCGAAATTATAAATTTTTACATCAACGTTAACGAAAAAAATATATCTATAAACCTATAAGAGAAAATTTTAGAAAGGACTTAATTTTAAATGAGTTCTTGCTAATTGACTAGTTTTACATATTCGGCACGACATATATGTATATATATATATATATATATATATATATATATATATATATATATATATATATATATATATATATATATATATATATTTATATATATATCTATGTATATATATATATATATATATATATATATATATATATATGTCGTGCCGAATATGTAAAACTGGTCAATTAGCAAGAACTCATTTAAAATTAAGTAATTTTTTAAATATCCTCTTACACGTTTAAAGATATATATTTTTTATTAATGTTAATGTAAAAATTTTTAATTTAGCACCAAAAGTATCTTAGAAAACTTACCTAACCTTATTATAAGAAGAAGAATTTATTTTAGCCTAACCCAACTAAATATATTTTAGATTTGTTAACAATAATTTAATACTAAACAAACACAGTGAAATATATTTTTTTCGTTAGGTTCAGAATGATTTTGGCGAAATTATTGCATACACAAATTTTCACTTGTCCTATATGGCAAGATGAAAGTTGCTATTTAAGCCAAGATCGCAAGTTCTGCCTATTCGGCACGACATATATATATATATATATATATATATATATATATATATATATAAATATATATATATATATATATATATATATGTATATATATATATATATATATATATATATATATATATATATATATATATATATATATATATATATATATATATATATATATATATATATATATATATATATGTCTTGCCGAATAGGCAGAACTTGCCATCTTGGCTCAAATAGCAACGCTCATCTTGCCATATAGGACAAGTGAAAATTTGTGTATGCAATAATTTCGCAAAAATCATTCTGAACATAACGAAAAAAATATATTTGATTGTGTTTGTTTAGTACTAAATTATTATAAACGCATTTCAAATAAATTTAGTTGGGTTATGCTAAAATAAATTGCTCTTGTTATAATAAGTTTAGGTAAGTTTTCTAAGATTCTTTTGG
>NC_091321.1:30870338-30877838 GCF_038502225.1 Cherax quadricarinatus | reverse complement strand
AGGCATATCAACCAAGTTTTCATGGTAAGGGAGAACCAACATATTTTTAGTTGAATAAAGTTGGTTGTCCCTTTTTGGATTGTAAAAAGTATTTCTAGCAATTTTAATTGATTTATCAATTACATTTCTCGGGGTATTTCAGATTAATGGCTATTTCATAAATTTTGGATATTTCTTCATCTATGAACTCTGGACTACAAATACGTAAAGCTCTCAAAAACATTGATGAGAAAACAGACAGTTTAACTCAATCTTGATGGGAAGAATAATAGTGGACATAGGAACAGTTATTTGTAGGTTTTCTGTAAATTTTAAATTTGAATTCATTATTACTTTTAATAATTAAAACATCTAAAAAAGGCAATGAGTTATTTTCCTCAAACTCAACAGTAAAGTTTATAGAATGGGCTAAGCTATTTAATTTGCCAAGGAAATGGTGTATATCTACATTTTTGGGCATAAAACATAAAATATCAACATATCTGAACCATTTTGCTCTATTAGGGAGGATTGTGTTAAGCAATCTTGTTTCAAAAAATGCCATGTATAGATTACTAAGAACAGGTGAATGAGGATTTCCCATTGCCATACCAAATTTCTGAGTGTAAAACTTATCATTAAAAACAAATTTTGCATCAACAATGCAAAGTTTAATAAGTTTAACGATAGTAGGAATTGGCAATGGTAAATCATAATTAACGAGTTCTTCAGATAAGAAACTTAATAAATCATCAACAGGAACTTTCGTAAACAAGGAAGTAACATCAAAACTGACCATGTTAAAATCATTTAAGTCAGTCAAGGAGCTTAATTTATCAACTAAATCTAAGTTGTTTTTAACATTAAAGTTAGAAATTTTACCAACAATAGGGCTCAAAAAACTAAGAAGCCATTTGGACAATTTATACGAAACTGATCCTATGGAGCAAATAATTGGTCTAATTGGATTACCTGGTTTGAGTGTTTTTATTAGTCCATACATGTAAGGTAAAGATGGATTAGTGGAAGTAAATTGTTTAATTCATCTTTGCCTTTCAGCAGAAGTTTTATTGAAATTGCTGTTAACGGTTTCTAAGGGATTCTTTCTAGGTTTAGAATAGGTTTCAGTATCATCTAAGAGATTATTCATTTTTCCTTGGTAATCATTTTCTTTCATAATTACAATTGCATTTATTTTATCTGCTTTGGTAAGGCGCAAATTTTTATTGTTATTAAGTGTATCATAAAACTTAAAGAATCTTTGAGGGTAATTGGGAATGTTTTGTTTTAACATAGAGCTATATACCATTCCCTTACTAATTTTAATTTCATCAGTGGATAAATCAGAAGATTTTTCAAAGTTACAAAAGGCTTTTGCAATTTCAACATTATTAAGTCTTTTTGAGGTTGCAAAACTTAGACCAAAACCTAGAGCAGCCGTTGTATTTTTATCTAACACTTCATCTGATAAATTAATTACAAAATTGTTATTAGCATCCTTTGTCCAATCACTATTTTCAATTAAATTGTCTAATTTTCTTTGTAGTTTGTTTTTGAGTTCGTTACAAATTCTTCTGAGTTATAATAGCAATGATCTAACATGCTCAGTTTCCATTCTGATGGAATGGCTTGATTAAAAGAGTATTTTTTTGTTTCTCAACATTTTGAAAGCTTCCTTCTCTTGTATTAGACAATTTAATTGAAAATAGTGATTGGACAAAGGATGCTAATAACAATTTTGTAATTAATTTATCAGATGAAGTGTTAGATAAAAATACAACTGCTGCTCTAGGTTTTGGTCTAAGTTTTGCAACTTCAAAAAAACTTAATAATGTTGAAATTGCAAAAGCCTTTTGTAACTTTGAAAAATCTTCTGATTTACCCACTGATGAAATTAATATTAGTAAAGGAATGGTATACAGCTCTATGTTAAAACCAAACATTCCCAATTGCCCTCAAAGATTCTTTAAGTCTTATGATACACTTAATAATAATAAAAATTTGCGCATTACCAAAGCAGATAAAATAAATGCAATTGTAATTATGAAAAAAATGATTACCAAGAAAAAATGAATGATCTCTATGATGATACTGAAACCTATTCTAAACTTAGAAATAATCACTTAGAAACCGTTAACAGCAATTTCGATAAAACAATAAAACTTCTACAGAAAGGCAAAGATGAATTAATTAAACAATTTAATTCCACTAATTCATCTTTACCTTACATGTATGGACTAATAAAAACACTCAAACCAGGTAATCCAATTAGACCAATTATTTGCTCCATAGGATCAGTTTCGTATAAATTGTCCAAATGGCTTGTTAACGTTTTGAGCCCTATTGTTGGAAAATTTCTAACTTTAATGTTAAAAACAACTTAGATTTAGTTGATAAATTAAGTTCCTTGACTGACTTAAATGATTTTAACATGGTAAGTTTTGATGTTACTTCCTTGTTTACGAAAGTTCCTGTTGATGATTTATTAAGTTTCTTAAGTGAAGAACTCGTTAATTATGATTTACCATTGCCAGTTCCTTCCTTCATTAAACTTATTAAACTTTGCATTGTTGATGCAAAATTTGTTTTTAATGATAGGTTTTACACTCAGAAATTTGGTATGGCAATGGGAAATCCTCATTCACCTGTTCTTAGTAATCTATACATGGCATTTTTTGAAACAAAATTGTTTAACACAATCCTCCCTAATAGAGCAAAATGGTTCAGATATGTTGATGATATTTTATGTTTTATGCCCAAGAATGTAGATATACACCATTTCCTTGGCAAATTAAGTAGCTTAGCCAATTCTATAAACTTTACTGTTGAGTTTGAGGAAAATAACTCATTGCCTTTTCTAAATGTTTTAATTATTAAGAGTAATAATGAATTCAAATTTAAAATTTACAGAAAACCTACAAATAACTGTTCCTATGTACACTATTATTCTTCCCATCAAGATTGAGTTAAACTGTCTGTTTTATCATCAATGTTTTTGAGAGCTTTACGTATTTGTAGTCCAGAGTTCATAGATGAAGAAATATCCAAAATTTATGAAATAGACATTGATCTGAAATACCCGAGAAATGTAATTGATAAATCAATTAAAATTGCTTGAAATACTTTTTACAACCCAAAAAGGGACAACCAGCCTTATTCAACTAAAAATATGTTGGTTCTCCCTTACCATGAAAACTTGGTTGATATGCCTTCTCTTCTTAAGACTTTTAATATTAAAGTTGTATTTAAAAATATTGATGCAGCAAAAAACTTTTGACAAAGAATTCCCCCCAAAATGCTGGCGAATGTGTCTGTAAGATTCCTTGTAAAATTTGCGATAAAGTTTATTATTGTCAAACTGGTAAAAGTCTCGAACTTAGATTAAAACAAGATAAATATAATAATGAATTCAAACTTAAAATTTACAGAAAACCTACAAATAACTGTTCTATGTACACTGTTATTCTTCCCATCAAGTTAGAGTTAAACTGTCTGTTTTCTCATCAATGTTTTTGAGAGCTTTACGTATTTGTAGTCTAGAGTTCATAGATGAAGAAATATCCAAAATTTATGAAATAGCCGTTGATCGGAAATGCTCTATTTACTCATGTGAGAGATTTTAACCATCCAATTGATTTTCAAAAAGTTGAGAAAGTTGTATCAAACAAGTCCATGGTTGACAGAAATATAATTGAAACTTGTTTCATGAAAAGCAGTTTTGAAAATAATATGAATATTCCCTTAGGTTTATATAAATTAGACTCATTTATAATTAATAAAATTTGGTTAGAATTTAATAATACATTGGACAAATAATAAACCTTATTTCTTTGGTAGAATATTTTGTTAGTGGGATGTCGTGAGAACCTGTCTAGTTGGACCAGCGGACCTACTGCAGTGTTCCTTTTTTCTTATGAGTCCGGTATTGTTGCGCGTCAGGTGTTTCTTTGTTGTGGGGGTTGACTGTGAGGTGTAGTCTAAGCCCTTTAATTGCCTTCCTTTGATGTATTACTTTCATAGTTCCTTGACAATGTGAGTAGTCAAGAAAGCGCTTGGAATTTCACTTCTCTTTCACAGTGGTTGTTTTGCATATTTTAAAATCACCTGTTTACTGTGGTCTTATTGCATATATATATATATATATATATATATATATATATATATATATATATATATATATATATATATATATATATATATATATATATATATATATATATATATATATATATATATATATATATATATATATATGTCGTGCCGAATATGTAAAACTGGTCAATTAGCAAGAACTCATTTAAAATTAAGTCCTCTCAGAAATTTTCTCTTATACGTTTAAAGATATATTTTTTTCATTAATGTTAATGTAATTTTTTTTAATTTTGCACCAAAAGAATCTTAGAAAACTTACCTAACCTTATTATAACAAGAACAATTTATTTTAGCCTAACCCAACTATATATATTTTGGATTTGTTTACAATAATTTAATACTAAACAAACCCAGTGAAATATATTTTTTTCGTTAGGTTCAGAATGATTTTGGCGAAATTCTTGCATATACAAATTTTCACTTGTCCTATATGGCAAGATGAACGTTGCTATTTAAGCCAAGATCGCAAGTTCTGCCTATTCGGCACGACATATATATATATATATATATATATATATATATATATATATATATATATATATATATATATATATATATATATATATATATATATATATATAAATATATATATATATATATATATATATATATATATATATATATATATATATATATATATATATATATATATATATATATATACATATATATATACATACATATATATATATATATATATATATATATATATATATATATATATATATATATATATATATATATATATATATATATATATATATGTCGTGCCGAATATGCAAAACTGGTCAATTAGCAAGAACTCATTTAAAATTAACTCTTTTCTAAAATTTTCTCCTATACGTTTAAAGATATATATTTTTCATTAATGTTAATGTATAAATTTTTAATTTTGCATCAAAAGAATCTTAGAAAACTTACCTAACCTTATAGTAACAGAAACAATTTATTTTAGCCTAACCCAACTAAACATATTTTAGATTTGTTTACAATAATTTAATACTAAACAAACACAGTGAAATATATTTTTTTCGTTAGGTTCAGAATGATTTTGGCGAAATTATTGCATACACAAATTTTCGCTTGTCCTATATGGCAAGATGAGCGTTGCTATTTAAGCCAAGATCGCAAGTTCTGCCTATTCGGCACGACATATATATATATATATAGATATATATATATATATATATATATATATATATATATATATATATATATATATGTATATATAATATGTCGTGCCGGATAGGTAAAACTGGTCAATTAGCAAGAACTCATTTAAGATTAAGTCCTTTCTGAAATTTTCTCTTATACGTTTAAAGATATATTTTTTTCATTAATGTTAATGTAAAAAAATTTAACTTTGCACTAATAGAATCTTAGAAAACTTACCTAACCTTATTATAACAAGAGCAATTTATTTTAGCCTATCCCAACTAAATATATTTTAAATACGATTACAATAATTTAGTACTAAACAAACACAATCAAATATATTTTTTTCGTTAGGTTCAGAATGATTTTGGCGAAATTATTGCATACACAAATTTTCACTTGTCCTATATGGCAAGATGAGCGTTGCTATTTAAGCCAAGATCGCAAGTTCTGCCTATTCGGCACGACATATATATATATATATATATATATATATATATATATATATATATATATATATATATATATATATATATATATATATATGTATGTATATATATATATATATATATATATATATATATATATATATATATATATATATATATATATATATATATATATGTATGTATATATATATATATATATATATATATATATATATATATATATATATATATATATATATATATATATATATATATATATATATATATACGTACTTACCTATTTGTGGTTGCAGGGGTCGAGTCATAGCTCCTGGCCCCGCCTTTTCACTGATTGCTACTAGCTAAGGGCCCTGTGGCCTGGTGGCTAAAGCTTCCGCTTCACACACGGAGGGCCCGGGTTCGATTCCCGGCGGGTGGAAACATTTCGACACGTTTCCTTACACCTGTTGTCCTGTTCACCTAGCAGCAAATAGGTACCTGGGTGTTAGTCGACTGGTGTGGGTCGCATCCTGGGGGACAAGATTAAGGACCCCAATGGAAATAAGGTAGACAGTCCTCGATGACGCACTGACTTTCTTGGGTTATCCTGGGTGGCTAACCCTCTGGGGTTAAAAATCCGAACGAAATCTTATCTTATCTTATCTTATCTGTCCTCGCTCTCCCTGCTCCATGAGCTTTATCAAACCTCGTCTTAAAACTATGTATGGTTCCCGCCTCCACTACGTCACTTTCTAGGCTATTCCACGGCCTGACTTCTCTATGACTGAAGAAATACTTCCTAACATCCCTTTGATTCATCTCAGTTTTCAACTTCCAATTGTGATCTCTTGTTTCTGTGTCCCATCTCTGGAACATCCCGTCTATGTCCACCTTGTCTATTCCTCGCAGTATTTTATATGTCGTTATCATGTCTCCCCTGACCCTCCTGTCCTCCAGTGTCGTCAGGCCGATTTCCGACAACCTTTCTTCGTAGGACAATCCCCTTAGCTCTGGCACTAGTCTTGCTGCAAACCTTTGGACTTTCTCTAGTTTACTGACGTGCTTGACAAGGTGTGGATTCCAAACTGGTGCTGCATACTCCAGTATGTGCCTAACGTAAATGGTATACAGAGTCTTGAACGATTCCTTACTGAGGTATCGGAACGCTATCCTTAGGTTTGCCAGGCGCCCGTACGCTGCAGCAGTTATCTGACTGATGTGCGCCTCAGGAGATGTGCTCGGTGTTATACTCGCCCCCAGGTCTTTTTCCTTCAGTGAGGCTTGCAGTCTTTGGCCATCTAGACTATATAGATTCAATTAAAGAGAGAAATAAAGAAAGGAATAAGAAAAGCAAAAAGGGATTATGAGGCTAAGGTCGCAAGAGATGCAAAGTCTAACCCAAAAGAGTTCTTTCAGGTACGCAGAAGTAAGATTAGGGACAAGATTGGCCCACTTAAGAGTAACTCTGGTCAGATCAGTGACAGTGATAAGGATATGTGTGAAATTCTAAATACCTACTTCCTCTCAGTTTTCACCCAGGAAAATTCTAGCGATATTCCTGAAATAATAGATTACGTAGAACAGGATGATAATAAACTATGTACGATTGCGGTAACTAGTGACATGGTCCTCAGACAAATAGAGAAACTAAAACCTAACAAATCCCCAGGCCCTGATGAACTGTTTGCAAGGGTGTTAAAGGAATGTAAAGAGGAACTTAGCGTACCTTCGGCTAATCTTTTTAACATATCACTACAAACTGGCATAGTGCCTGATAAGTGGAAAA
>NC_091321.1:30820338-30865338 GCF_038502225.1 Cherax quadricarinatus | reverse complement strand
GTTGTGCTCTCTCCCCCTAGTACTATGATTGCTTTGGTTCCCAACCTTGACAAAATTGACAGCAAGATATTCTGGACACTGTTCGTGAGCAATTTTATAAACATGATTTAGCTTCAGTTGTTTTACTCTGTCTTCAACATTCAGCATATCCAACAGCTGTAATTCATCCTGGCCTACATGTTCTCTTGGTCCCAGCCCCAGGATGAATCTTACGATTTTGTTCTGGGTGATTTGCAGTCTATCTTTCAGTTTTTTTGTCAAGGCAGAGTACCATGAAGAGCAAGCGTAATCCATATGGCATTGTATAAGGGCTAGACATAGGGTCCTGCGAGCCTCAGTAGGTAGACACTGTGCTTGTCTATACAGGAACTTCAGTCTGGCATTCGCTTTCTTTACTACACTGTTCCCTATCAATTCTCCTGACATGCATGGGTCAAAGGGGATTCCCAGATATTTTACTGATGAAACCAAAGTGATGGACTCCCCATTACACTGAACATTAAAATTATTTACCCTTCTCAGTTTGTTTCGTTCCAAAGAGAATGGCTTCAGTTTTCCCTAGGTGTAATGATAGTTTGTTGTCAACTAACCATTTGCTGCAGGACTCCAGTTCCAGTGTTAAAACATTAGCAATATCTTGTGGGTCTTTACCTGTCACTAACAGAGCACTGTCATCTGCATACAGTAGGAGTTTGCACTTGACACTGATAGGCATATCATTGACATAATATAAGAATAATAAGGGACCCAGAATACTACCTTGGGGAACTCCACTTGTTATCGGCAGGGGTTCTGATTCCGTTTTGTTGATTTTGACTATTTGTCTCCTGTTGCTAAGGTAGGACTTAAACCAGTCTACAGAACCTATACCGATAGCTTGAAGTTTCTTACATAATATATTGTGGTTGACAGTATCGAAGGCCTTTTGCAGGTCTAAGGTTACCATACCTATGAGGTTCCCTTTTGACATTTCAGTTCTCAGGTAATCCATCAGATTAATAAGGGAGGTATCGGTTGAGTAGGATCTTCTAAAGCCCGATTGATAGCTATGGAGAATGCTGTTGTCATTAAGGTACTTAATTACTTGAGAATACACCGCCCTCTCCAGAATTTTAGACATTATACTGAGTATACTAACAGGTCTATAGTTGCTTACATCA
This sequence comes from Cherax quadricarinatus, assembly GCF_038502225.1. Classification (NCBI taxonomy): domain Eukaryota; kingdom Metazoa; phylum Arthropoda; class Malacostraca; order Decapoda; family Parastacidae; genus Cherax; species Cherax quadricarinatus. The sequence continues at coordinate 30,864,178 of NC_091321.1, read as the reverse complement.
GACCTATTATTTTTCTTGAAGATAGGAGTAACTCTGGCCTCCTTGAACCCCTCCGGTACGGTATTAGTGGTGATTGATAGATTTATTATGTGAGCAATAGGGATTGACAGTTCAGAAGCACCATCTTTTAGGAACTTAGACGGGATGTTATCAGGGCCTGTGCTCTTAGTTGGGTTTAACCTACTTAGTTCTTTTTGAATGAAGTCATGAGATACACTTACTAGTTGACAACTGTTTGGGGTTACCCCTTTATTGGTATAGTATGTTTGAAACTTATCAGAGTCTGTGTTAAAGGTATTTGATGCAGCTGGTAGTTTACTTACTAGTGTTGATGCAACAGATGTGTAGTAGGAATTAAAGCAATTTGCCACCTTAGATGTTTCGTGGCATACCTCATTATCGATAGTGAGTACTATGTTAGACCTATCTACTGGCTTATGGCTATACCCCAACTGTTTTAGTTGTTGCCAAAGCTTTCTGGGGTTATGCTTATACTCTTCAATTTTTGAGCAGTAGTGCTTTGCCTTTGCTCCTTTTATAAGTCTCTGTACTCTGTTCCTCACCCTTTGGAATTCATTTAGTGCTGCAATATCCTGTCTGTTTGCTTTAAATCTTTTTAGCAGCTGGTCTCTGAATTTCATATTATCTAATATCTTAGTAGTCATCCAGGGTTCAGTTCTTCGTTTAATCCTAACCTCTTTAACTGGTGCAATATTATTAAGAATGGTAGTGAACATTGTTTTGAATTTTTCCCAGGCATCGTTTACGTCCGTGCAACTTGTCATCTCTGTCCAGTCACAATTGTGTAGCCTATTTACCAGTGTTTCTTTACTGTAGTTTCTAGTTGACCTCATTTTTATTGTCCTGTGTAGGCCTACTCTATCCCTAGTGATTTTCCTGGTGCAGGAAATGATGAAATGATCACTAAGACCTGTGGTAATGACGCCTGACTGACTAATGTTCTCAGCGCGGTTACAAACTATGTGGTCAATTAGGGTGGCTGAGAACTGTGTGATCCGGGTTGGTGTATTAATTAGTTGGGTGTAGCTATTTAATCCTAGAATTTGCTTATACCTTTTGCATAGCCCGTTATTTTGCTGCTGAAAACAGATATTGAAGTCGCCCATTATTATTGTCTCGCAATTGTTTTCAACTCCGGACAATACTCTGGAAAAGTCTTCTAAGAACTGGTCCTGGGTAGGAGGGCGGTAACTAGTTCCTACTAAGATGGGTTTGGTCTTGGGAAGCAGCACTTCAAACCATAGAATCTCCAGTTTATTGTTATTTAAATCAGGTCTTGGGTTGTAAGCTAAGTCATTTCTAATGTAGGCACATACTCCACCGCCCTTTCTGTTCCTATCTAAGCGTTTTATATTGTAACCTTCTATTTTGACCTCGTCGTCAGTCACCGTATCATCCAACCAAGATTCAGAGATGGTTATAACTGCCGCCCTAATTTTGTTAGCTAGAATCCTAATCTCTGCCAATTTAGGAAGAAGTGATCTTGCATTGACATGAATAAAGTGAAGGCCTGTTTTCATAAAACAATCATAATCATCAATATATGGCAATGGGTCATTTGTATTAAAATTTGGTAAATCAATGTCATCACAGTAATGACAGTAATGGTGAAGCTGGAGATTTTGTCCAGGTAGTCGGGAATTATACGCAGGAAGGAATACATATAAATGACCTCATAGGGGACAGGAGCCATAGTAGGGAAACAAGTGTAGTCAAAGATAAGATAAAACCAATATTGCAAACTAGAAATACCGCAGGAAATAGCAAACAAGAGGACTCCACTAGCAATAGTGAGGATGTACTACCAAAAACAACTGGTGGGAGCTCCATTGTTGGTGCTAGGGAGGATAGAAGTAAGACAGGGAAACATGCACCAACAGGGAATGCAGTCACAGAAACCCAAGGCAAACGGAAACCAAGCCTGTGCACATACTATGCACTTGGTATCTGCTGGCATGGGAAATCTGGAAAAACAGATGGGACGTGCAACTATGACCACCCTAGAAAATGTCATGCCCATATGACAACAGGAAAATGCAAACTCCCTTCCTGTAAGCTTTTTCACCCTGAACTTTGTACCTCTTCAGTACAGGAAAGACTGTGCTATAACTTAAATTGCCAGCCATACCATCTAAAGGGGACAAAAAGATACAAAACATCCTGGCCATGGGAAAACCTGGGTAGCCACAGCCACTCAAGAGGGAGAGGTTTTTTAGTGCCAGGAAGGAAAAAAAACTGGCAGGAAATGGCAGAAATCGTACACCAAATCCAGTCATTCCTGGAGTGGAACCACAGTCGATGGCCTCCACTCCAAACCAACAGATACAGATACTAATGCCGGAAAAAAATCCCCCCCCCCAGTACCAACAATACCACCAGTCCGATAACATTCTTCTTTGCAAATATACAGGGTCTAAAGCCAGCAACAAACAACAAAATACCTTTCATCCGTGGACTGCTTGCAGAGGCAAAGGCAATGTTCGCGGCTTTCACTGAGACCCACATAAAGGATCACTTGGACAACGAAATATGGATCCCAGGTTACAACCTATACAGATGTGACAGAGTGAACAGGCAAAGGGGGGGGGGGGTTGGCCTGTACATTGCAGAGTCACTTGTTTGCACAGAACTGCTTAATGCCTCAAATGATGTAGTGGAAGTTTTAGCAGTAAAGGTCGAGAACCAAAACCTAGTCATTGTGGTAGTCTACAAGCCTTCGGATGCAACATCCCAGCAATTCCAGGAACAGCTGTTAAAAATTGACCACTGTCTGGAAAATCTTCCAGCTCCTGCACCCAACATCTTGCTCCTGTGGGATTTCAACTTAAGGCACCTAAAATGGAGGAATATAGCAAATAATATTGTTGCAGTAATAACACCAGGAGGCAGCTCTGATGAAAACTCACACTCACACGAGCTTTTAAATCTCTGCACAAAATTCAATTTAAACCAGCAAATCATAGAGCCTACTAGACTGGAGAATACACTAGACCTCATCTTCACTAACAATGATGATCTGATAAGAAATGTCACCATATCAAAAACAATATACTCAGATCACAACATAATTGAGGTTCAGACATGTATGCGTGGAGCCCCAGACCGACATAATGAGACTAGTCACGAGGGAGCATTCACCAAATTCAACTTCAATAACAAAAACATAAAGTGGGACCAAGTAAACCAAGTCCTAACCGATATAAGCTGGGAAGATATACTAAGCAACACAGACCCCAACTTATGCCTAGAACAGATTAACTCGGTGGCACTCGATGTATGCACAAGGCTTATTCCTCTAAGTAAAAGGAGGAGTAGATGTAAAATAGAAAGAGACAGGCGCTCCCTTTACAGGCGACGGAAAAGAGTAACAGAGCGGGTAAAAGAGGTCAATATATCTGAAATGCGTAGGGAGACACTGGTCAGAGAAATAGCAAGCATCGAACTTAAGCTAAAAGAATCCTTTAGGAGTCATGAATCGCGGGAAGAACTAAAAGCCATAAATGAAATCGAAAGAAACCCAAAGTATTTCTTCTCCTATGCCAAATCAAAATCGAGAACAACGTCCAGTATTGGGCCCCTACTTAAACAAGATGGGTCCTACACAGATGACAGCAAGGAAATGAGTGAGCTACTCAAGTCCCAATATGACTCAGTTTTTAGCAAGCCGCTAACCAGACTGAGAGTCGAAGATCAAAATGAATTTTTTATGAGAGAGCCACAAAATTTGATTAACACAAGCCTATCCGATGTTATCCTGACGCCAAATGACTTCGAACAGGCGATAAATGACATGCCCATGCACTCTGCCCCAGGGCCAGACTCATGGAACTCTGTGTTCATCAAGAACTGCAAGAAGCCCCTATCACGAGCCTTTTCCATCCTATGGAGAGGGAGCATGGACACGGGGGTCGTCCCACAGTTACTAAAAACAACAGACATAGCCCCACTCCACAAAGGGGGCAGTAAAGCAACAGCAAAGAACTACAGACCAATAGCACTAACATCCCATATCATAAAAATCTTTGAAAGGGTCCTAAGAAGCAAGATCACCACCCATCTAGAAACCCATCAGTTACACAACCCAGGGCAACATGGGTTTAGAACAGGTCGCTCCTGTCTGTCTCAACTATTGGAACACTACGACAAGGTCCTAAATGCACTAGAAGACAAAAAGAATGCAGATGTAATATATACAGACTTTGCAAAAGCCTTCGACAAGTGTGACCATGGCGTAATAGCGCACAAAATGCGTGCTAAAGGAATAACAGGAAAAGTCGGTCGATGGATCTATAATTTCCTCACTAACAGAACACAGAGAGTAGTCGCCAACAAAGTAAAGTCCGAGGCAGCTACGGTGAAAAGCTCTGTTCCACAAGGCACAGTACTCGCTCCCATCTTGTTCCTCATCCTCATATCCGACATAGACAAGGATGTCAGCCACAGCACCGTGTCTTCCTTTGCAGATGACACCCGAATCTGCATGACAGTGTCTTCCATTGCAGACACTGCAAGGCTCCAGGCGGACATCAACCAAATCTTTCAGTGGGCTGCAGAAAACAATATGAAGTTCAACGATGAGAAATTTCAATTACTCAGATATGGTAAACATGAGGAAATCAAATCTTCATCAGAGTACAAAACAAATTCTGGCCACAAAATAGAGCGAAACACCAACGTCAAAGACCTGGGAGTGATCATGTCGGAGGATCTCACCTTCAAGGACCATAACATTGTATCAATCGCAACTGCTAGAAAAATGACAGGATGGATAATGAGAACCTTCAAAACTAGGGAGGCCAAGCCCATGATGACACTCTTCAGGTCACTTGTTCTATCTAGGCTGGAATATTGCTGCACACTAACAGCACCTTGCAAGGCAGGTGAAATTGCCGACCTAGAAAATGTACAGAGAACTTTCACGGCACGCATAACGGAGATAAAACACCTCAATTACTGGGAGCGCTTGAGGTTCCTAAACCTGTATTCCCTGGAACGCAGGAGGGAGAGATACATGATTATATACACCTGGAAAATCCTAGAGGGACTAATACCGAACTTGCACACGAAAATCACTCACTAAGAAAGCAAAAGACTTGGCATACGATGCACCATCCCCCCAATGAAAAGCAGGGGTGTCACTAGCACGTTAAGAGACCATACAATAAGTGTCAGGGGCCCGAGACTGTTCAACTGCCTCCCAGCACACATAAGGGGGATTACCAACAGACCCCTGGCAGTCTTCAAGCTGGCACTGGACAAGCACCTAAAGTCAGTTCCTGATCAGCCGGGCTGTGGCTCGTACGTTGGTTTGCGTGCAGCCAGCAGCAACAGCCTGGTTGATCAGGCTCTGATCCACCAGGAGGCCTGGTCACAGACCGGGCCGCGGGGGCGTTGACCCCCGGAACTCTCTCCAGGTAAACTCCAGGTAAACTGCTAAAGGGTAACTGTGCCAAAGTGCATTTGTTACACACAAAATGAATTCTGGCACCATTGCTATAATTGTACATACATCCATCATGCACCCACCCCTTACACATTTTACATAAGGTGCCTTTTCTGTTTTTCATACGTACTTTAGTACAGTGTATGCACCTGTTTGGTAGTGTTTGAGATAATAATGGCTGTATTGTCTCACATTGACCTATGTATGCATTACATATGGAGTTAAGGTTATCATCCCTAGCTACTAGACCGTCATTATCGCCGTCATTTATCTGTCTGTTTTGCCTCTGCACAATAGTTTGAGGTCCTGGATTAATTTGGATATCACCACTTAAGAGCGCTACAATAAGAGCTGTGTGCCACTGTTTTTGTTTGGGTATGCGGTGTTGCCATACCTTGCGGCGATAGTGAGGTTTACTTTTCTGGTAGGATGGCAACTGTTGGGCTTTTACTGTCCAGGGCGCTGTTACTCCATTCACCTTTTTCAGCCCCCATGACTGATTTCTTTCTTCATGGAATTGAAGAAGAAATATAAATATAATTATGGCAGCCTGTACCCCTCTAATGCCTGCCATTTTCACTCTTCGCTCTTTTACTCATATACAATAATATTTATTTCTCTTTTCCAGTCCCTAGTACACTTAGTATCTGCTTTAGCAATCACACTGAATTACTAGTAAAACTTCCTCTTCAAAACCCTCTTCACTGCTCACTTTTCCCTTAACTTCACAAAACCCTTACAGTTAACCTCTTCAAAACCCTCTTCACTGCTCACTTTTCCCTTAACTTCACAAAACCCTTACAGTTAACCCCTTATTACACACTCCCCTACCCACCTCACTTCACAGTCTGGCTTCACCAATTAACTTCTAACTCCTTTCCATTCTGGTAGACCAGAAAGTTTTAATCAATGGTTTTATCCTTCCAAATTCCCCTCAATTCCATTTATCGGGGGTTGTGTCGTGTTGTTGTCTCCTGACCTGTTCTGCTGACTCAGCCATTTTTAAAACACTGAGGGGAGTAACGCCACCTACAACCTGACTTTCCTTGAGTTTATAGATATATTTGGCTTTTTCTGCTATGATTCTCTCACTGTACACTGGTCAGCTGAATATAGGTCAGCTACTAAAACATTAACCTTGACTATTTAACTATTCACTTCTTTCCCACGACTGGCACTGAGGGATAACCGTCTTATACCTTGGAGTTTTGTACCGTTGATTTGAAGATGTCTCCTGTGTTTCCCTCTCGTTAGCACTGGTACATGTGATATGATGGTGGTACAGATATGATGCTACTGTCAACAGATGAACGTCAGCAAAGATGAGAATTTCACTTCGCTAGTTGTACGTCTGGCAGTAGCGGCTGTTTGGATGCCGGTCAGCCATGTTTAAAGGCTCAATTCTTTCCCTCGTTTGGCACTGAAGAAAAAAGTCCTACAGACCTGTCATTTCCTTGGAGATTTAGTTGATCAGGTTTTCTGCCATGTTGTCTTCCCGTTAAACACTGGTGGCAGTTGATATGGAGGTCAGTTGTTTCATTGTAGTGGAAAACGTCTCGTGTCTGGTTCACGTCTGGCAGCAGGTCTGGTACTTGAATGCCGGTCCCTCTTCTGTCATATTTAGTCCATTTCGTTGTCGTCACCGTCAGTTTTTATGTCACTATAGTTTACTTGCATGTTGTTGCAGCAGTACTTGCAAATTTGGCCATCACTGGAGTTCGGATAGGCCCAGGGGACGGCAAGATATAGGAGCAGCCTTGTTGCTGCTTGCTGCGGCTGCAGCTGCAGCTACTTGCTCGTGCCTTAAAGAGCACAACAATACTTTAACTTGGGCGACTACCACGGGGTTATTATCATTGACTAAGAATAGGCATTTACAGTTCAAAGGTGGACTAGGGTGACACTACAATTCACAAAAATGAAAATGTCAAATATAACAAAACGAAACTACACTGTGATATTTGACATCTCAAATAAACACAAAGAAAAGACAATGCAAGCAGCTACAAGTGAACTTATACACTGACGAGAGGCAAACATTGAATAATACTGCTTCCACATATAGTTCAAGCTCCATCACAGCTTACAGGAAAACAAACACTTGCATAGATACATATACTATTGTAAAGCACACGAACATAAAGTATAAGAAATAAGAAAACGTTCAACTGTGCTAGGAAGCACACCATATACAAAATGTACACCAATGACTTGTATTGAGGTATAAATGACGAAAAACATTGCTAAAAGCTGTATATACATAGCCTTAAAGATATATCGTCGTCACCGTCACATAGGAGACACACATAAACACGGAGATCACAAAACATTCACGCACTTGACATACACAATTAGACACAGCTGACCAGCCCGTTAGATTACCCACTGAACACTCACAACTATCTCAAATCTCGTAACTCCAAGGCTTTATATTCAGGCGGGAAGTCTCTCTCCCATCTCCCCTCATATACCAACCTATTTCGACATTTTGTCCTATAAATCGTCCCCGCTAAAACCCTAATTCTACTGTTACCTTCAAAGTGCCTCATAGCCCATGATACGAAAATATAATCGGCCACAACGTACGACACCGCACGTTGTACACGCAAGTCAACCCCACCTACATCAAAACTCAACGCCCGAAGCACCGACAAACCTCTTCCTCCCACCAAACGCAAAACCCTACTGAACCACTCTCGTACCATACCTAAAGTCTCACAGAAATACACAACGTGAAAAGCAGATTCCTCCATCCCGCACGCCGGACAACCCCAGTCTTTCCCTAAACGCCTATTATACAACACCACCCCGGACGGCAAGATTCCTTGTAAAAATTTAAAAACCACTTCCCGTACTTGAGCAGGCAGACACAACTGTTGAACCCGCCTCCATATATCACCCCACGCATACATGGGATACATTCCTTCAACTCGCACCACAACTATCTCCATACCCGCCCTTTCTAAGGTACATAATTTTACACAGCGCACGTCCCTCATGCGCAATAATACGCGGAGCATCGTGTCGCACCTAATTAAATTCCTCCCTACCAACCACCTGCGCAGGTCGTGATACAATTCACTTAACCCACCATGCATCCCACCCAGTCGGAGAAAACGACGTTTCACGTAACATGCCATGACACGAGCCTCTAGAGGAATGAGACCCAACCCTCCCTAATGCATTGGTGTCTCCACCACCGCTCTTGTGAGCCAATCGCAACCTGAACCCCACAAAATCGATAAACTCTATGCAAAAGACGTTTGACGTCCCCCTGCAACAGAGGATACAGTGCAGCAACATGCCATACTTTGCTATAAAGCAGGACATTAATGACCACCGCCCTCTGATGCAGGGTTAAATGTCGCGGCCGTAGACTATTTAAGCGCCCCAAGCCACTATGTACAACCCTCCCCAAATTACACGTCCTCATCTGATCGACCTCCCGTATATAATGAACACCACATATAGTGATACGATTAACCACAGTCCACCCCTCTGCATCCACCCCATCCCCCACCCACTCCCCCAACTCCATAATCTTCGATTTTTCTCTATTAACACACATCCCTGTAGCCTTGCCAAATATGTCAACAAGTCTCCCAACAAAACCCAATTGCTCCCGTGAACGTAATAACACAGTAGTATCATCTACATAACCCACAAGGGTCGGTCGACCACTACTCGGACCCCACGATGTCTCTACTCCCCGTCCACAAACAGCCCAGTAAAAAGGGTCCTGCATACATGCAAAACGCATTTGAGACATGGGGCATCCCTGACGAATGACCCTGCTCAAGTGTACAAAAACACCTAACTTCCCATTAACTTGTACTTTAAATCCCGTTCCATTGTACAACGAACGGGCCCATATGACGACCTCATTTCCAAAACCCTGCCATCTCATAAATTTCGACAGAGCCTCCCTTTCCACACTATCAAAAGCGGCTCGCCAGTCTAAAGCCAAAACACCACCCCCACCCCTCACCCCGCATTCCTCAACAAACTCCCTGATATTCCCATGACCATCATACATTGACCTACCTGGCACACCAAACTGACTCTTATGAATTACCTTATCAAACACTTTCTTAATTCTATTCATCAAAATTTTCGCATATAGTTTATAGTCACTACACATCAACGATATGGGACGGTAGTCCTTAATCGCTAACGGCACATCACATTTCCTAACTAAGATCAACACTGCTGTAAGCTGAGACAGACCTAACCCCCCCCCCCTCCTTCATCGCATTGAGTAAATGAACCATAAAAGTCCATATTACCTCCCAATGTTTGATATAAAATTTACAAGGGATGCCATCAATGCCTGGTGCCTTCCCCTTACTCATTCCTTGTAGTGCCTCCCACACCTCTGCCTCAGATATAGGCCCACCCATGAGAAGGCGATCATAATCATTTAACTCGCATCGTACTCCTCTCCCCAACTCCTGTATTGCATGCTCACTCACGTCTTTACTTTGCATCTGGAGCTTACTCCATGTTATTATTTTATTATCACACTGGCCGATTCCCACCAAGGCAGGGTGGCCCGAAAAAGAAAAACTTTCACCATCATTCACTCCATCACTGTCTTGCCAGAAGGGTGCTTTACACTACAGTTTTTAAACTGCAACATTAACACCCCTCCTTCAGAGTGCAGGCACTGTACTTCCCATCTCCAGGACTCAAGTCCGGCCTGCCGGTTTCCCTGAATCCCTTCATAAATGTTACTTTGCTCACACTCCAACAGCACGTCAAGTATTAAAAACCATTTGTCTCCATTCACTCCTATCAAACACGCTCACGCATGCCTGCTGGAAGTCCAAGCCCCTCGCACACAAAACCTCCTTTACCCCCTCCCTCCAACCCTTCCTAGGCCGACCCCTACCCCGCCTTCCTTCCACTACAGACTGATACACTCTTGAAGTCATTCTGTTTCGCTCCATTCTCTCTACATGTCCGAACCACCTCAACAACCCTTCCTCAGCCCTCTGGACAACAGTTTTGGTAATCCCGCACCTCCTCCTAACTTCCAAACTACGAATTCTCTGCATTATATTCACACCACACATTGCCCTCAGACATGACATCTCCACTGCCTCCAGCCTTCTCCTCGCTGCAACATTCATCACCCACGCTTCACACCCATATAAGAGCGTTGGTAAAACTATACTCTCATACATTCCCCTCTTTGCCTCCAAGGACAAAGTTCTTTGTCTCCACAGACTCCTAAGTGCACCACTCACTCTTTTTCCCTCATCAATTCTATGATTCACCTCATCTTTCATAGACCCATCCGCTGACACGTCCACTCCCAAATATCTGAATACGTTCACCTCCTCCATACTCTCTCCCTCCAATCTGATATTCAATCTTTCATCACCTAATCTTTTTGTTATCCTCATAACCTTACTCTTTCCTGTATTCACCTTTAATTTTCTTCTTTTGCACACCCTACCAAATTCATCCACCAATCTCTGCAGCTTCTCTTCAGAATCTCCCAAGAGCACAGTGTCATCAGCAAAGAGCAGCTGTGACAACTCCCACTTTGTGTGTGATTCTTTATCTTTTAACTCCACGCCTCTTGCCAAGACCCTCGCATTTACTTCTCTTACAACCCCATTTATAAATATATTAAACAACCACGGTGACATCACACATCCTTGTCTAAGGCCTACTTTTACTGGGAAAAAATTTCCCTCTTTCCTACATACTCTAACTTGAGCCTCACTATCCTCGTCAATCCAGGTATTGAAAAATAAGGATTTTGATCTGGCGTGCATTTCGGGTGGGGTGGAGGAGGCTTTGTGGGGTGACAAGCCGTCTGCTTGTGTCTTATGAAGTCAGACACAAAGGCGAAAGGCTACTGAAATTGTGAGTTTAGTGGTGCAGGATGAAGTTGACGGGTATAGTGAGGGACAGGTCTTAACAACAACTGAGGGAATAAGTTTTTATGTCGATACATGGAGAAGAGAGGAATGCAGAGGAGAGAGAGAGATTTTGGGAGATGTTAAGTGAATGTATAGGAGCCTTTGAACCTAGTGAGAGAGTAATTGTGGTAGGGGACCTGAATGCTAAAGTAGGAGAAACTTTTAGAGAGGGTGTGGTAGGTAAGTTTGGGGTGCCAGGTGTAAATGATAATGGGAGCCCTTTGATTGAACTTTGTATAGAAAGGGGTTTAGTTATAGGTAATACATATTTTAAGGAAAAGAGGATAAATAAGTATACACGATATGATGTAGGGCGAAATGACAGTAGTTTGTTGGATTATGTATTGGTAGATAAAAGACTGTTGAGTAGACTTCAGGATGTACATGTTTATAGAGGGGCCACAGATATATCAGATCACTTTCTAGTTGTAGCTACACTGAGAGTAAAAGGTAGATGGGATACAAGGAGAATAGAAGCATCAGGGAAGAGAGAGGTGAAGGTTTATAAACTAAAAGAGGAGGCAGTTAGGGTAAGATATAAACAGCTATTGGAGGATAGATGGGCTAATGAGAGCATAGGCAATGGGGTCGAAGAGGTATGGGGTAGGTTTAAAAATGTAGTGTTAGAGTGTTCAGCAGAAGTTTGTGGTTACAGGAAAGTGGGTGCAGGAGGGAAGAGGAGCGATTGGTGGAATGATGATGTAAAGAGAGTAGTAAGGGAGAAAAAGTTAGCATATGAGAAGTTTTTACAAAGTAGAAGTGATGCAAGGAGGGAAGAGTATATGGAGAAAAAGAGAGAGGTTAAGAGAGTGGTGAAGCAATGTAAAAAGAGAGCAAATGAGAGAGTGGGTGAGATGTTATCAACAAATTTTGTTGAAAATAAGAAAAAGTTTTGGAGTGAGATTAACAAGTTAAGAAAGCCTAGAGAACAAATGGATTTGTCAGTTAAAAATAGGAGAGGAGAGTTATTAAATGGAGAGTTAGAGGTATTGGGAAGATGGAGGGAATATTTTGAGGAATTGTTAAATGTTGATGAAGATAGGGAAGCTGTGATTTCGTGTATAGGGCAAGGAGGAATAACATCTTGTAGGAGTGAGGAAGAGCCAGTTGTGAGTGTGGGGGAAGTTCGTGAGGCAGTAGGTAAAATGAAAGGGGGTACGGCAGCCGGGATTGATGGGATAAAGATAGAAATGTTAAAAGCAGGTGGGGATATAGTTTTGGAGTGGTTGGTGCAATTATTTAATAAATGTATGGAAGAGGGTAAGGTACCTAGGGATTGGCAGAGAGCATGCATAGTTCCTTTGTATAAAGGCAAAGGGGATAAAAGAGAGTGCAAAAATTATAGGGGGATAAGTCTGTTGAGTGTACCTGGTAAAGTGTATGGTAGAGTTATAACTGAAAGAATTAAGAGTAAGACGGAGAATAGGATAGCAGATGAACAAGGAGGCTTTAGGAAAGGTAGGGGGTGTGTGGACCAGGTGTTTACAGTGAAACATATAAGTGAACAGTATTTAGATAAGGCTAAAGAGGTCTTTGTGGCATTTATGGATTTGGAAAAGGCGTATGACAGGGTGGATAGGGGGGCAATGTGGCAGATGTTGCAAGTGTATGGTGTAGGAGGTAGGTTACTGAAAGCAGTGAAGAGTTTTTACGAGGATAGTGAGGCTCAAGTTAGAGTATGTAGGAAAGAGGGAAATTTTTTCCCAGTAAAAGTAGGCCTTAGACAAGGATGTGTGATGTCACCGTGGTTGTTTAATATATTTATAAATGGGGTTGTAAGAGAAGTAAATGCGAGGGTCTTGGCAAGAGGCGTGGAGTTAAAAGATAAAGAATCACACACAAAGTGGGAGTTGTCACAGCTGCTCTTTGCTGATGACACTGTGCTCTTGGGAGATTCTGAAGAGAAGCTGCAGAGATTGGTGGATGAATTTGGTAGGGTGTGCAAAAGAAGAAAATTAAAGGTGAATACAGGAAAGAGTAAGGTTATGAGGATAACAAAAAGATTAGGTGATGAAAGATTGAATATCAGATTGGAGGGAGAGAGTATGGAGGAGGTGAACGTATTCAGATATTTGGGAGTGGACGTGTCAGCGGATGGGTCTATGAAAGATGAGGTGAATCATAGAATTGATGAGGGAAAAAGAGTGAGTGGTGCACTTAGGAGTCTGTGGAGACAAAGAACTTTGTCCTTGGAGGCAAAGAGGGGAATGTATGAGAGTATAGTTTTACCAACGCTCTTATATGGGTGTGAAGCGTGGGTGATGAATGTTGCAGCGAGGAGAAGGCTGGAGGCAGTGGAGATGTCATGTCTGAGGGCAATGTGTGGTGTGAATATAATGCAGAGAATTCGTAGTTTGGAAGTTAGGAGGAGGTGCGGGATTACCAAAACTGTTGTCCAGAGGGCTGAGGAAGGGTTGTTGAGGTGGTTCGGACATGTAGAGAGAATGGAGCGAAACAGAATGACTTCAAGAGTGTATCAGTCTGTACTCACAGAAACAAAACTCACCAGAATAATAACAGATTCAATCTTTCCATCCGGATATCAAATCTTCAGGAAAGACAGAGGGAGGAGAGGGGGAGGAGGAGTTGCACTGCTCATTAAAAACCAGTGGGGTTTTGAGAAAATGGAAGGAATGGATGGCATGGGCGAAAGGGACTACTTAGTAGGAACAATCCAATCTGAGGACATAAGGTGATAATTGCAGTAATGTACAACCCACCACAGAACTGCTGGAGGCCAAGAGAAGAATACGACGAGAGCAACAGAGCAATGATCAACACACTAGCCGAGGTGGCCAGGAGAGCACACATGGGGGGAGCAAAGTTACTAGTTATGGGTGATTTCAATCACAAGGAGATTGACTGGGAAAACCTGGAGCCCCATGGGGGTCCCGAAACATGGAGAGCCAAGATGATGGATGTGGTACTGGAGAACCTCATGCATCAACATGTTAGAGACACTACCAGAGAGAGAGGAGAGGATGAACCAGCAAGGTTGGACCTTGTATTCACCATGAGTAGTTCGGACATCGAGGGTATCATGTATGAAAGGCCCCTGGGAGCTAGTGATCATGTGGTTCTGTGCTTCGACTACATAGTTGAGCTCCAAGTGGAGAGAGTAGCAGGAATAGGCTGGGAAAAACCAAACTACAAAAGGGGGAACTACTCAGGCATGAGGAACTTCCTTCAAGACATTCAGTGGGAGAGGGAACTGACAGGAAAACCAGTACAAGAAATGATGGACTATGTAGCAACAAAAGGCAAGGAGGCAGAGGAGAGGTTTGTTCCCAAGGGAAACAGAAATAATGGGAAGAACAGAACGAGTCCTTGGTTCACCCAAAGGTGTAGGGAGGCAAAAACTAGGTGTACTAGAGAATGGAAAAGGTACAGAAGACAGAGAACTCAGGAAAGTAAAGAAATCAGCCGAAGAGCCAGAAACGAATATGCACAGATAAGAAGGGAGGCTCAGAGACAATATGAAAATGACATAGCATCAAAAGTAAAGACTGACCCGAAGCTGTTGTACAGCCACATCAGGAGGAAGACAACAGTCAAGGACCAGGTAATCAGACTGAGGAAGGGTGATGGGGAATTCACAAGAAACGACCGAGAGGTATGTCAGGAACTCAACACAAGATTAAAAGAGGTATTTACAGTGGAAACCAGTAGGACTCCAAGAAATCAGAACAGGGGGCACACCAGCAAGTGCTGGATGAGGTACATATAACCAAGGAGGAGGTGAAGAAGCTGCTATGCGAACTTGACACCTCAAAGGCGGTGGGACCAGACAACATCTCTCCATGGGTCCTTAAAGAGGGAGCAGAGATATTGTGTGAGCCATTAACAAAGATCTTCAACACATCATTTGAAACTGGGCAACTCCCTGAGGTATGGAAAATGGCAAATGTAGTCCCAATTTTTAAAAAGGGAGACAGACATGAGGCACTAAACTACAGACCTGTATCACTAACGTGTATAGTATGCAAGATCATGGAGATCACCAGGAGGAGAGTGGTGGGGCACCTGGAAAGAAACAAGTGTATAATTGACAACCAGCACGGTTTCAGGGAAGGAAAATCCTGTGTCACAAACCTACTAGAGTTTTATGACAAGGTGACAGAAGTAAGACAAGAGAGAGAGGGGTGGATCGACTGCGTATTTTTGGACTGCAAGAAGGCTTTCGACACAGTTCCTCACAAGAGGTTACTGCAAAAGCTAGAGGACCAGGCACACATAACAGGAAAGGCACTGCAATGGATCAGAGAATATCTGACAGGGAGGCAACAGCGAGTCATGGTACACGACGAGGTGTCAGAGTGGGCGCCTGTGACAAGCGGGGTTCCACAGGGGTCAGTCCTAGGACCTGTGCTGTTCTTGGTATACGTGAATGACATAACGGAAGGGATAGACTCAGAAGTGTCCTTGTTTGAGACGATGTGAAGTTAATGAGAAGAATCGAATCGGACGAGGATCAGGCAGGACTACAAAGAGATCTGGACAGGCTACAAGCCTGGTCCAGCAACTGGCTCCTTGAATTTAACCCTGCCAAGTGCAAAGTCATGAAGATTGGGGAAGGGCAAAGAAGACCGCAGACACAATATAGTTTAGATGGCCAAAGACTGCAAACCTCACTCAAGGAAAAAGATCTGGGGGTGAGTATAACACCGAGCATATCTCCTGAGGCGCACATCAATCAGATAACTGCTGCAGCATACGGGCTCCTGGCAAACCTACGGATAGCGTTCCGATACCTCAGTAAGGATTCGTTTAAGACTCTGTACACCATCTACGTCAGGCCCATACTGGAGTATGCAGCACCAGTTTTGAATCCACACCTAGTCAAGCACGTCAAGAAATTAGAGAAAGTGCAAAGGTTTGCAACAAGACTAGTCCCAGAGCTACGGGGATTGTCCTATGAAGAAAGGTTGAGGGAAATCGGCCTGACGACACTGGAGGCCAGGAGGGTCAGGGGAGACATGATAACGACATATAAAATACTGCGTGGAATAGACGAGGTGGACAAAGACGGGATGTTCCAGAGATGGGACACAGACAGAAGAGGTCACAATTGGAAATTGAAGACTCAGATGAATCAAAGGGATGTTAGGAAGTATTTCTTCAGTCATAGAGTAGTCAGGCCATGGAATAGCCTAGAAAGTGATGTGGTGGAGGCAGGAACCATACATAGTTTTAAGGCGAGGTATGATAGAGCTCATGGGGCAGGGAGAGAGAGGACCTAGTAGCAATCAGCGAAGAGGCGGGGCCAGGAGCTGTGACTCGACCCCTGCAACCACAAATAGGTGAGTACAAATAGGTGAGTACACACGCACGCACGCACGCACACACGCCTTTACTAGGCGAGAACACACATACACACACACACACACACTCACGGATGCACACACACACACACACACCTTTAATAGGCGAATACACACACACACACACACACACACACACACACACACCTTTACTAGGCGAGTATACACACACACACACACACACACACACACCTTTGCTAGGCGAGTATATACACACACACACACACACACACACACACACCCGTAAGGCACCCCGGTATCAAGCAGTCACTCTACCCTCATCCTTCTCTTCCCCTCCCCCACCTCCCCTCCCCTTCTAATCCCATCACACACACACACCTCCCCGGTTTCCAGGGGTCACTCTACCATCATCCTTCTCTCCCCCTCCCCCTCCCCCATTAATCCCATCCCTCTCTCTCCCACACATGCACACACACATACACAAGCACACATACACTTGATGCATACACATACTCCCCTTTCCCCTAACCACCTCTCCCCCTCCCCCTAGCCACCTACCCCTTCCCCAAACCATCTAACCCCTTCCCCCAAACCATCTATCCCCCTCCCCCAACCATCTCTCTCCCTCCAATAACCATCCTCTCCCTCCCCCATAACCATCCATCCCCCTTTCCCTAACCATCTATTCCCCTCCCCTAACCATCTCTCCCCCTTCCTTCTGTGGTGCAATGGGGCAACGAAGAACTAGGATGAGAGCCAAGGGCCTGACTGACAAATCTGGGAAAGAGGATTGGGAGGCAGAGCTCAAAAAAAGGGAGGAAGACTGGGGAAGGAGGCTAGATGAGCTTGCAAGGAGGATGGAGGAGAGGTTAGCTGCAGAGAGCAGAAAGTGGGAGCAGTATGCCACAGTAGCAGAAGCCAAGATACAGAGAATAGAAGAGGAGCTGAGAAATCTGAAACAACCTAGAGATAAAGATAATAGAGAAGTAGCATCAGCAATGTTTACATCAGACACAAAGTGTCTGGAGGGAGCATGGAAGCTAAACTGTATGCAAAGGTCCTGTCAAACCCACATGGGGCCAAAACAAAGACAGGGAGCACACTAGGACAGTATGAGAGGTCGGAAGACATTGAAGGAACTAGGACATATGCAGGGACTTTACCAGACACTTGTGGTGGCCAGGAACAGGTGAGCAGGAAGGACAAACCAATGAGCATAGGGGCCACAGCTAGGGAAGGGATTGAAGGAAGGAACACTCCATGGGAAGGAACTAAAACACCTCAGAGGATGCAGTGGGAGTCACAGTGGGAGGTGGAAAGGGAGAGATCAGTTTTTGTCTATGGACTAGACGAAGCTGAAGGGGAAACCTATGATGAAAGAAAACAGGAGGAGAAGAAAGCGATTGAAGGTATCATGAAGGTGATAGGCGAGGGAGACATGACCCAGGTGGCAAATTTTTTGGAGAATCGGATGGTTTACAAAGAGAAGGAAATGGCCTCTCAAAGCAATTTTCAAGGCAGAATCAACTCAAACCATGATCCTGCAGGAGAAAGCACGGCTGACAGGCAAACAGGAGTTCAAGAGTGTGTACCTTGATCGAGACAGAACACAGGAGGAAAGGATGATACTGAAAGAGAGAGTGCAAAAACGAAAGAAGGAATGGGAGGAAACGACAAAGAGCAGAATAACCCAGGCACAGGTGGAAGGGCAAGCACACTCCCCCGAAACACCTGCAGATGGACTCCATCCACGACACCCCCAAGGCAACTGAACAATCTAAACCAACAATCACACACCGATCCCTCTGTTCCCACCCTCTGCACCACGAACCCTACCCCTACAGCAAGCCCCTGTGGGAGCTCTTCCTCCACCTCCACTGCAACCCCCTACAGGCCCTCACCAGGGCTCCTGCTCTCCCAACCCCAGTAATCCTCCCAGACCACAGTTACAGTATTAAAACAGAAGTTGATGGTTTGGTACACAAATGCGGATGGATTAACGAATAAATATGAGGGGTGGCATGAAAGAATCAATGAGAAGTCACCAGACATCATAGCAGTTACAGAAACAAAACTCACTGAGACAATAACAGATGCAATCTTCCCACCAGGATATCAGATCATGAGGAAAGATAGAAGGGGCAGAGGGAGAGGAAGGGTTGCTCTGCTCATAAAAACCGATGGAAATTCGAGAAAATGGGAGGCATAGACGAGACAGGAGAAAAGGACTACATAGTAGGTACACTTCAGTCTGGGGAGCACAAGGTGGTCATTGCAGTGATGTATAATCCACCACAGAAGTGTGGGAAGCCAAGAGAGGAATATGAAGAGAGCAACAGAGCAATGGTGGACACACTTGCTGAGGTGGCAAGAAGAGCTCACTCCAGCAGAGCAAAGTTGCTGGTTATGGGTGATTTCAACCACAGGGAGATTGACTTGGAGAACCTGGAGCCACATGGGGGTCCCAAAACATGGAAAGCCAAGATGTTGTATGTGGTGCTGGAAAACCTCATGTGCCAACATGTTAAGGACACTACCAGAGTGAGAGGGGAGGACGAACCAGCAAGATTGGACCTTGTGTTCACCCTGGGCAGTTCAGACATTGAGGACATCACATATGAGAGTACCCAAGGAGCAAGTGACCACGTGGTTCTGTGCTTTGAATACATAGTAGAGTTGCAAGTGGAGAGAGTAACAGGAGTTGAATGGGAAAAGTCAGACTATAAAAGAGGGGACTACATACGTTTGAGGAACTTCCTGCAGGAGGTTCCATGGACAGAGAACTGGCAGGAAAGCCAGTAAATAAAATGATGGAATATGTAACAAAAAATGCAAGGAGGCAGTAGAAAGGTTTATTCACAAGGGCTACAGAAACAATGGGAAGACCAGAACAAGCCCCTGGGTTACCCGACGGTGCAAGGAGGCAAAACTAAGTGCAGTAGAGAATGGAAAAAGTACAGAAATCAGGGAACACATGAAAATAGGGAGATTAGTCGCAGAACCAGGAACGAGTATGCACAGGTAAGGAGGGAGGCCCAGCGACAGTATGAAAATAACATAGCATCGAAAGTCAAGACTGACCCGAAACTGTTGTATAGCCACATCAGGAGGAAGACAACGGTCAAAGACCAGGTGATCAGACTGAGGACAGAAGGTGGAGAACTCACAAGAAATGATTAGGAGGTATGTGAGGAGCTAAACAGGAGATTTAAGGAAGTTTTTACAGTAGAGACAGGAAGGGCTCTGGGAAGAGAGCACAGAAGGAAACATCAAGAGGGAATATACCAACAAGTGTTGGATGACATACGAACAACTGAGGAGGAGGTGCAGAAGCTGCTAAGTGACCTTGATACTTCAAAGACGATGAGACCGGACATCTCCCCGTGGGTCCTTAGAGAAGGAGCAGAGATGCTGTGTGTGCCCCTAACCACAATCTTCAACACATCCCCTGAAACTGGGCAACTACCTGACATATGGAAGATGGCAAATGTAGTCACCATATTTAAGAAAGGAGACAGAAACGAGGCCCTAAACTACAGACCTGTGTCTCTGACATGTATAATATGCAAAGTCATGGAGAAGATTATCAGGAGGAGAGTGGTGGAACACCTGGAATGGAACAAGATTATAAAAGAAAACCAGCATGGATTCATGGAAGGCAAATCCTGTGTCACAAACCTCCTGGAGTTTTATGAAAAGGTAACAGAAGTAAGACACGAGAGAGAGGGGTGGGTTGATTGCGTTTTCCTGGACTGCAGGAAGGCATTTGACACAGTTCCTCACAAGAGTTTAGTGCAGAAGCTGGAGGATCAGGCACATATAACAGGGAGGGCACTGCAATGGATCAGGGAATATCTGACAGGGAGGCAACAACGAGTCATGGTACGTGAAGAGGTATCACAGTGGGCGCCTGTTACGAGCGGGGTTCTACAGGGGTCAGTTCTAGGACCAGTGCTATTTTTGATATATGCGAACGACATGATGGAAGGAATAGACTCTGAAGTGTCCCTATTCACAGATGATGTGAAGCTGATGAGAAGAATTAAATCGGATGAGGATGAGGCAGGACTGCAAAGAGACCTGGACAGGCTGGACACGTGGTCCAGAAACTGGCTTCTCGAATTCAACCCTGCCAAATGCAAAGTCATGAAGATAGGGGAGGGGCAAAGAAGACCCCAGACAGAGTATAGGCTAGGTGGACAAAGACTACAGACCTCACTCAGGGAGAAAGATCTTTTGGTGACCATAACACCGAGCACATCACCTGAGGCACACATCAACCAAATAACTGCTGCAGATATTCGGGCACCTGGCAAACCTGAGAATAGCGTTCCGATACCGTAATAAGGAATCGTTCAAGACACTGTACACTGTGTATGTTAGGCCTATACTGGAGTATGCAGCACCAGTCTGGAACCCACACCTGGTCAAGCACGTTAAGAAGTTAGAGAAAGTACAAAGGTTTGCAACAAGGCTAGTTCCAGAGCTCAGGGAAATGTCGTACGAGGAAAGGTTGAGGGAAATCGGGTTGACGACACTGGAGGACAGAAGGGTCAGGGGAGACATGATAATGACATACAAGATACTGCGGGGAATAGACAAGGTGGACAGAGACAGGATGTTCCACAGAAGGGACACAGAAACAAGGGGTCACAATTGGAAGCTGAAGACTCAGACGAGTCACAGGGACGTTAGGAAGTATTTCTTCAGTCATAGAGTCGTCAGGAAGTAGAATAGCCTAGCAAGTGAAGTAGTGGAGGCAGGAACCATACATAGTTTTAAGAAGAGGTATGACAAAGCTCAGGAAGCAGAGAGGGAGAGGACCTAGTAGCAATCAGTGAGGAGGCGGGGCCAGGAGCTGAGTCTCGACCCCTGCAACCACAATTAGGTGAGTACAATTAGGTGAGCACACACATACATTTTCTTGGACTGCAAGAAGGCATTTGACACAGTTCCACACAAGAGATTAGTGCAAAAAACTGGAGGACCCAGCAGGGATAACAGGGAAGGCACTACAATGGATCAGGGTATACTTGTCAGGAAGACAGCAGCGAGTCATAGTACGTTGCGAGGTGTCAGAGTGGGCACCTGTGACCAGCGGGGTCCCACAGGGGTCAGTTCTAGGACCAGTGCTGTTTCTGGTATTTGTGAACGACATGACATAAGGAATAGACTCCGAAGTGTCCCTGCTTGCAGATGACGTGAAGCTGATGAAAAGAATTCATTCGATCGAAGACCAGGCAGAACTACAAAGGGATCTGGACAGGCTGCAGACCTGGTCCAGCAATTGGCTCCTGGAGTTCAACCCCACCAAGTGCAAAGACATGAAGATTGGGGAAGGGCAAAGAAGACCATAGATGGAATACAGTCTAGGGGGCCAGAAACTACAAACCTCACGCAAGGAAAAAGATCTTGGGGTGAGTATAACACCAAGCACATCTCCTGAAGCACACATCAACCAAATAACTGCTGCAGCATATGGGAGCCCACCAAACCTCAGAACAGCATTCCGACATCTTAATAAGGAATCGTTCAGGTTTCTGTACACCGTGTACGTTAGGCCCATATTGGAGTATGCGGCACCAGTCTGGAACCCACACCTAGCCAAGCACGTAAAGAAACTAGAGAAAGTGCAAAGGCTTGCAACAAGACTAGTCCCAGAGCTAAAAGGTATGTCCTACGAGGAGAGGTTATTGGAAATTAACCTGACGACACTGGAGGACAGGAGAGATAGGGGGGACATGAAAACGACGTACAAAATACTGAGAGGAATTGACAAGGTGGACAAAGACAGGATGTTCCAAAGATGGGACACAGCAACAAGGGGACACTGTGAAGGAAAAGTTCAACAGATAGGAGTAGCGAGCGAGTATATGGTAACGATAGTTTGATTGCCTGCTGCTTGTTAAGGTAGGGTCAGTCTAGCTCCCGCTATCCCCCCCTTTTTCCCCGCCCCGAAAGGTGACGTGTGGGGCTCCCGCCAAACAGTAATCACTCGACTCACAGCTCCCAGCACAACTGTAAGTAAAAGCCTCTGCTCCTATTCTAGTGGATATATTGGTTGAAAGTTTCACTTTTGACCAATAATAAAATTAATCCTTTCAGTCTTAAGTTCCACATGAGACTTTTATATAATTACCACTTCTTTTAGGTATTGTGCTTATCATGGAGAATGATTTCTTAAGCAGTGGGTAACTTGTCTCTCTTTCCAGCTTGGAATGACAGCTCGGGTCATATGCCAACCAACAAAAAGTGTTGAAGGAGACAGACTGAAAAAGTCCTGAGACGTCACTTTGTAATCTACCTACCTGATTACGTGTAGTCAACTGGCAGGCTACTTCCCCTCATCTTTGCAGTGGTGAAGAACCTGCATTCCTATCATCTGGACAGACTATTCAAGGCTATAGACTCTGTGAAGAACTAGTCGTTGTGTTGTCACCAACACCTGTGAGCCCACCCCCCCCACATCAACAGTAACGGCTACAATTTCTACAAGATCGTGTCAACCTCCAACAGACACCCCAGTATAACTACATATTAGCGTTGAATTCAAATGTCATTATTATTAAATATTCGCCGGTATTCTCCCGGCCCGGGCCTTTTCCAAGTGGTGGCCCGGCCTTGGCTCCCTCTCTAGGGAGTGTCTGAGACCTAAGTCTCCCATGGGAGGAGGCACAAGTACCTCCTCATCTTTGGGACTAACTGTCCCCAGGCCTAGCCACAAGCTAGGCCTCTCTGGTCTGCCATCCCCGCCACAAGGGGGCAAATGGGAATGACAGTCTTATGAGCTAAAGGCTCGGGCTCAGGCACCTACCCTACCCTAGAAAGGTTAGGCATGGTGTCGATCTTCAAATGTCATTTTTTCATATCATTTTTTTTAATTTTTCTTTTAAATAGGATACACCTTCATGTTTCAATGTTTTATCTTTGCATTACTAAATGATAAAGTGTTTATCTTTGTGAATTATTATTTCTTTTTCTATTTATTAATTTTCCTGAGGAGGAGCCAGCCTTGGTAACACAGACTGAAGTTGTTACAGGGCTGAGTAAGCCTTCACAAGTGGCGACCTTGCCAGGATCAACTCGACTGAATCAAGAATCAACTCCATCTCGAATCTACCATTGAAACTTCAATGCCGCATACCACAGACAGTTACCACCAGCCATGAGTAATCATTCTCTATGGTAGGACTACAGTACAGGTATTTAAAAGATTTGGTGATTGTTATAGTCTCAATTTATTGTAAGTCAAGTCAAGGCAGGATATACTAGTTAATTCTCTCACCTTTATTCTTGAGCTTGAAACGATTTGGAGGAATAGACTCTAGGGACCCGAGATTTTCCAGTGACAAGTTATTTCATTGAGCTCTATTTATTATATCAAGGGAACTGTTGTAGGACACTCTTGATTTGTTGGTGAGAAGATTGGATGGTCAAGCGACCCCATTCAACTTACTGTTTGCTCGGAGCCGGCATAGAACCCTCCATTTTCATTCACACATACTGTTTAATCGAAGCAGGGATCAAACCCTCCGATTTATTTACAGTTTGAGCAGAGCAGGAATTGAACCCTCCGTTTTCTTTGATACATCCGTTTCATTTCCCCCTGGTAGTTTAAGTTATTCTTGCAAGTATGGAGGAATACCAGTTTTGGATGAACACTGGAAGTAAGTTAGGAATAACAGGGAAAAATTTAGAATCTTTCATTAGTGCTAAGATCCAGGAAAGAATTGAAAGAGAGAATTGAGAGAGAAGAGAGACATTTAGAAAGGGAAAGACAGGAGAAAAAGGAGAGAGATCGAATTGAAAGAGAAAACCAATATAGACAGTTAGAGAGAGAGAGAAGACAAAAAGGAGCGTGATAGACTTGATCGTTAGGAGAGAGCTAAAGTACGTGAGGAACAAGTTAAATTAAGAGAACTTGAGGAAAGAGCAAAGGACAGAGAAGTTGAGGAAAGAGCTAGAGAACATGAGTTAAGAGAGAGAGAAAAAGATCGCGAGCTCGAAAAATCTCGCCTTGAATTAGAGAATAAAAAGTTAACTTTTACACAACAACAATTAGAGGAAGGAGTAATTGAACATCATGCAGCTAGTGCACATATCCCAACACCTAATTTACCTCCCTTCACAGAGGGTGAAGACATTACTTCATACATTATCAGGTTTGAAAATACCGCTACCCTCTGTGAATGGCCTGCTGACACCTGGGCTACCAGGTTAGGAATGTTATTTTCTGGTACAGCTTTGAATATCTATGCAACTTTGTCGCAGGATATCATATGTAATTATAACCTACTGAAGAAGGCAATCCTTAAAGCATATAAAAAACCACAAATTCTTATTGGAAAGATTTCAGGTATGCCACCTTACAGCATGGCCATAACTTTCAACAGTTACAGGTAACACTCTTTCGTTTGTTCGACTTTTGGATAAGGAGTTCAGGAATTGATCAGTTATGAATCTCTTAGAGACTTCATGGTTGCTGACCATTTCCTGACAGCTCTCCCTCACCAGATACGAACATTCATTAGAGAACGTAACCTGATTAAAGCTGAGGAAGTTGCTGAGGCCGCTGACTTGTATGCTGATGCTCACAATTCCTATAAAGACCTAAAGGGATAGAACCCTAAGGGCAAGAGTTCACCAGATCTTAAGAAATCAAAGCCTCTAGTGGAAAGTAAACTGACGTCTTTTATTCCAGTTTGTCATTTATGTGGTGTTAAGGGACATAAACGTCCCGATTGTCCTTCTAAGAAAGTGCAAAAAGTTGGAAGTTGTTTTAAAGACTGTAATGACCAGGCACCCTTCTGTTCAGGAACAGTTAATGGTATAAAAGTCTCAGACATATTACGTGACACTGGATGTACGTGCATCGTAATTTCGGACAAACTGTTCCCTTACTTTAAAACCTTTCGTGTGTCCTCTATTCTTTCAGACTACTTGGGTCGTGAAAATACTTTCCCAACAATATGTTGTTACTTGAAAACTAAATGGTTCACCAGTTGGATTTGGTACTAGCCCCAATTACTTGTTCTATAATAGTGGGTAACGTTAAGGGGAGATTCAGAGTTGCCATTCTTCCTTCGGAGGCTGATCTTTCGTCACCATGCCATTCTTCCTTCGGAGGCTGATCTTTCGTCACCACCCGTGGACCTAATTTTTCCAGCTCCTCTTCCTTGCAAGTTAAATAAGCCCCTTAACAATTCCGCACCGAAAGCTGCATTGTCTCGTACTGTTCATTTGGGGGTAGAAACAGATGATACTGATCTCGATAGTGAGGTAGCAGGATCACCTGTCCACTCGTCAGGTGAAAGTAAGGGCATTGCCTCCGGCACTCTCAATGTCTTGACTAAGGCTCAGACCATAACCCCGGCTTCTCCTACCTCCTCTTCTCCCACCGTAAGTCCTTTTATTTTCCCAGATTTTATGTCCAAGGATGACTTTGTCAATTTACAGCGCGATTGCCGTTCACTTCGGGATTGTCATTATCAAGCTTTTAACAACAAAGTTATCCACGGGAGATACGTATCTCATAAGTTCGAATATATTAATGATATCTTATATAAATCTGTATTTAAATCTCATTCTTCAGCGATAGATTATTCCCTCCTTGTTGTTCCTAAACCATGTCGAGAGACTGTTCTTCAAATGGCTCATGATTTGCCAGTGGCCAAACAGTTGGCTCATCGTAAGACGTGGCATAAACTCAAGCACACTTATTTTTGGCCTAGCATGTACTCTCAGGTTACAAAGAAGTATAGTTCTTGCAATAGGTGTCAGGTGCTTGCTGCACAAACTACACACTCCTAGTTCCTGTATATTTATTAAATCTAAAACTTCCCTCCTGCAGAAACGAGATACTCCACCATTCAAAAGGAATGTTTGGCCCTTGCGTGGGGTATCTCCAAACTGGGAAAAGAATTCATTTTAGACAAATCACAAACCTTTGATATACCTAGAAACTTTTAAGGGAACCAACAGTCGCCTCTTGAGATGGACTCCAAGCTTTTAAGTTCCATATTGTGTATATCAATGGTATATCCAATTATTTCTCTGACTCGTTAAGTCGTGACAGTCAGTAGATTTGGTGCCTTACGCGACTTCGTATTAGAACTATTTCCTCGCCTATTCTTCTTATACTCCTTGACTATAAGTCTTGGTATGGGGGAGTGTGAGGGAAAAGTTCAACAGATAGGAGTAGCGAGCGAGTATATGGTAACGATAGTTTGATTGCCTGCTGCTTGTTAAGGTAGGGTCAGTTTAGCTCCTGCTATCCCCCACCCCCCTTTTTCCCAGCCCCGAAAGGTGACGTGTGGGGCTCCCCCCAAACAGTAATCACTCGACTCAGCTCCCAGCACAACTGTAAGTAAAAGCCTCTGCTCCTATTCTAGTGGATATATTGGTTGAAAGCTTCACTTTTGACCAATAATAACTTAGTTCTTTCAGTCGTAAGTTCCACATGAGACTTTTAGATAATCACCACTTCTTTTAGGTATTGTGCTTATCATGGAGAGTGATTTCTTAAGCAGTGGGTAACCTGTCTCTCTTTCCAGCTTGGAATGACAGCTCAGGTCATCTGCCAACCAACGAAAAGTGTTGAAGGAGACAGACTGAAAAGGTCCTGAGACGTCACTTTGTAATCTACCTACCTGATTACGTGTAGTCAACCCGCAGGCCACTACCACCCTCATCTTTGCAGTGGTGAAGAACCTGCGTTCCAATCGTCTGGGTTGTCACCAACACCTGTGACCCCCCCCCCCACACATCATCAGTAACGGCTACAATTTCTACAAGACGGTGTCAACCTCCACCAGACACCCCAGTATAACTGTACATATTAGCGTTGAATTCAAATGTCATTTTTTCTATTTCATTTTTCATTTTTCTTTCATATAGGATGCACCTTCATGTTTCAATGTTTTATCTTTGCATTACTAAATAATAAAGTATTTATCTTTGTGAATTATTATTTCTTTTTCTATTTATTAATTTTCCTGAGGAGGAGCCAGCCTTGGTAACACAGACTGAAGTTGTTACAGGGCTGAGTAAGCCTTCACAGACGCAGTTGGAAGTTGAAGACACAGATGAATCACAGGGATGTTAGGAAGTACTTCTTCAGCCACAGAGTAGTCAGGAAGTGGAATAGTTTGGGAAGCGATGTAGTGGAGGCAGGATCTATACATAGCTTTAAGCAGGGGTATGATAAAGCTCATGGTTCAGGGAGAGTGACCTAGTAGCGACCAGTGAAGAGGCGGGGCCAGGAGCTTGGACTCGACCCCTGCAACCTCAACTAGGTGAGTACAACTAGGTGAGTACACACACACACACGCGGTTGATAGCAGCCACCACCAGGAACCTCCATTGTTGTGCAGACATCACTTGTCTGTGTGGTTAGTTTTTGGTTAGTGTCTAAAGTCTCAGTGTCTCGCCCTGCTGGTTGTAAGCTATACCATCACTCTCTCCCTAACTTTCAGTGCCAGGAGATAGATAGGGGTAACCCTGATAATGTTTAGTAAATTATCTAAATATCTTCAGAAGAGTTGTGTAGCCTAGTGCCCCCCCCCTTGTCTTTCTGACAGCGACAAGCTAGTAAACGAGTACGTACATATAAACACACCTGTTCACCAGTAATTATTATTATAGTAAATATTAGTATATATTAATAAAGAATTGAGTGAGAAATAATTCTATAATCTTCGAAAAAGTAACGTAGCCTAGTGTGCAAAGATCGGGGCTGGGAGAGTACCGGTGAACCAACAACAACAACAATAGTGTGTTAACGTGACCCCCCCTCTTTTTCAAAGAACAAGCTAGTAAACACACACACAAACAAAAGTGTACACAGTAAATATTACAGTAGTATATATTAGTGTATATTAATAAGAAATTGATTGTGAAATAATTCTATAATCTTCAAAAGAGTAGCGTAGCCTAGTGTGATATATGAACACCCCCTTTTTTTAAGACAAAGACAAAAGCACACGCACACACACGTACACACCCATACACACACATACACATACATACACACATACATACACACACACATACACACATACACACATACACATACACACACATATACATACATAAATACACACACACACACACACACACACACACACACACACACACACACATACACAAACCTAACCTAACACATTAGCTCATTTTTACACATTTTTACGATAAGCTGAAGCAGGTAGAACATCCCAACAGGATAAAAACAAAATGGGATGTCAAAAGGGAGGACGTAAAGGCAAGGGAACCGATGATGGCTGGCCACAAAAGGAAGAATGGGTAGAACCGCTTAAGAAGAAAATGGAACAAGAATGGGAGAAAAGGTTAAACGAGCTTTGCAATAACATGTTAGAGCAAATATCTGCATAGAGCAAGAAGTGGGAATCATGAGCTGTAGTAACTGAGGCAAAGATACAGAGATTGGAGGAAGAAATGGATGTGCTGAAGCAGGAACTAAAGAGGAGGTCCGAAAGGAGCAAGATGACTGAAATGGGAACATCAGCAGGCAGCGAGAGGACTGAAGGAGAGGATGGAGCTAAGTCTTTTGCAGCAGTAATATCAGGCCATCATGGTGTCTGGGAGATGATTAGGGAAACAGCAAAGGAGATGCTTAAATCAGATCCAGAGATACAGAGGGAAAAGAAATGGGAAGAGGAGAGGGAGAGGTCAATAATTATTCGTGGGTTTCAGGAGGCTGAAGGGCAGACCTATGATGAAAGAAAGCATTGGGAGAAAACAGAGATTAAGAACATCATTGCAATAACAGGAGAGAGAGGGACATGTCTCAGGTAGAAATTTTTCACAGACTTGGGGGGGGTATTCGAGGGAAAAAAATCGACCAATCAGATTGACATTCAAGACAGATGTGGTAGGGAACAGGATACTACAACAGAAATCACTGTTAAAGGACTCTCCAGATTATCAAAAAGTGTTCCTCAATCGAGAAAGAACACAAAAGGAAAGGGAACAACTGAAAGTGAGAGCAAGACAAAACCAGTAGAAGGAAAGAGAGACAGGACAGGCAACGACAGACAGGAAAGCTCAGCCTTTGGGGGAACATCAAACACAAATGCTTTCAGAAATCTCTCAACCCCTGTCACCACATATCCAAACACAGTAAACAGAAACTAACCTCACTCCATAGCCACCACCCCCCTATGCACTAATTCCACAGTCATAACAGCCTTCCATAATATTGTACCCTGCCTTCCACCCTCCCAGCCTGCACCTTCCTCTTCTATCTCCCAAAATACAGTAATGGAAAGGAAGCTAAAGGTATGGTACACCAATGCAGATGGAATAACAAATAAGAGTGAAGAGTGGTAAGAACACATCATTGATGCATCACCTGACATCATAGTACTAACAGAGACAAAACTTACAGGGATGATAACATGCAATTTTTCCACGAGGATATCAGATTATGAAGAAAGACAGAGAGAACAGAGGAGGGGGAAGAGTAGCATTGCTCATAAAAAACCAGTGGAGTTTTGAGGAGATGGGAGAAATGGAAAGAAGGAAAACAGACGACTTCATTGAAGGAACACTTCAGACTGGGGGTCCAAAGGTGATGATAACAGCGATGTATAACCCACCACTTAACAGCAGGAGAACAAGAGAAGAGTATGATGTGTGCAATAAGGTAATGGTGGATACACTAGCTGAAGTGGCCAGGAGGGCTCATATGGGTAGGACAAAATTGCTTATAATGGGGATTTCAGTCATAAAGAGATTGACTGGGAAAACCTAGAGCCACATGGGGGACCAGAAACATGGAGGAGTAAGATGTTAGAGACTGTATTGGAGAACTTCATGCACCAACATATTAGGGATACAACCAGAGAGAGAGTAGAGGATGTTGCAGCAAGGTTGAATCTCATATTCACCTTGAATAGGTCATACATAGGAGATATCACTCACGAAAGACCCCTTGGCACTAGTGATCATGATGTTCTGAGTTTTGAATATCTTGTAGAATTAACAGTGGAGAATGCAGCAGCACGAGAACAAAGAGAGAAACCGAACTTCAAAAAAGGGGACTACACAGGAATGAGAAGTTTCCTTCATGAAGTGCAGTGCGAAAGACAGTAAGTGAAATGATGGAAATAGTGACCACTAAGTGCAGGGAGGCAGAGGTAAGGTTCATGCCAAAGGGCAACAGAAAAAATGGTATGACCAGAGTGAACCCATGGTTTAATTGGAGGTGTAAGAGGCCAAAGCCAAGTGTGCTAGAGCATGGAAAAGGACTCAAGAAAACAAGGAGCTGAGCAGAAAAACCAGAAACGAATATGCAGGGATGAGGAGAGAGGCCCAGAGGCAATACAAGAATGACATAGCATCAAAAGCCAAATCTGAACCAAAGTGGTTATGCAGTCACATTAGGAGAAAAACAACAGTCAAGGACCAGATAATCAGGCTGAGGAAAGAAGGAGGGGAGCTCACAAAGAGTGACCAAGAAGGATGTGATGAACTAAACAAAAGATTTAGAGAAGTATTCACAATAGAGTCAGGAATGCTTCCAGCAAACTGTAGAGGTAGGATGCACCAGCAGGTGCTGGTCACAATACACATAACCAAGGTAGAGATGAAGAAACTGCTAGAAATGTGTAGAATTTTTAACACATACTTCCTCTCAGTTTTTACACAGGAGGATACCAGCGATATTCCAGTAATGATAAATTATGTAGAACAGGACGATAATAAACTGTGCACTATTAGGGTCACAAGTGACATGGTCCTTAGGCAAATAGATAAATTAAAACCTAACAAATCCCCAGGCCCTGATGAACTGTATGCAAGGGTTCTAAAGGAATGTAAAGAGGAGCTTAGCACACCTTTGGCTAATCTTTTCAACATATCACTACAAACTGGCATGGTGCCAGATAAGTGGAAAATGGCAAATGTGATACCTATTTTCAAAACAGGTGACAGGTCCTTAGCTTCGAACTATAGACCAATAAGCCTAACCTCCATAGTGGGAAAATTTATGGAATCAATAATTGCCGAGGCAGTTCGTAGCCACCTTGAAAAGCATAAATTAATCAACGAATCTCAGCATGGTTTTACAAAGGGGCGTTCCTGCCTTACGAATTTATTAACTTTTTTCACTAAGGTATTTGAGGAGGTAGATCATGGTAATGAATATGATATTGTGTATATGGACTTCAGTAAGGCTTTTGACAGGGTCCCACATCAGAGACTATTGAGGAAAATTAAAGCACATGGAATAGGAGGAGAAATTTTTTCCTGGATAGAGGCATGGTTGACAAATAGGCAGCAGAGAGTTTGCATAAATGGGGAGAAATCAGAGTGGGGAAGCGTCACGAGCGGTGTTCCACAGGGGTCAGTGTTGGGCCCCCTGCTGTTCACAATCTACATAAACGACATAGATGAGGGCATAAAGAGCGACATCGGCAAGTTTGCCGATGACACCAAAATAGGCCGTCGAATTCATTCTGACGAGGACATTCGAGCACTCCAGGAAGATTTGAATAGACTGATGCAGTGGTCGGAGAAGTGGCAGATGCAGTTTAATATAGACAAATGCAAAGTTCTAAATGTTGGACAGGACAATAACCATGCCACATATAAACTAAATAATGTAGATCTTAATATTACGGATTGCGAAAAAGATTTAGGAGTTCTGGTTAGCAGTAATCTGAAACCAAGACAACAGTGCATAAGTGTTCGCAATAAAGCTAATAGAATCCTTGGCTTCATATCAAGAAGCATAAATAATAGGAGTCCTCAGGTTGTTCTTCAACTCTATACATCCTTGGTTAGGCCTCATTTAGATTATGCTGCACAGTTTTGGTCACCGTATTACAGAATGGATATAAATTCTCTGGAAAATGTACAAAGGAGGATGACAAAGATGATCCCATGTATCAGAAACCTTCCCTATGAGGATAGACTAAGGGCCCTGAAACTGCACTCTCTAGAAAGACGTAGAATTAGGGGGGATATGATTGAGGTTTATAAGTGGAAGACAGGAATAAATAAAGGGGATGTAAATAGTGTGCTGAAAATATCTAGCCTAGACAGGACTCGCAGCAATGGTTTTAAGTTGGAAAAATTCAGATTCAGGAGGGATATAGGAAAGTACTGGTTTGGTAATAGAGTTGTGGATGAGTGGAACAAACTCCCAAGTACCGTTATAGAGGCCAGAACGTTGTGTAGCTTTAAAAATAGGTTGGATAAATACATGAGTAGATGTGGGTGGGTGTGAGTTAGACGTGATAGCTTGTGCTACCAGGTCGGTTGCCGTGTTCCTCCCTTAAGTCAATGTGACCTGACCTGACTAGGTTGGGTGCATTGGCTTAAGCCGGTAGGGACTTGGACCTGCCTCGCATGGGCCAGTAGGCCTTCTGCAGTGTTCCTTCGTTCTTATGTTCTTATGTTCTTATAGACGAAATCGATACCACAGAGGCGGTGTGCCCAGATAACATATCTCCATGGATACTGAGAGAGTGAGCAGAGGAACTGTGTGTGCCGCTAGCAGCAATCTTCAGTAAATCTTTCGAAACAAGGCAGTTGACTGAGGCGTGGAAGACAGCACATGTAGTTCCAGTTTTTAAGAAAGGGGACAGACAGGCAGCATTGAACTACAGACCAGTGTCACTGACTTGTATGGTATGTAAAGTCATGGAAAAAATTATCAGGAGAAACGTGGTGGAACACATTGAAAAGACTGGGCTCATACATGACAGTCAGCACGGCTTCAGAGATGGGAAATCCTGTGTCACAAATCTACTTGAGTTCTACTATAAGGTAACAGAAGTAAGACAGGAGAGAGAGGGATGGGTAGATTGCATCTTTTTAGACTGCAAGAAGGCTTTTGACACAGTGCCACACAAGAGACTGGTGCAAAAATTAGAGGAGCAAGCAGGAATAACGGGGAAAGTACTGCAATGGATCAGGGAATACCTGACAGGAGGGAAACAACGAGTGTTGGTACATGCTGAAGCGTCGGAGTGGGCGAATGTGTCGAGTGGGGTTCCACAAGGTTCAGTCCTAGGCCCGGTGCTGTTTCTTGTATACGTGAATGACATGGTGGAAGGAATAGATTCAGAAGTGTCACTGTTCGCTGATGATGTGAAACTGATGAGGAGAATACAAGTGAGCGAGGATCAGTTAAGATTACAAGGGGATGTGGACAAACTACAAGTATGGTCCGACAAATGGCTCCTGGAGTTTAACCCCAGTAAGTGTAAGGTCATGAAGATTGGGAAAGGACACAGAAGACCGCAGACGGAGTACAGGTTAGGAAACCAACACCTGCAAACGTCAATTAAAGAAAAGAATCTTGGGGTAAGCATTATAACGAACATGTCCCCTGAGGCACACATCAATCAAATAACTGCTGCAGCATATGGGAGATTGGCAAACCTGAGATTGGCGTTTAGACATCTAAGGAAGGAGTCATTCACGACATTGTACACAGTGTACGTAAGGCCTATACTGGAATATGCAGCGCCAGTATGGAACCCTCATTTAGTCAAACTCGTCACGAAATTGGAGAAAGTGCAAAAATTTGCAACACGATTAGTCCCGGAACTGAGGGGTACGTCTTATGAGGAGAGGTTAAGGGAACTCAACCTGATGACAAGATAAGATAAGATAAGATTTCGTTCGGATTTTTAACCCCGGAGGGTTAGCCACCCAGGATAACCCAAGAAAGTCAGTGCGTCATCGAGGACTGTCTAACTTATTTCCATTGGGGTCCTTAATCTTGTCCCCCAGGATGCGACCCACACCAGTCGACTAACACCCAGGTACCTATTTGCTGCTAGGTGAACAGGACGATAGGTGTAAGGAAACGTGTCGAAATGTTTCCACCCGCCCGGAATCGAACCCGGGCCCTCCGTGTGTGAAGCGGGAGCTTTAGCCACCAGGCCACCAGGCCACACACTAGAGGATAGGAGAGATAGAGCGAACATGATAACAACGTATAAAATACTAAGAGGCATTGACAAGGTGGACAAGGATCGAATGTTTCTGAGATGGGATACAGAAACAAGGGGACACAGTTGGAAGCTGAAAACCCAGATGAGTCATAGGGATATTAGGAAATAATTCTCTAGTCTTAGAGTTGTCAGGAACTGGAATAATCTGGAGAGTGAAGTAGTGGAAGCAAGTTCCATAAATAGCTTTAAGAAGAGGTATGACAAATATCATGGAGCAGGGAGAGAGTGAATTAGTATTGACCAGTGAAGAGGCGGAACCAGGAGCTTTGAACCGACCCCTGCAACCACATATAGGTGAGTACATATAGGTGAGTACACACACACACACACACACACACACACACACACACAAGTGCACACACACACACACACACACACACACACACACACACACAGAAACAAGGGGTCACTCATGGAAGTTGAAGACTCAGATGAGTCAAAGGGATGTTAGGAAGTATTTCTTCAGTCATAGAGTAGTCAGGAAGTGGAGCAGTCTGGCGAGTGATGTAGTGGAGGCAGGAACTATACATAACTTTAAGACTAGGTACGATAAAGCTCAAGGAGCAGGGACAGAGAGGACCTAGTAGCGTTCAGTGAAGAGGTGGGGCCAGGAGCTGAGTCTCAACCCCTGTAACTACAATTAGGTGAGTACACACACACACACACACACACACACACACACACACACACAGTCACAGTCACGCAGACGTGGGTGCACAAGGCTCCGAGAACCTTAGTGTTTTTAAGGCGTGCAGTAACTGCTAGCAGTAATCAGTGGTAGTGACAACGTCAGTGAGCAGTCCTACAAGTGATAACTAAAGTTATTAGTTAAAAAAAGTCGAGGGGAAGCTTGAAATCATTAATATTTGAAAGTGCCAAACCGTTAGGGGCCTAGTAGGCACTTGTTGCTACACAGATTCAAATATACAAAGATCAAAGTGAGTGTGGAAACGGGTGTTCAAGAATTACGAGAGACTGGTTAACAAGTGAAATGTGGGGCATCATACAGTTAGAGTGAAAAAGTTAATAAGCAAAAGGAGAAAGGAGAAATAAAATATATAACAAGGAAAGGTGGCAGGAGTAGGCCTGCTGAAGCAGTGACGTCACAACAGTTGTGTGCCATTGTATATATAAAGTGTAATCACCGAATGTGAAGTGTATTCTATCATAAGTGAAAAGTGAAATCACTTGAGGAACGCAGGATGCATGAGCATATATGGTTATAAACATCACGGGTGAAGGATTTTCAAAATAGTGATTGAAGGCCTATGTACGACGACTATGCCATCAGCATCTGGCAACTTGTCACTGCGCCGCTGTCAGCACAAGTATTGCTCACCTATTGTGGTTGCATGTTGTCGGGTTCTGGATTCTGGTCTTGCATTACTGTTAGATACTGGTCACTCACTCCTGCAAGCTGTTACCAGAATTAGAGTAGAAATAGCATAGGTAATGTGAAGATAGGGTTGACAAGAGTGTGAGGAGTAAAGCAGTCTAGCGAAGGATAACGTCAGACACTTGTAATAGCTTAGACAAGCTAAATTTTACAACCTAGTTACTTTCTTTATTTTATAAGTAGAATTGATAAGTGTTAGAATTACTATTGGTAAGTTTTAGAATTACTGGTATTACTACTGGTATTTATTAGTAGTATAAATACTTAAAAATCGGGGTACACACACACATACACACACACCCCTGCAACATAAATACTTAAAAATCGGGGTACACACACACATACACACACACCCCTGCAACCTCAACTAGGTGAGTACACACACAGGAACAAGCAGTCAGGTACTTGTAAAAGCTGTAGTACACACACACACACACACACACACACACACACACACACACACACACACACACACACACACATACACATGATTTCACACCTTCCTGTTAACTGACCTGAAAACCCTCCCTCTAACATTCCACTTCCCATTCCCTCTCTCTCTCTCTCTCTCTCTCTCTCTCTCTCTCTCTCTCTCTCTCTCTCTCTCTCTCTCTCTCTCTCTCTCGCTCTCTCAATACCTATCTCTCTACCTCTACCTATCTCTCCCTCTCTCTACCTATCTCTCTCTTTCTCACTACCTGTCTCTCTACCTGTCTCTCTCTTTACCTATCTCTCTCTCTCTACCTGTCTCTCTCTTTACCTATCTCTCTCTCTCTCTCCTCTCCCATCTCTTCCCTCTCCCATCTCTCCCTTCTAACATCTCTCCCCTCTAACATCTCTTCCCTCTAACACCTCTCCCCCTCTAACATCTCCCCCCCTCTAACATCTCTTCCCCTCTCATTATCTCTCCCCTCTCCCATTTCCCATCTCTCTCTCTCTTTCCCTCTCTCCCCTCCTCCCCTCTCTCTCCCCCTATCCTCTCTCTCTCTCCCCTTTTTTTTTTTTTTTTTTTTTTTTTTACACAGGGTTTGACAAGGTTAAGGATCCCTAGCTTTATTGACAGCTATTTACAGGTTAAGGATTCCTAACTTTATTGGCAAGCTAAGAGCTGTTACCTACATCAGCTCATTTGAAAGCATTTTTATTGTTATGAGACATACAAGTAGGAAACAGGATGAAGTTGGAGCCATCTGTGGGCCAGCATTTTCATTTGATCAACTGACTTTATCTCGTTGACATCATTATGCTGTACGAATGTGTTCCATACTCGAGTCATCCTGGGTATGCATGATCTCAGATGGAGTGATGTTCTGGAGAAGGGTACAGCCAGAGTGAAGTTGCTGCTTTCTGCCCGTCTTGTGGCATAAAAGCTTGTTTCACGCTGTCCTCGAAGTGGATCCAAGTGTGGTATTTTGACAGTATTGGCCTTGTACATAATAGTAAGGCCACCCACATCCCTCCTATGTTGAAGGCTCTGCTGAAATGACAGATCTATCCAGGATGGGTCCAGGCGAAAGATGAGACGTCTTGCTCTGTTCTCTACTCTGTCAAGCAGTCGCAGATGAGAGAGGGGGGGGGCAGGCAAACCAAGAAAGTGGAGCATACTCAAGGTGTGATCGTACTTGTGCCTCGTACAGGATCTTGCAACCCCTACTGTCAAGCAGATGGGAGATACGGCGAAGTGCTGTAAGCTTCCTGGCTGCCTTGTTTGCAAGATTTACAACATGGTTCTTCATGGTTCGTTTGGAGTCAAATTTCACCCCAAGGATATCAACTTCTTCTCCAGGTGCCAACATCCTCCCATTCATCCTTACTACTGCACCAGCATTACCATCATGGTGCCTAGAGACGATCATCATTTGCGTTTTCTCAGGTGCAAATGTTACTTGCCATCTATTTCCCCAAGCTGATATAGATCTCAGCTGGTGATTGATGTAGCTTAGAGCAGCTGGCATTTCTTCTCTTGGATAAGTGAATGTCAGTGTACAGTCGTCTGTCTATGCATGTGATTCTGGGATGAGATGAAGAAGGTCGTTGAAGTAGACATTCCATAACAATGGACCCAGCACGCTTCCTCGTGGAACAATTGCCCCAATAGGATGTCTTGCTGATTCCATTCCATTGAGAACTACACTTAGAGATCTACCATGAAGGTAATCACTGAGGAGACATAGCGTAGAGCCTGCAATTCCCAGTGCTTGAAGTTTTGCTAAGAGGCCCAGGTGCCACACCCGGTCGAAAGCGCCAGCAATGTCCAGTGCTACCACACAGCTGACTTTGGATTCATCCAGTGACTCGTGCCACTTAGTGGAGAGGTTTAACAACAGATCAGCAGCAGAGTAACCTTTCCTGAAGCATACTGACGATCACAAAGTAGTGAGTGGTAGTCAAAAAACTCTGTCCTCTCTCTTCCATCTCCCCCCTCTCTCCCCCTTCTCCCCTGTCTCTCCCTCTCTCTCTCTCTCTCTCTCTCTCTCTCTCTCTCTCTCTCTCTCTCTCTCTCTCTCTCTCTCTCTCTCTCTCTCTCTCTCTCTCTCCTCCTCTCCTCTCTCCCCTCCTCTCTACTCTCCTCCTCTCTCTCTCCTTCCTTTCCTTCTCTGTCTCTCTCTCTCTCTCTCTCTCTCTCTCTCTCTCTCTCTCTCTCTCTCTCTCTCTCTCTCTCTCGCTCTCTCTCTCTCTCTCTCTCTCTCTCTCTCTCTCTCTCTCTCTCTCTCTCTCTCTCTCTCTCTCTCTCTCTCTCTCTCTCTCCCTCTCTCTCTCTCTCTCATTCTTTTCTCTTTCAAAAAAGAAAAAAAGACAGAGAAGAAAAGAGTAAAAAAGGAGAAAAAAAAAGAAAAAAAAAAATGGTTGGGACTCGAAGGAACCAGGGATCAGATGAGAAGAGTTCTAGTAGGGAGGAGTGGATGGAGGAGCAGTGGAAAAGGATGGAACAAGTGTGGGAGAGAAAATTAGGAGAGCTTTCTGAAAAAATGGAAACAGAGCTTTCTGTGAAATTAGAAAAGAGGTTGGAGAAGGAGAAGAAGAATTGGGAGGCACAAGTCGAAACTGCAGGAGCCAGGATAAGGGTCCTAGAAGATGAGGTAAACAGGGTGAGGCAAGTTACAGGGGCATTAACCAGAGAAGACACAGCATATGAAGCTGAGAGGCCGAACAGGAAGGAAGGAGATATGAATTATGCTAAGGTCATATCAGCCTGCCAAGAAGGGCCAAGGAGTGAAAGGGGAGAGCAGCTGGGTGCAGATGGAGAGGGTGATAGGTCAAATGCAGAGGCACAACCATGCTACCAAGAGCCACTGGAAAAAAACAAGAGAAAATGACCATGTACAGACAGGAACCAGAGTCACAGAGGATGACACAGTGGCTACAGTGGCCAGAAGAACTCATACATGCAGGGCAAAGCTCCTGATCATGGGTAACTTTAACTTGGAGCCACATGGGGGCCAAGATACATGGAGGGCTAAGATGATCGAGGTGGTACTGAAAAACTTCATGTACCAACACGTAAGGGACACTACAAGAGAGAAAGGAGAGGATGAACCAGCAAGACTGGACCTAGTATTCACCTTGAGTAGTGGAGATATGAAAGACCCCTTGGGGCCAGCCATCATGTGGTTTAAAGATTCGAATACACAGTAGAGCTACAAGTGGAGGGGAAAGCAGGAAGGTCAGGACGAATGAAGCCAAACTACAAGAAAGAGGACTACACAGGAATGAGGAACTTCCTGAACGTGGTTCAGTGGGATAGAGAACTGGCAGGGAAGCTAGTTAATGAGATGATGGAATATGTAGCAACAATGTGCAAGGAGGCTGAGGAGAGGTTTGTACCCAAGGGTAACAGGATTAATGAAAAAGCCAGGATGAGCCCATGGTTCACCCAAAGGTGCAGGGAGGCAAAAACCAAGTGTGCTAGGGAATGGAAGGAATATAGTAGGCAAATGACCCAGGAGAATAAGGAAAGCCGTCGTAGAGCCAGCAATGAATATGCGCAGACAAGAAGGGAGGCCCAATGAGAATATGAAAACGACATAGCACCAAAAGCCAAATCTGACCCGAAGCTGTTATACAGCCACATCAGGAGGAAAACAACAGTCAAGGACCAGGTAGTCAGGCTAAGGAAGGAGAGAGGAGAGACAACAAGAAATGACCTTGAAGTATGTGAGGAACTCAACAAGAGATTCAAAGAAGTGTTCACAGAAGAGACAGAAAGGGCTCCAGAAAGACGAAGAGGTGGGGTACACCACCAAGTGCTGGACACAGTACATTCAACCGAGGAAGAAGTGAAGAAGCTTCTGAGTGAGCTAGATACCTCAAAGGCAATGGGGCCGGATAACATGGGTCCTAACAACAATATTCAATACATCTATCGAAGCAGGGAGATTGCCTGAGGCATGGAAGACAGCAAATGCAGTCCCAATCTTTAAAAAAGGAGACGGACATGAAGCACTAAACTACAGACCAGTGTCACTGACATGCATAGTATGCAAAGTCAAGGAGAAGATTATCAGGAGAAGAGTGGTGGAACTAGCTGGGAAGATATACTAAGCAACACAGACCCCAACTTATGCCTAGAACAGATTAACTCGGTGGCACTCGATGTATGCACAAGGCTTATTCCTCTAAGAAAAAGGAGGAGTAGATGTAAAACAGAAAGAGACAGGCGCTCCCTTTACAGGCGACGGAAAAGAATAACAGAGCGGCTAAAAGAGGTCAATATATCTGAAATGCGCAGGGAGACACTGGTCAGAGAAATAGCAAGCATCGAACTTAAGCTAAAAGAATCCTTTAGGAGTCAGGAATCGCGGGAAGAACTAAAAGCCATAAATGAAATCGAAAGAAACCCAAAGTATTTCTTCTCCTATGCCAAATCAAAATCGAGAACAACGTCCAGTATTGAGCCCCTACTTAAACAAGATGGGTCCTACACAGATGACAGCAAGGAAATGAGTGAGCTACTCAAGTCCCAATATGACTCAGTTTTTAGCAAGCCGCTAACCAGACTGAGAGTCGAAGATCAAAATCAATTTTTTATGAGAGAGCCACAAAATTTGATTAACACAAGCCTATCCGATGTTATCCTGACGCCAAATGACTTCGAACAGGCGATAAATGACATGCCCATGCACTCTGCCCCAGGGCCAGACTCATGGAACTCTGTGTTCATCAAGAACTGCAAGAAGCCCCTATCACGAGCCTTTTCCATCCTATGGAGAGGGAGCATGGACACGGGGGTCGTCCCACAGTTACTAAAAACAACAGACATAGCCCCACTCCACAAAGGGGGCAGTAAAGCAACAGCAAAGAACTACAGACCAATAGCACTAACATCCCATATCATAAAAATCTTTGAAAGGGTCCTAAGAAGCAAGATCACCACCCATCTAGAAACCCATCAGTTACACAACCCAGGGCAACATGGGTTTAGAACAGGTCGCTCCTGTCTGTCTCAACTATTGGATCACTACGACAAGATCCTAAATGCACTAGAAGACATAAAGAATGCAGATGTAATATATACAGACTTTGCAAAAGCCTTCGACAAGTGTGACCATGGCGTAATAGCGCACAAAATGCGTGCTAAAGGAATAACAGGAAAAGTCGGTCGATGGATCTATAATTTCCTCACTAACAGAACACAGAGAGTAGTCGTCAACAGAGTAAAGTCCGAGGCAGCTACGGTGAAAAGCTCTGTTCCACAAGGCACAGTACTCGCTCCCATCTTGTTCCTCATCCTCATATCCGACATAGACAAGGATGTCAGCCACAGCACCGTGTCTTCCTTTGCAGATGACACCCGAATCTGCATGACAGTATCTTCCATTGCAGACACTGCAAAGCTCCAGGCGGACATCAACCAAATCTTTCAGTGGGCTGCAGAAAACAATATGAAGTTCAACGATGAGAAATTTCAATTACTCAGATATGGTAAACATGAGGAAATTAAATCTTCATCAGAGTACAAAACAAATTCTGGACACTAACAGCACCTTTCAAGGCAGGTGAAATTGCCGACCTAGAAAATGTACAGAGAACTTTCACGGCGCGCATAACGGAGATAAAACACCTCAATTATTGGAAGCGCTTGAGGTTCCTAAACCTGTATTCACTGGAACGCAGGAGGGAGAGATACATGATTATATACACCTGGAAAATTCTAGAGGGACTAGTACCGAACTTGCACACGAAAATCACTCACTATGAAAGCAAAAGACTTGGCAGACGATGCACCATCCCCCCAATGAAAAGCAGGGGTGTCACTAGCACGTTAAGAGACCATACAATAAGTGTCAGGGGCCCGAGACTGTTCAACTGCCTCCCAGCACACATAAGGGGGATTACCAACAGACCCCTGGCAGTCTTCAAGCTGGCACTGGACAAGCACCTAAAGTCAGTTCCTGATCAGCCGGGCTGTGGCTCGTACGTTGGTTTGCGTGCAGCCAGCAGCAACAGCCTGGTTGATCAGGCTCTGATCCACCAGGAGGCCTGGTCACAGACCGGGCCGCGGGGGCGTTGACCCCCGGAACTCTCTCCAGGTAAACTCCAGGTAAACACTTAGAAAGGAATGATCTCATCATCAGCAGCTAACATGGTTTCAGGGATGGGAAATCCTGTGTCACAAACCTACTGGAGTTCTATGACATGGTGACAGCAGTAAGACAAGAGAGGGAGGGGTGGGTGGTTTGTATTTTCTTGGACTGCAAGAAGGCGTTTGACACAGTTCCACACAAGAGATTAGTGCAAAAACTGGAGGACCAAGCAGGGATAACAAGGAGGGCACTACAATGGATCAGGGAATACTTGTAAGAAAGACAGCAGCATGTCATGGCACTTGGCGAAGTGTCAGAGTAGGCGCCTGAGACCAGCGTGGTTCCACAGGGGTCAGTACTAAGACCAGTGCTGTTTCTGGTATTTGTGAACGACATGACGGAAGGAATAGACTCCAAAGTGTCCCTGTTTGCAGATGACGTGAAGTTGATAAGAAAAATTCTTTCGATCTAAGACCAGGCAGAACTACAAAGGGATCTGGACAGGCTGCAGACCTGGTCCAGCAATTGGCTCCTGGAGTTCAACCGCACCAAGTGCAAAGTCACGAAGATTGGGGAAGGGCAAAGAAGACCGCAGACAGAATACAATCTAGGGGGCCAGAGACTACAAACCTCACTCAAGGAAAAAGATCTTGGGGTGAATATAACACCAGGCACATCTGAAGCGCACATCAACCAAATAACTGCTACAGCATATGGGCGCATAGCAAACCTCAGAACAGCATTCCGACATCTTAATAAGGAATAATTCAGGACCCTGTACACCGTGTACGTTAGGCCCATATTGGAGTATGCGGCACCAGTTTGGAACCCACACTTAGCCAAGCACGTGAAGAAACTAGAGAAAGTGCAAAGGTTTGCAACAAGGCTAGTCCCAGAACTAAGAGGTATGTCCTACGAGGAGAGGTTAAGGGAAATCAACCTGACGACACTGGAAGACAGGAGAGATAGGAGCGACATGATAACGACATACAAAATACTGAGAGGAATTGACAAGGTGGACAAAGACAGGATGTTCCAGAGATGGGACACAGCAACAAGGAGACACAGTTGGAAGTTGAAGACACAGATGAATCGCAGGTTTTGTTAGGAAGTACTTCTTCAGCCACAGAGCAATCAGGAAGTGGAATAGTTTGGGAAGCAATGTAGTGGATACAGGATCCATACATAGCTTTAAGCAGAGGTATGATGAAGCTCACGGTTCAGGGAGAGTGACCTAGTAGCGACCAGTGAAGA